>NW_017729022.1:144616939-144632489 GCF_001723915.1 Gavialis gangeticus
CCCTACACCTCCAAGCCACCCCCACAAACCCCACACCCACATACCTGGTCCTGTGGGTCAGAAGTGAGGGGACTGGGGCAGGGGGCAGGCTGTGGGCTGAGAATGAGGGGCAAGGGGCAGGGCACAGGCATATCAGTGCTGTTTAGCATGGCACATCCTAGTGAGCAAAGGGGGTAGGGTCAGTTCTGATTTTTCTATGACAAAAATGCAAAAAGTCAATGCCAGACTGTATGAATATTTAGAATGTATTTTATTATGATGATAGAGGCACTGGTAGGCTTTACAATGGTCTTAAAATTGTAAATATATCAATAAAACGTTGCCCAAATGCTTTGCGATCTCTCTCTCTGGGATTTTGCAGTTTTAAAATAGGGAACACCAGTTTTTTAATCTGATGTTTTTAATAGGGAACACCAGAATTACTGCTAGTGAGCCAAGTGGCAGGACCCAGGCAGAGAAGCCTGCATTAAATTCAAGAACGAATGCAATTCATTCTTGAATTTAGTGCAGATAACTTTAAAAACAACAATGCTACAATGAAATGTAAAAGTTTAACTTCAGTTTTGTGTGTTGTCTTTTTGTTTAAGTCTGGTACTTCTGTTTAATCAATGAGTGCCTTGTTACACAGGACACTTGTTATGTTTTATTTAGATCAAAATAAGCATTTCTGTGCTGTATTAACAGTTAAAACAGGTTTTGAGCAGTCACACAGTAATGCTGAGTACATTCTCCATCATAAACTCCAGTGCAGTGCCAGGGCTGGAATCAATAATTAGCTGACTATAGTCCAGTGTTGGTCCCAGCCTTGGCAATCATCTGATTGTAGGTCTCAATCCCAAACACCACACCAAAGCTAGTCCAAGAGACTCCAGTGCAGTGCTAGGGATGGAACCAACAATGAGCAAATTGTTTCAGTCTTATCTCCTTGGAGTGGCTGGTCAATAACTGAACACATATTACTTATTACAAGTCCTATCTTTGCTATGATACGATCGCACATAGCACAATATGATCAAACTTTGCACATTTTACTGCTTGAAAGCATGGGCACTCACATTTCAAGTGCCCACAAACCCACAGGGAGCCCTGTGGGCTTGATGATACAGTGCCAAGGGCTTGACTTGGCCCATGGATTGGGAGTTGATCACCCCTGGTTTAGGAAGCATTTCTAACTACAATTTATAATTAATGGCATATGTTGACGGTATGGAACTGAATATAAAATGTTAATATAAAGAATTTGATTGGAAAGTGATAAGCAAGACATGTTAATAACTATAACAAGCTTTGGTTCATTACACCCAAACACTTATGCACATATAGGTAAAGTCCTGACTCCATGATATTAATAGTAAAACCCATTGTTGATGTAAGTAGAAATCAGAATTTCAACCTCATCTTTTATACAAGAGGACTAATTCAATGCTGACTGAAGCAAACAGAAATATTTTGCTAGACTTCAATAACAACTCACTTAGGGTTACTAGTCATTTTACTGAGATACTGATATATTCTTGTGCAAGTATTCCAGGGTCTATGTGCTTTACAGGGGAATGAAAGCAAACATATCTGTGCAGCAGAAGATATAAAAGAATGATGTTTTATATGAAAAAAATAGGCTTTTCCTTTTAATAGCTACTGCAAAACTAATCATAATTATATTGATATAATTTACAGCAGTCAGTCTGTGCCTTGCTTGTGTTAATCATCATTAAAGAAACTCTACTCCCTTTCTTTTTGTTATCGGAAGTATAGAATATAATACATGCATCAGTACTTAGAAACTTTCTAGTGTCGCCTTTTCATTCCAATGAATTTTCTAAGTGGATTTATCTATAATAAATCCATGAAACAAATGCATGCAGAAACACATTTCTGAATTTATTACTTTATTAAATTAAGATTCGGTTGAGCTCCTGATGTAAAGCTAAAATCAGGGTATGCCATATATTGAACAGGCTTTTCTAGATTTTTCTAAGCAGGTGAAATAAATCAGAAATATTTCTTCAAATGTGTAAGTTTGTGGGCAATTGCCAGTACGGTCATTTTTGTGAACTTTAATGCTTTAGGAGTGCATCTGTATTTCACTTTCTTCAGTATTAATGGGTACCAACAATTTTTTTTTAAAAGACTAATGGTTTATACAATGGGACTGACATTATCTTTAATTTTTGAGAATTTTCATATTTATTTACAGTATAAATCCTGCTTTATTCTGTTTCTAAAGATTAGGAAAATGGCCCCCAAACCCTCAAACTGGTCTATGGAGTTGAATCACTAGTCTCAGCAGCAACTTATTCACTTCAGTGGGCCTCCCCATCTGGGACAGTTCACAAATTCAGATTCCTCAAGGCAGGGCTGTCCAACTGGCAGGGTTTAACATGGGAGCCTCTAGGCTCCCATCTAAGTGTTGCTCCCCACCTCTCTTCAATTGTAGCAGCAGTGAGGTTCTTGGGGTGTGACAGCTAAAATTATGTCTGTGTGATAAAAGTGCTTACTGAAAACTCTGTGCTCTGTGATAATTAGACCAAGTGTTTTTCTGTCATTTGTTCAGATATTAAGCTATATGTTGTTGTTAAGAGCTTAATTAGTCAAAGATGTAGTGAGGTTTTGTATGTAGTAAGGCCTAGTAAATTTAACAAAGCCTTGTAGAAGTAGTAGGCCCTGTGGCATAGTAAAAATTAACCTTATCAGAAAAATACAAGGCTTATACTGCTATTGGTCAGTCCTAAGAATAATTTTAATGGGAGAATCTGGATGGCTGTAAGCTATCAGCATAGCTCAGAAGTTGTAAATTGACTAGCATATCTGGAAATCATTTAGAAGGAATATGCAGTTCTGTGAAAGAAGTTACTGATTTAAGATTAGCTACTGACCTGGATTCGGTGGGCCCATGGATCTCGAGGAGCCTGAGGACTGAATACCAGGGTCCTTCCCAGTACCCCTCAGACAGCACTGATCAGGGACACCTGACTTCACTGAGCTTTGTGGAAAGAGAAACTTGTCAAACATCAGGCATCAGAGGGGACTGCCAATAAGTTGCCGACGTGAATTATTATTGTCTGTCATTGTAGCCTTATTACTATGCGTAGTCGTGTTTTTGTTAAGTTAATAAACCTTTCTTACCTTTCTACCCCCAACCACACTCTTAATCCCAAACCCTCCAGTAGTGGCTGGGACATTGGGGTTCCACACCCTTCACCGCCTACTCTGGGTTCTACTTATTCGGCACGTCTACATGAGATGCTACGTCGCTATAGCATTGGAGGGCACAAACTGTGACACTGACACTATTGCACAGTAGCAACAAGCTACTGCACAGTAGCTCATTGCTACTGAGCAGTAGCATGGAAAAAAAAAACCCTGCAGTGACAGGACTGTGCAATAACACTAGTCACTGTTCAGCTTAAGCAAGTACTAAATGATTGCGCAGTAACAACTGAGCAGTTTGACACATGTGTAGATACACCTGTTGTGTAGTGCAGCCCAAGGTGCCAGGGGAGACAATAGCCCAGAGTGCCTGCATGGAACCATTAATCCCCTGAAATTCTGTATAAGTTAAGCATCAAAACACCTTTGTAATTCTGGGCCTAAGCGGTCTCATTTTAAAAGCAGATATAAGTAACAACAATAAAAATAGTATCATCAGAGATGTAACTGGGTGCTTGAGAACCATGGGTAGCAGCTACACAAAGGTCCATGGTTGTGTGGCTAGCAGTTGTCAGGCTGGTAACACATCTGCTTTTATTTTTGTGCTCCCCCTCCCTCAGGAGGCACGCAAGATTGGTACTCTAGTCATCCCCTCTTTTCTTATGCTACTGCTGATTATGTTGGTAGTGCCTTAAAAGGAAATATCTTTCTTATTCAAAACCTTTTATCTTACATACTTTTTCCAAATATAGTCCTTCTTAAAAATATATGACTGAGTTTTCAAAATACCCTAAGTGATTTAAGCGATCAAGTCCCATCACAAATAGTGACTTGCTCACTTAGATAATTATTTGAAATTAGTAGGATGTAGGCTCATTGGGATGAAACTGCATTTTCAAAAGTGATTTAGGACCTAAAGATACACAGCTGTTTAAAACATTTTACCAATGCTCTACTTTGGGCCATAGGTGCTGAAACTTGCCTGTGCTTTGATAAATAAAGTCATTCATGAACCAATGCTAATGAGTTCCTGATGAACCAAGACTCCATTACAAAATGATTAACTGGCACAGTGAGAAACATGGAATCCACACCAATATGTGCTAGGCCCAGTTTCAAATGCTGGAGTAGAAAAAGGTTTGACAAATGCTCTTGCTTTGAAGGTTTCAGTTCAGTGTTGGAGGTTGTTTGAAGTTCTAAAGTTTGATCTCTTTAGAGTGTGATTAATCAGTTTTTCTATTTGTATGCTTCCAAACACTCCTCAGCATACATAGTTGTATTTCTCAGATTAAGAAGATTAAAACTATGTAAGGCTACCCTATTTATCTTGCTGTCCTTAGGGACAAAGTTATCAGAAGTTATGGATGTTTGTGAGTTATCGAAAAAATGACTGTAATAAAAGTTACAGAAAAGACCATGTAATGAGTTAAGGAAAGTAATTGAAATTCAAAAGAATGGAATTAGATACCATAATGAAAGATGCTGTCATATAATATGACAAACCTGTAAGTCATATAATGAAAATACATTGTCATCAGTATATAGCCGTGATCTAAATTAAGTCAAAATGGAGAATGTTTAAAGAAAAGAAATGTGCAAATTTGAAGGTTCATCACATTTCTTTTAGCATAGCTATACCTAGAAAGGAACTTGCAGCTTCTCATTAATGACAAATAGTAGCATGCATTTCCCTGCTCTCCCTTTCTTAAATTTTTTTTAATTATCCATTATGAATGAAAAATAAGATCATATTTTAAGGACTGGTTTAATCAGTGAAAGTATATACGGACATATAAGGCCTGAACAGATTGCTATGCTAAATATATTAGACATGGTATGATACGTTTAAGTATATCACTTGGTCAAAGGTCTACTTAGAATGATAAATGTTTTCATGCAGACAATTTATTAGCAGCTGAATTTTGTAATGTGCTGTGAGGAAGTAGGCACTCTAAGTTTCCATTGGGAGTTAATGATACTTAGCTCATTCAGGAGGTGCTTAGGACATAGAACTAGAGATGCTGTAGGAAAGAAAGATCAGGGAGGAAGGACTAATAGAAGAGAATTAGAGTAAGTGGTTGTAGGCCATTTGATGCAAGGTCTGCCTTTTTTGTTTTGTGTTTCTTAAGGACCTGTCACAAAGCAGTCCTGACTCATTGCTGTGGCTGCTGTGCACTACCACAACAAAAATAAAAATAAAAAAGCAGCAAGATTCAGGCTCCTTTGTGAAGAAAGGGGCTTTTCTTTGGCACCTAGGAAGTAATCATAGTGAATGCTACAGAAGGCATGGGGAGGGTGGCCCCTTAGGGCATCTATACACATGCAGCCAGGCTGCTCCAACTCGCTGTAATCACAATGCATCAGAGCAGACTCGATTAACCAAGTCTGCTGGAGCATGATAATTACTGCGCTCCAGAAGACTCCAGCATCATGTGTATCAGTATCCTCACAATGAAAAATGGCAGTGGGGGTGCTTTAACTAAAGCTAGTTCAATGAGCTTTAGTTAAAATCATCCCTGCCACCATTTTTCAGCATGGGGACTCTGATACACATGATGCTTCAGGTGCTTTAAGTAGAGTGGCTCTTGCAGGCACTCCAATTAAAGCACCTCCCCCACCACTCCCAGAGCATGTGTATAAGTACCCTTAAAGACTGACTAATTCAGGAAGGCATGAGTTTGCATAGGCCACAGATTATTTTGTCAGCTGCTACAAATGAAATAGCAGAGAGCAGGGTTAAAAAGCAGAAAAGAAAAAAGGGAAAAAGTAATTTAAAATACAAAATAGAGAGAGGTGGAGGAGAAGTTAGGAGGAGGCGGCAGTGTTGAGAGGTGAAGGTGGCCTGAAGACAGCAAAAAGTGGGGGCGGGCGGGGACCAAAGTTCACCACTTAAGAGATGTAGGGGTTATAAAAGGTAGTCCAGGTGATGGGATAAGAATTCAGAGTCTCCATTAAGATCACAGTTAACACAGTCTAGTCTGTGAATGATTTATCTTTTCCCAATTTTATGTTCAAGTTGGCTTTTAAAAAGCTTTGTTGTTTAAAGATCTGAGGTTAGTGTCTTGTGTAGATTGATCACAGTCCATTTACCACCACACAGACAAATGAGTAGACAGAGGTAGATAAGCCATATTAGTCTGAAGTCAGCAAAGGCAGATCCAGAGAGGGTGCAGCACATGGTCACACACCCCATTTTGACTGTGCCATATATGAACTCCCAGTACAGAGTCTAATATGAAACCCTACTTTCATGCATCTCTAGAGCCTGGGAGATCAGTGCTGCCACCACTGCTTGTCCCCTCCTTTTCCCTGTTGCTAAATTCAGTGAGGAAAGGGAAAGAGGAAGAGGATGAACAGCAGCAATATTTACTCCCTGGGTTGTGGAGCCACAGAAAACAGGACCTCTGTCTAGATCCCACCCCAATCAGCTGATGAGTTCATTGCTCACTATTCATAGGGAGCTCCAGCAGGAACTCATGTTGACAGGGCAGTGAGCTCAAAGCTCACTGCATTTCATAGTTTCATAGTTTCTAGGGTCGGAAGGGACCTGAGCAGATCATCTAGTCTGACCCCCTGCCATGGCAGGAAGAGCACTGGGGTCAAATGACCCCAATAAGGTGGTCATCCAACCTCCTCTTAAAAACCCCCAGGGTGGGAGCCTGCACCACCTCACTTGGAAGCTGGTTCCAGACCCTAGCCGCCCTGACCGTGAAGTAGCGCCTCCTGATGTCCAACTTAAACCTTCCCTCCGCCAGCTTGTGACCGTTGTTCCTGGTCACTCCTTGCGGCGCTCGGGGGAACAGGGACTCCCCCAGCGCCTGCTGATCCCCCCTAACCAGTTTATAACAGGCCACAAGATCCCCCCTCAGCCTTCTCTTTTGAAGGCTGAACAGGTTCAGGTCCCGCAACCTTTCCTCATAGGACCTACCCTGCTGTCCCTTGATCATACGAGTGGCCCTCCTCTGGACCCTCTCGATGCTGTCCACATCCCTCTTAAAGTGCGGCGCCCAGAACTGGACGCAGTACTCCAGCTGCGGCCTGACCAGTGCTGCATAGAGGGGGAGGATCACCTCCTTGGACCTGCTCGAGATGCATCAGTGGATGCACGACAAGGTGCAGTTGGCCTTCCTAGCCGCCTCCCCACATTGCCGACTCATGTTCATCTTGGAGTCAATAATGACTCCCAGATCCTTTTCCACCTCCGTGCATTTGCATGGTGCAGCCAAAGTATGTGCGCCCCATTCCTATATCTACTACTGGAAGTCAAGCATCCTGACTTAGTCTTAAGGTACCACCCTGCCCTGTCTTGTTCCCAACAGATGAATTATGCCCATTTGAGTGCTACAGCACCATTATTAGCCACTTAGAAAATAAGGCTGCTTGCAGACATATAAAAAAAACAAGAAAAAGAAAAAAAAAAAAACACTTTTCACCAAAAGAAGTAGCAAATTACTTCAACCGGGCTCTGCAGTGTCTGTAAAAATTGGGCAATTCAGCAGGCCATTTTCACACTTTTAGCAAAAGTTAATTCAATCAGCTATGAGATAAAAGTACCAAAAGAGCCACACTAACTTTACAGATGCTGCAGAGCCAGGTTGAAGTAATGTTCTGCCTCTTCTTGGCATGCATGGGGCTCGGCGCACGAATGCACCATGTTTAAAGTAAAGGGCAGGATTTTTTTTTAAACATTTGCAAGCAGGCTAAGAATTATCATTAATATTGAACCCTTATTCCCACCATATATGCTCCCCTTTTGCAGAGTGCAAACACCACAGAAAAAAGTTCTCATTAAAACCGCGGCTCTGAATCTGTTCTGAAAACGGTTTGCAGGCCCTCACAAATCTCATTTCAGAACTGCTGCTTCCTTAGTTATAGTATCTATACATACAAAAGTTTTTCCATTTTCTAGTGTCTGCAGTTTCATTCAATTTTTTTCTAAAAAATCTTTCCAATAAATCATTCATTAGGACAAGCAGAGATCAAAGAAGTTATTCAGAATTGATCTTATTACACCTAAAATCCTAGAAGGTAGGGAGAGGAAGGTTCTCCTCAGCCCTTGGGGAAGCAAGAACAGTTCACCACCTTGTAATATATATAGTCTTTGTTTTGTTCTGAGGCAGGCTTCCCATCTTTCAGTGGAGCAACTCCTGGTGGGAAGTCATCAAGAACCTTTTAAGTCTACAGGCTAGATATTTTCCAGTCACCAATAGTTTTTACTGCAGCCAGTGTAGGTGATATTTTTCAGATTAAAAGTAGATTAAATCAATAAAAGGAGAGAGATGGTTATCCGTGTCAATTTAAACTCAAGCAGAAAGCAGGGTGGCACGTTAGGACATTTATACACCTACCTTTTTGTCCTACGACATGCCAGAGATCCCCTACTCCGGAGCAGACTCGATTAAATCTGCTCCATATATACTGCCTGCACGTGTATAAACTGTGTGCATCAGCGCACAGAAAATGGTGGCAGTGCACTTTTGAACTAAAGTACCTCAGAGGTATTTTAGTTCAAAAGTGCACCACCTCCATTTTCTTCACATTGATTTGCATTTCACCACGTATACAGCTACAAGCATCACAGTGCCAGCACTTTGAAAAGTGCCTGGCGCTGCAGCGCTTCCACATGTAAAAATGCCCTTAGAAACTAGGAGTTTCAAAGAGGCATGAGCTTCTGTAAGTGTTCCCAGTCTATTCTGAGCTGGCAGTGAGAGAATAGAGTGCATGGGAGTATTAGAGTCAACTGGGGCAGAGAAATCCCATGATTAATAATGGTTAGTGAATTGTGGCAAAAGTTTAGGTCTCCATCACCTTAGTTCAGTGATCTCAAACCTACTGCACTCAATGGTTGGCCAGGTGCTGAAGAGGAGAATCTGTGGTGAAAGCCTTGTAGTTTTGTCTTACAGTTTAAGGATTTTTGAACAAAAAAGAGTCACTTCATATTATTTGCCTTCTATCATTGACTAATATATGACACAGGATTGAAAATGATGCCAGTAATATCTTAAGGTGTGAGCTTGGTATAAGTTATCAAAAAGGGTATGTTTCCTGACCAAATATCAAAAGGATAGATCATATAAAAAATAAATAGTAGAGTTTGTGCTCTGTTATGCAATCAATCTCCTACCCAAATAAGTAGCTGATTTTAAAATCTGCTTAAACTTGAGCTTCTCATGAAAAGAACTGTTTCAATGAAAGATTTGAAACTTCAGATCTGCATTTACTCACCTGCTAAAAAGTTTTGCTTTCTTATTTAGGATACCATGCATGCACATAAGTTCATAATATTATGGCATTTCTTAAATCAATAGTTAGTCAATAATTGCACACCAGTTATCACCTAATACTATCCCAAAGTGAGTGACAATTTTTACACTAGTTTTAAAGGATTACAATCAGAGCTTTTATTAGTATAATACAGCTGGAGAAAATAGGATTTTGGATATACCTACCAAATCATTACTTTGTACCCAGGAAATGCAGTTTGAAGTATGATATTTTTGCATATTGATAAAGGTGATATGGTATATTCAATTTCCTGTATTGATCTTGTAGACTGTTAAAGGAATATATTGATTAACATAGGTACAGCATTTGCAGGCTAGATCCAGGGAATAAGCCATCTGGCTAGAATTGCCTTCTCAGAAACCCATGCTACTTTCTGAGTGCGTCTACATGTGGCCATACTGTGTCATCATTACTGTGCTGTTATTTAGTACTTCCTTTTGGGACAGTAACAGCTAATACTGTGCCATACTAGCTACACAGTTATTTTTAATGCTATAATGCACTATAATGAGGGAGTGCATCACTACTGTGACTAGCTGTGGCATTATGGTTTTTGCCTGTCGACACCACATTGCCGTCATGTCACATGTAGACATGCCCCTTGAGTAGCTTTCTGTCTGAAGCTTTGTGGCAACAGAAAAAAGACATCCAAGGCAAAGGTCTGGCTCCCTGGTTTTTAATAAGAGATATACTTGGCACATCTACACAAGACACTGCAGAATTGAATAATTAGCTCCACACTAAATGTCTCACGTGTACATGAACAGTGCTATTAGGCAGAAGTAAACTAAATTAACCCCACAGCAGGGGGGGTACTTGTATTTACAAGTACTCTCCTGCTGTGGAGTTCTTTAGTCTGCAGCAGCGCATGTGTAGATGCTGCAGAAGCTGGCTGGGGCATGAGGTGTTGCAGTGTGGGGGCTGCCTGCCAGCTAGTCCCACACTGGAACACCCTCCTACCCTGATCAGCCCTTCCACACCACATTGAGCAGGGGCAGAGCAGCTCCCGACTGACCGGCTGACCCCCCCAGTGCCCCTGCCAGCCACGGCTGCTCTGACCTGGCTCAACATGCTACACTCTCAAGTGCACATGTAAACATGGTGCCCTGGAAGTAATAAATTCTGGAGCTTATTGTTTTGACTTAGTTGCACATATAGACATGCCAAGTGTAAAGATATCAGTGTTGAGTGTAATACATGAAATTGCAGGCATCTTAAAAACCTTGCTGTAAGCTACTGTAACAATCTCCATGTTCTTGAATCTCTTCAGTATTTCGTTGCTAAAATGGGACCCAGTTCTAAAAAGGGCACTTACCATTTTGCAAAATTGGAACTGTTCTATACTGTCATTCAGCAACTTATGGTTATGATTATGAAAATAAGCCTTTTTATTTGAGCTAAATCCATTTAAAGTAGCTAATATAAGACATTACACTAAAAATGTAAATAGATGACTTGGCTTTGTAAATTACAAATCAGTTCCATCTGACTAAAAGGTTGTCTTTGTCTCCTGCAGCAATCAGATTTGGAATTGCTGAATGTAATTTAGTAAGACTAAGATGAAGCGCCTTTTAAATTTCACCTCATGATCTAGAGCTGGCTATGAGAGAGAAATATGGAAGCTCCACAACTCTTGAGAACCTATAAAACATTGTGCCTGCTTTAGCATTTATCAATTTTTAACCACTGCTACACGGCTTCAAGCAATCAATTATTTCCCAGCTTAGTGAGGGACTCAAAGCTATACCAGATAACCCAGAAATCAATTTTACTGCCTTGTGGATGGTTTCTAAATATGTTTCTTCTTACCACATTTAAAAAACAAACAGGGCTGAATTTGGATTTTATTATGGCCACAAAATAATTCTTGTCTTACCTCACATTGTGTTTAAAATTAAAAGCAGCTGGATGAAAATAAAAACAAAAATCCTAGTAAAGATATTTGTATATAAATATATGTTACTATTTTAAAATTGTGTGCGTATGTGCATGCACACACTCCCCCGCACTCCCCCACATACTCCTTGTTTTACTGTATTGGTCTTTAAAGCAGAAATGAAAAAAAAATGCAAAGAAAATAATATTTTCCTTTCTTGTTCTGAATGAATCCAGTACTAAGCTGCTTTAGAAAATGCACCATTTTTTTTTTTTTAATATTCAGAAGATTGTTTCATCTTATCTTACCCTTTCCACGATAAAAGTGGTATGCTAGGTATGGAAGCAGACACACTCAGCAAAAGAAAACACTAGAGTTTATATTGTACTTATTTATTAATTACTTTAATAAAAATATATTATTGAAGTTCCCAAAAGGATGAGCAAAAAAACCGTAGAAATTTGGAGTGAAGGTTACATTTAAGTGACAGAGAATGTGGAAACGCAGATTTAATTTAATCCAAACAATTTACTGCATTTACTCAAATATAAGAAAACCCCCAAATCATTAGATTCTAAATATAAGAAATTGATAAATATGTTATAATTTTCCAGGCAGAGAATCTAATTATTGGAGGTTTGCCTTATATTTGCCCCACTCCCACTGCTACAGCAGGGAAAATAAATTGGGGTAGGGAGGGGTCAGGTCGCCCCCTTGCCCTCTGCCCCCCCTTTCCCTTGCAGCCCCTTCCCCTTCCTTACTGACAGATCCTGCTGTCCCTGAGCACATTGGTTGAAGAGAAGTGAGGAAGACGGTGGAAGAGCTTCAGGCAGGCTGTAAGAGGAGTACGAGGGAAAGAAGAACTGGAAGACAAAGCTATGGACTGAAGAATCATTCAGAAAGAAAAGAGATGAGAAAATCTTTCTGACCACACCACTTTAAGTAAAGAAGGGGGAAGGATGGTGTAAATATTTTTTGGTGAATTTGAAGACAAGGTGGCAAGAACTGAAAGCAGTGAGAACTGAACAAGGAATCTGAATACGAGAGAGTGCAAAGGTGTAGTGTGCAGTGGTGGAGTTTTATAGAGAGCCGTACAAAAGAAGAGGTGTGGATAGAGGAAAAAAGAAGGTGTTCCTTAAGGGGATAAAGGAGGGAATACAAGTTAGAAAGAATCAAAAAATGGAGAAGCTAATTTTGAGAGAGGTGGAGGAATGCTTAAAAGCTTGTAGGATAGGCAAGCTGCTGGGAAGAGACAGATTTCCATTGAAATTCTATGAAAAAAAAAAAAGTTGTCAATGGCTGGGGACAGACATAATAGAGACAAGCCAGGAAATAAGGGAGGATAGGGAGATAGCAGAAGGTTATGGTATAGATTGCACAAGATATGGTAATTTTTCTATTTAAAAAAGGGAAAGGAAAATATATTAGGCAACTAGAGGTCAATAATCCTTTTAAATGTAGACTACAAATAGATGGCAAAAGTAATGGCCAAAAGAATGTATGTGATACAAGCACAGGAGGGTGGGCTGGGGCCAGGAACTTCCAGGTGGGGGGTGGGCTGCCCTGGCCTGCACTTGGGGCAAGTGGTGGCAGTGCTGGAAGGGGAGAAATGTGGGGAGAGCTGCAGCCATCTCAAAATTCACCATTGCCACCCCCACCTCCCCACCCAGCACCACTGCCACCTGCCCCAATCCTTATCTCTGCTGATAGCAAGCTCCATCAAAACACAAACAAGAGGAGTGAAGCTGGTTCTCCCACTACTTCCCCCACACTGGGAAGATCCAAGCACAGGCCCACGCCCACCCTGCCCTGTGCAGTCACTCCCTATGGCCTCCTGGGGTACGTGCAGGGTGGGAGCTGCCACCCCCTCCCTGCACCAGATGCCCCGCAGACAAGCTGCTTATGGCTCTATCCTGCACCTCGGTTGTGCAGGCCCTGCCCCTGCCCCACCCCACTCCCTCCCTTACTGTTGTAGGGGGGCAGATTGAGGCCCCAGCAATAAGGGACACAGTGGGTCACAGGAAGGAATAGGGGCTGGGGTGAGTGTGGCCCTGACTTGGCTGCGTGGTGGGACAAGTGGAGGCCCAGGGGGCATGTGCCTCTTGATCTGTGCATGGGGCAGAGGTGGCTGCCACTGTGTGCTAGACTTCTCTCCCTGCTGCACCTCCGTCATGTCCCCTGCCTGCCCAGTGGCAGGATGCATGTGGTGTCACACAGTTTGGGGCAGTGGGGCTTGAAGTGCAGCAGCAGCCTCCACCACCCTGTGCACAGACTCGAGGAACACATACCCCCTGGACCTCTGATTGTCCCTCCACCTGGCCCAGCTGGGGTCACACTCACCCCAGCCCCTACTCCTGCTGTGCCCCACTGCCCCCACCTCACTGCTGAGGGCTGGGGCCTCAATCTGCACCCCCCACAGCCTTTCCCTTCCTCCCACCCCTTCCCCCACAGAATTACCTGCTGAAGGTGCATGTGTGCATGCTCACACCCCCACCCCCCTGCAAATAATTTTCTCTCCTTCCATCTATGGATACAAGAAGAATAAATGTGCCATTTCTGAGAGGAGGATATACCAGACATTTGGTTAATGAGTAATGTCATAGTGGATGCACAAAGGAGGAAAATAAACATGGTAATAATGAATTTAGACCCAGAAAAAGCTTATGACAAGGTTGAACTTGATTTCATGTTTGAAATATTGTGGAGGATGGGGTTTCCAGCAAAGATGATCAGATGGGTCAAAGTGCTATACATAAAGCAAGAAATTGAGTACTGGTAAATGGTGACTTGTGCAAAGCATTCCCCAATCAAACAGGGTTAAGACAGGGATTTCTGTTGTCCCCTTATCTTTTTTTGGTGTGTGATGGAGCCATTGGCTCAGATAATTTGTGATAAGATGATAAGTGGTGTGAAGATACCAGGAGGGGAAGAAAAGTTAAATGTACTTTATACATGGATGATGTGAACATAGTGGCTCAGGACAACATATCAGTCGAGAAGGTATTGAAGCATGCTGAAGAGTATGATGAAGTGTTAGGGGTGAAATTAAATAAAATGAGAAGTACGTTAATGGGGATGAGGAATTGGAAGAATTTACAGAAGTTCAGGCTGCGGGTGGTAGAGGGTGTAATCAAGACCTTTGGAATACTAATGGACACTGAAGGGAAAGGAACATAGGCATGGAAGAATTTAAAGATAAGAGTGAGACAGATATTGGAATTGTGGATTGGTAGAATATTATCTTTTAAGGGTAAAGTAACTGCGGTGAAAACAGCACTCTTGCCCATCATCCTTTACAAAGGAGAGGTATATCCACTGTCATAGCAACAGATATGGAGGGTACAGAGGCAGATATGCAGTTTTGTTGGGTTTTTGGGGGTAGGGCGGGGGGAGTAGAAGAAAGAGGGTAACAAGAATGGAGCTATACCAAGCCAGATTAAGAGGTTAGGGAATGCCATATTTAGAAAGCTGTATGTATGCTTACTTTATAAATTTGTTCTGTAAAGAGAAAATGGAGGGGTTGAGGAAGACTACATATTTCTGCCATTACCTGGCAGGAAGAATGTTAAGAAGATGGGGCACGTATGAGGGAGAATGGAAAAAGCCATGGGCATGGCAAGCATCAACCCACTATGCAAATATGTAGTTTTAGAAAGGGTAAATAAACTTGACAGAGTGGGATTAGAGTGTTTGAAAGACTGTAAAATGTTGATTAATATGGCAAGAAAGAAAGATAAGATAAGAATAGTTGGGGATCTGAAGGAAAGACAGATGGCAGGTAGAGTGAAAAGAAAACATAAGGATATCATATGATTGATGATATGGAATATTCTTCCCCTTAGGGGCATTTGGCACAAATGGGGCTTTACAAGATTGGTGGCATGTTCAAGAGAAGGGCATACATTTTCGTACTTCCCTTTTGTGGAAGGGGTATGGGCAGGTGTGTATTTTTTTTTGAGGGTAATCAATATGAACTGCAGCGTGACATACAGAATGGTGTTGTATGGGTTAATGCCCAAAGGACTGGAGATAGAGGCTGAAAACCATACTCCTCTTTATAACAGTAGTGATATGGAAGGTGAGAAACCCACTGTTGGTCAAAGGACTGACTTTCACCAGAATAGAATGTTTGTAGTTGGCAATTTATGAATTGAACTACTATGTAGATCAAGATGCAGATGAAATGGGAAAGGAGAAGGCAGCGAAGAGATAGTTTCAAAGTTTCTAGGGTCGGAAGGG
>NW_017729022.1:144637489-144637777 GCF_001723915.1 Gavialis gangeticus
CCCCCTGCCATGGCAGGAAAGGGTACTGGGGTCAAACGACCCAGCAAGGTGTTCATCGAACCTCCTTTTGAAAACCCCCAGGGTAGGAGCCTGCACCATTTCTCTTGGAAGTTGGTTCCAGATCCTAGCCGCCCTAACCACGAAGTAGCGCCTCCTGATATCTAGCCTAAATCTACCCTCTGTCAGCTTGTGACCATTATTCTTAGTCACTCTTGGTAGTGCCTGGGGGAACAGGGACTCCCCCAGTGCCTGCTGGTTCCCTCTGACTAGTTTGTAACAGGCCACTAG
>NW_017729022.1:144638057-144645851 GCF_001723915.1 Gavialis gangeticus
TTCCTGACTGCATCCCCATACTGCCGGCCCATATTCATCTTGGCATCAATGATGACTCCAAGATCCTTTTTTGCCTCTGCACTGACAAGGGAGTTCCCCAGCCTGTAGGTATGCTGCTGGTTCTTTCTCCCCAGGTGCAGCACTTTGCACTTGCCAGTGTCGAATCCCATCCTATTCTCATCTGACCACCTCTGTAACCTGTCTAGGTCCGATTGCAGCCCAGATAGAAGAATGGCTTTGTTTATTTCAAAAGACAAAAGGACAGAGTGAAAGCTGTTGCTTCCTCCTGAGTTGGGTGTGGTTTGTGGGAGGTATTATATTGATGGTGAAGAGGGGGTTAAGAAGAATAAAATATTGTTGTAGGGAAGGCTGTCATGTTTTATGTTAATGTAATTTATTTTAGTTGTTTTGTAATAAAAAGGTTCCCATCAGCATCTCGGCCTTTTGGCTAAGATCAAATGTACATTTTTGGCACCAAGAGGAGAGTGAGGGCTGATTCTGGCCCTCCTAGTGCCAGCCTGATATTGTAGTATCTACAGGCCCAGTGACAGTTGCGTCCTGGGGGAGCAACTGCTCTTTTAAGGGCCACAAGAAGTGTTTTTTTCCCCATCAGTTTTTGCACACCCATGTTGCCCATGTGTTTTATAGTTATGTTTAGTTTTGATTGAATTTAATCAACTTCATAGTTGATTTCCATTATTGAGCACATGCTGGATTTGGTAGCAGTTTAATGATAGGCAATGTATTTAATAAGGTTTCCTTGTATGGAATGTTATATGAGGTGCTTCCTTCCCCATATTGATTGGGGGGGGGACCTCACCCTATATTTGAGTAAATATGGTAAGTTTTAGATAATTCTTAGAGTACCTTTCTTTTTACAAAGTAGAATCTGTATCTTGATCCTTCTTTGACTGACAATAGTTAGAATTTTGTGAACAAGATTCGGATTGCCTCTATGTAGAATGAAGATAATCTGATTAAACTGTTAATGATATAAGGAAACCACTTTCATGAGCTACGTGCAGTAGTTATGGGACTGCTGGACACATCAGTTTGGTTTTTTACTGAAATGCCTGTGCATGATCTTCACCATCAGGTAAAATGTCCAGTTCTTGGTGGATTGCACCACTCTTTGCTCACAGAAAGCTAACAACTTGCACCTTCTGCTTAGTCTTTGCCTGTAATGTGGTTCTGTGGATATTGCTCCTGCCAAAACAACTTAATAGAAGCCCACTCTGGGAACATAGGGTTATTTCCAGAGGAAAATAAGGGTCATTATTTTAATTATGCTATAGTTAAGGTGAAACAGCAGTATACTACAACTGATAAATTCCCTCTTCCCTCCAAAAAAAGCCTCTTCCCCCGAAATTAACCATTGTAATAATTGATATTGTAAAAACATCTCAATACACACATTTTCCACATTATATATTTACTTTAAATAAAAAAATCTCAACATTTAGAAATTATCTGTATTTACTGAGATCTATTTTCATTATAAAAATGTCATTTCTCTAAACAAAGATACCATCAATAATGCTTTTTAAACCACTTGAATTATATTTTATCTATTGCAACAACCAAAACATTTTTAGAGATTGAAAAATGGTCTACCTGCAAGCTTGTAAAACTGAAACAACTTCAAAAAGGTTCCTATTTTATCTGAAATAATTTTCTTGATTTTTTTTGGCCAGCTCCACCCCATCTGTTCAAGGCAGTGTCTAAAAGGCATCATCTGGATCATAGTAACTAATGCTTATGAAACTAATAAGAAAGAGAATATTAGTGCTTGAATATGATGCACAACACACATACATTTTCATATATTTCATACCCTTATTAAAAAGGCTTTGATCCCCTCCCCATATAAACCAAGTCATGCTCTAATTTAGGTCTGTTCTATCAGGAGATTCATGGCTACTAGCAGGTCATTATCTACTTCAGTGAAAGCATAAAATGCATGTAAACATTTCTACAGTACTTTGCAGTCAGAACAAAGCTGCTTTTGCCCTTTTACAAGGCAAGCCATTTGCCTATCAGCAATAATTCATTTGAATGTTCTTTCCACTTAGGCTATACATAAACAACCCTCTTCTGGACAGTCTTAAAAAGGCTGTGTTTTGAAGCTTTGCTATCATTCTGTGTGCCCCTAGTTCCCTCCTTTCCCACACTTGCAAAACTAGCATACAAGTTCTAAAAAGCTATAGTATAACTGAAGGAAAGTGTTTGGGGTAGTAGTCCTGGGGGCATCTTTGGAGAGGGTTAGGGAATTAAAAAGCAGCCACCAGAGTGGCAGCTGACAGTGCTGTGGCAAAAATCAGCATGATATCAGCCAGTGCACCTCCGTGTGCTGGAGGCACCATGGGCACAGAGCTTTCCTGTTAGGCCTCTAAACAGAAGAATAAACTGCTGTTGCAGAGAACTCTATTAGGAGTCTGCAGAGTAGCATATAACGTTTATAAAAGAGAAAAATTAAAACCATGTTTTAAAGCCTTGTTTGCCTTATGCATTGTATGAATTTTCTAGTATTGTTATAGCTTAACATAAATGCTGATGAATTACAATTTCAGATATAAAGCCCATTTCTTCCTTCAAAGAATTTATATATGCTTCCATCAAATTCTATGGTGCCATAGGAATAAAGGCAATAATTCTTTCAGTTCTCTGAACCTGCACAAAGCTCCAATGGATATGATATCATTAAACAGTAGTTTAGCAAGGTGCACCATAAAGAAGCACAAAATTTTACATTCAATAGCAATGAGTCAGAGATGACAGAAATTTGGGTAGCATTTTGAGGCATTCTGCGTCTGTAGGTAGTTTAGAATGCGAATTGATACTTATAAATACTCATTTATGAGCACAATAACTAATCATTGCACACAATTTACATGGGGGGGGAGGGAAATGTACCACTTTGAGTTTGTTTCTTTGTGTAAGAAATCCATGGGTTGTAGATGTCATTATCAAATTGTTATACAGTATTAAAAAAAATAAAGCTACATTAAGAGAAAACATTAATGTTAGAAAGCTCAATTAGTCAAAGGTTAGGAATTGCCATAATTTAGGCTGCTTGTATAACTTTGATTCAACCCTTTCTCTGCATGCATTTTGATGCAACATTTAATTACATGAACACATATTTCTTCTACACGACACCTGCCTCTTTCATTGAACTGAATCAACAGTGTTCATTTAGTGACCAGCAGTCCAGGATTTAGTTTTGTCCTTGTTGTTAAATGTGTTGTTTACTTTGATTCAACCCTTTCTCTGCATGCATTTTGATGCAACGTTTAATTACATGAACACATATTTTTTCTACACGACACCTGCCTCTTTCATTGAACTGGATCAACAGTGTTCGTTTAGTGACCGGCAGACCAGGATTTAGTTTTGTCCTTGTTGTTAAATGTGTTGTTTACATCACATTTCTCAAACCCTGTTCCAAGTACAGATTTTTTTCTCTAAAGCTCCTCTATATTTAGTCATCCAAATGCTTCAGACATGCTATATGAAATAACATGGTATGAACAATTTTATAGACCGGGAGCTAAGGTACAAAGAGATTAAAAGTCTGACATTTCCACTAATTTGGGGAGGGGGGTGGCATCACTTTAGATACCTAGGGCCTGAATTGTACATTCTTCATCATTTTACAGCACTGTTTATATTCAAAGCACAGCTACTATTGGTCTCACTCACAGTTGTTTCTCCTCACTTGTGCAAATCAGACCTCAAACATCTCAGCTAGGGCACCTTAAAAGTAAGGAATGCTACTAACCATTACCTGTAAAAAACTGGAAATATTTACTCAGCAAATAGGAACTTTATATAAGGTGCAGCATCAATTCTCCACAGTTTTATTCATCTGCTTGAACTATTAGCCCATCCTTTTTTTCCTAAAAACCCCTCCTCAGTCTCCTCATATTCTAGAAATGACGTATGGATCCTACAGTTTCCTAAACTACACAACGCTGATTCTTCCCACTCTCCTATGTAGGTCCAGCCTGTGTACTGGGATATCTTCTTCCCTTACAAGAGATAATTAATGTTCCTAGTAGCAAAAACATACCCATAAAGTGTTTTTTTTGATGCTGTGTGCCTAGTATCTTGGGGGCTTTTTCAGTTTTGTTTTAATAAAAACAATTTCCATGAGGTGGCATGATGTTGGCCCCTATATTGCTTAGTCAGCTAGGTTGGAACTTTTAAAGACATGGGAAAAGTATAACCAATGCAATATATACATGCTAAAGAGGCCTATCATTTTAAAGCATCTCCCCTTGTTGAACTGTGCAATTATTAACTAATGTAGTGAAGTTGCACACCTAATTTTATAGGCATCTATTGTGCTGTCTCTTTGGTGTAAACTCACGGTTCCCATGACTCCTGAGCCTGTCAGGACTGTATCTCACTGCTTTTGTGCCATGCCTGCCACCGTGGATGGTTTCTATTATGCTTTTCTGCAATAAAACATTTCTGTAATGAATGGTGATCTCACCATGTCTTTAATTGTCATTCAGGACTCTGGAATAACATACTGTGAGCTGAACACATCTCAAAATATAACTTGGCTCTAGATGGGATTTATTATGCATTACCTATCTTTGGAAGTGAAGGATTGCAAGTCTCTACTGCACCAGAAATAAAACAATAATCTAAATGGAACACAAACACAATTATCCTCACCAATCTGCTGAGCGGTCTGGTTAAGAGACTATGTTTATTGACTGTGTAGTGTTGCCAGTAAGTTAAACCACGGTGCTCAACCCACAGCCTGCAGGCCAAACGTGGCCCGCAGAGCCATGGCCTATGGCCTGTGAAACTCCTCACAGGCTGAGGAATTTGTCAGCCTGGGGTGGTGGCCATATTAACAGCCACCACTTCTCCATCTCCAAATCCCAAGCTTATGGTGGATTTCTCCTTCCCCAGTGGGGCTGTGTCAGGGCTTGTTGGCCCCAACCCGCTCTGTACAGCCAGATGGGGCCTTGCCATGCCAGTCCCAGGTACCAGATCAGGATCACTAGCTGGATCCAGCTCACAGATGGACTGGGTACTGTTCATCCAGTCTACCAGATAAAAAGGTTGAGCACCACTGGGTTAGGCAATGGATTTGTATAAGACAGTTCAGATACAGATGATTCTGCCTCAGGCAGGCAGTTGGACTAGACCTCCAGAGGTCATCTCTCTCAGTCCTGCTTCCCTCCAATTTATTTGCCATATCAGCTTAATGTTTGGTTCTTAGTTATCAGATACTACAGGTTCACACATACTTTAATATATGAGACTATAAAATTAGTATAGGATTTCAGTAAACCTGTTTCCTATATGCACGTCATCCAGGTACACACGGGGAGTGTGCCTTGTCCTCCAATGACAGTGGTGGTTGTCAGGCAGGGTGTTGAGGAAGGGGTCAGCTACTAGAGCAGCTTCCTCCTCGCTCTACAGAGTTAGGCCAAAACCAAATACTTAACTATGTACAATTTATTACAAGAATAAATACAGACAATACAAAACGTAGAATATTTACAAGGCTTAGCATATAATACTATATATATAGTATTCTACAATTCACATATACCAAA
Organism: Gavialis gangeticus; assembly: GCF_001723915.1. Classification (NCBI taxonomy): domain Eukaryota; kingdom Metazoa; phylum Chordata; order Crocodylia; family Gavialidae; genus Gavialis; species Gavialis gangeticus. Next base: position 144,643,640 of record NW_017729022.1, read on the forward strand.
TATGAACCAAATAAACTTACAACCTATACAACACAATTAACACATAGGGATAGTAACTTAACCATAATATTTCTTTAAACCTTCACAAATAATAATACCAATATGCACATCGAGACATTAACACACATAAACCATATAAACCCCTTAAAGAATACTCCTAGCTATATAGCCCATAACATGACAACTTCAAAATAGGAAGAGCACTCAGCACCTCCCTGAGTTTCCCTGAAGCCTCTCCCCTTTAGGGCCCTGGGATGTAGACACGCCCCTCCTGCAATGGATGGTGGAGATAGCAAACCCTCCTCACTTGTGTCAGCTTCCCCTGTGGGGCCTGCTTCCTCAGTAATTCACGTTTCCTCTCTGGAGAATTCAAGTCTTGTCCTCTGGTGGCTGATCCCACAAGAGCCTCTCCCCATTGGCACCTTTGGCTCTCCTTGATGGCCTGGCACCCTGCACTGGGCACCCAGGGCTCAGGCTCTCTCTTTCTCTCATGGGAGCCAAGCCCTTGCAGGCTCCAACTCCCTGGTCTCACACCAGAGGTTCCCCCCTTTCCAGTCCCTACTCTGGGCACTGGGGCTCTTTTGGTTAAAAGTGGAGCCTCACTGTGGGGGTCTAGTCACTTGGCCTAGGGACGGGGCTAAGGTGAGCAGCCACAAGCAGCTTCCAAGGCTGTTCTGTATGTGCCAACCTGTGCACCGGGCAAGGCCTGAGCAGCTGCAAGCTGCTCCCAGGGCCAGCTGTGTGCTGATCTGCACATTGACTGCCCAGCTGCATAAGGGATTCACAGGCTCAAGCTGCCTTGAGTGGCTCCTAGAGCCCGATCCCCATGAGCCGATTTGCACACTGCTGAAGCTAAAGCAGGGTCCTGAGGATGGCTCTCTCTGGAGCTCCTCTCTCCTCACCATCCCTCATCATCTCTCCAGCCTGCTGAGCACACTCACCTTTTATACTCTTCAGGGGCTCCACCCCCAAAGTTCTCTGGACCTGGCTGGTGCAATTCTGATTCAGGTCCAGCTGCTCCTTGCCTCCTCCCTTCGGAAAAGGGCAGGACATTGCTTCCCTTGTGCTGCCTCTGGACTGGTAGGTGGGCTCCACCAATCAAAAGCAGTCTCTCGATCCTGGGACTCAACCCAAGCTCTGAAAAGGTAAGCTTGCTACACACCCGTAGGCCCCAGGGGAGGCACACCCAGGCCTAGGGTCAGTGAGGACCTAGTCAGGGAGTTCTGGAGGGACTGGATATATTTAATCAGCAGGTCCTGATGATCTCCACCGCAGAGAGCTACGGGAATTAGCAGAGGTCATTGTGGGACACCTGGCATGGCTTTATGAGCACTTGTGGTGCTCTGGCCTTGTGCCAGAGGACTGGAAAAGGGCCAATGTTGTTCCCATTTTCAAAAAAGGGAGGAAGGAGGACCCAGGAAACTATAGGCCAGTTAGTCTTACCTCGGTCCTGAGTAAGCTTTTTGAGAGAATTATCCTGGCACATGTCCACGAGGGGCCAGCAGGGGAAATTAGGCTTAGGGGCAACCAACACAGGTTCATTAGAGGCAGGTCCTGTCATACCAGCCTGGTGACCTTCTATGACCAGGTCACAAAATCCTTGGACGCAGGTGTCACGGTGGACATAGGCCTTCCTAAAGTCCAGAAAGACTTCCACACTGTCTCTCACCCCATTCTCTTTAAAAAACTAGGAGACTGTGACATTGATGCGTACACAGTCAAATGGGTCACTAATTGGCTGGAGGGCTGCACCCAGGGAGTGGTGGTGGACAGGTCTTATTCAACCTGGAGGGATGCGGGTAGTGGGGTTCCACAGGGCTCAGTCCTCGGGCCTGCACTATTCAACATCTTCATCAGCAACTTGGACAAGGGCATAAAAAGCACCCTGTTCAAATTCGCAGATGACACTAAGATGTGGGGGGATGTGGGCACACTAGATGGGAGGAATAGGCTGCAATCAGACCTAGACAGGTTACAGGGGTGGGAGGATGAGAATAGGATGGGTTTCAACACTGACAAGTGCAGGGTACTACACCTAGGGAGGAAGAACCAGCATCATACCTACAGGCTGGGGAACTCCCTTCTCGTCAGTGCAGAGGCAGAAAAGGATCTTGGAGTCATTATTGATGCCAAAATGAACATGGGCCAACAGTATGGGGATGCAGTCAGGAAGGCCAACCGTACCTTGTCATGCATCCACAGGTGCATCTCA
>NW_017729022.1:144646583-144650920 GCF_001723915.1 Gavialis gangeticus
GGCCACCTGCATAATCAGGGGTCAGCAGGGCAGGCCCTATGAGGGGAGGCTAAGGTACCTGAACCTGTTCAGCTTCCAGAAGAGAAGGCTGAAGGGGGGATCTGGTGGCCATTTATAAACTAGTTTGGGGGCACCAGCAGGCATTGGGGGAATCCCTGTTCCCCCAAGCACTACCAGGAGTGACAAGAAATAATGGTCACAAGCTGACAGAGGGTAGATTCAGGCTAGACATCAGGAGGTGCTACTTCATGGTCAGGGTGGCTAGGATCTGGAACCAACTTCCCAGAGAAGAAGTGGTTCTGGCTCCTACCCTGGGGGTCTTTAAGAGGAGCCTAGATGACCACCTTGCTAGGGTCGTTTGACCCCAGTACTTTTTCCTGACATGGCAGGGGGTTGGACTTGATGATCTGCTCAGGTCTGTTCCAACCCTACAAACTATGAAACACAAAGTAAATCAAGGGGATAGGGAGAAAATAGGATTCGGGGGAAAAGAACACAATTGCAACCCAAAGGTTCTAAAAAGGAATGGTTCCGTAAATCTAAGTATCAGGTTGTGCAACATAGAGACTTTTGAACCAGGAATGTGTGTCAGGATGGAACTACTGCCATTTGCTTAAGAGCTTCAACCAGACCCAAATAGCCAGTCCAGCACCACATTCAAAGGGAAAGAAAGCGTCAGTTCTAAGGCTGATTTTTGAAGCCATTTAGCTTAAGGGTCTTGACACTAAACCACATAGCAGGAACAGGATAGAAGCACCTGAACAATGGGCTATTCTTTAAGCTGTGTCCCACTTCTGACACAGAACAGAGTCCTGGGCAGCACTGCAATCATCCCTCTTCCTTGGAGCAGCTATAAGTGTTCCAGCTATAGTGCATAGGGAATGGAGGCAAGAGCAGGAACGATCATTAAAAAACAGACATTTGATATAGCACATTGACCAACACTTCCTCCAGCGTGGTGTATTAGTGCAATACGTTCCTCCCACTTTTCATTTCAGTTTAGCCAGGAAACCCTTAGAAACTGATTAGGAAGAGAGGCATTTAATGCATTCTGTACATCTTTATCCACGCACATTCTTGAGTAACAGGAGTGATGTCACCACGTGGTCAGTATAAACTGAGAGCACATAAGAATTCAGCTGCTGAAAATGGTAAAATTCTAGAGGCTCCTACTCAGCTGAAAACTGTGTAATTTCCTGAAACAAGTTCCAGCGATCAAAACTTCCAAAATTTACTTGTGTCCATTTTATTTGTAGTGGCATTTTTTGGCCAGTAAACCTTTTTGCTTAACCCAGCTTATGATCCTTTTATATCCCCATGCTCCAAAATGCCCTCAAGACAGAAAGCATTTTTATTCTTTGATTGTTTTTAATCTCAGTTCTCAAAGAGCCATTGAAATGATGCTTTTTTCAGCCTGTAGCATTTATAAGTGTCAGTGGCTAAACTGAGAGTGAATTTTTTGTCACACTGATCAGTTAAACTGTCAGTGAATTAAAGTACTTGGAGAAAAACCCAGCAGCAGTGCAAAAAGAAAGAAAGAAAAAAAAAAAAATCTATACTGTTGGATAGATAAGGAAAAGTGGAGCATACAAAATGCTCCTTTGCTATAAACACTCCAATAAAATGGCGATAAGTATTGTTGAAAGGCAGCCCATGTCATAAGAATTAGAAAATTTATGTTTAAAAACTAGCTAAGATCAGGTTGGTTCTTTAGAGTCTTTGAATAATAGCACTGCAGTGGAAAGTTTGGCAATAAGATGGATGATAAATGTCATGAAAACAGTGCTCTAAATTCAAGTAGCTGGGTTTGAACAGGAGACTAGACTTTTAGCTACTAATAAATAAAGCACAACAGAAAAGTACCTACTTAAAAATGTTTTTGTTCCTGAAAATGCAGCGGGTCCCATTCTTAGATCTTTGCTCAGGCTGAGACACACCTTACTATACAGGTTGTCCCACTGCATGTAGTGGGATAAAACTCAAACCACAGTGAATAGATTCTCTCAAGGTGTCCCTTTCAAACTAAGCATTTATAATGTTAAAGTTTCAAGAATGTGAGCTCAACCATTTCATACATGTTATTATATGTATTGTGTACAAGAGATCTAAATCTTGAATCTGATAAATTTATAATCTCTCTCAATAAAGCAAGGTTCCAAATATATGGGATGAAGGGATAGCAATTACATACACATACCCACTCACATACATGCATATATTTATGTATACCTCTGGTGCATTTATGCAGAGATTTATCAGATAATTTGAAATGAGAACTAAGGCACAGTTTATTGATGCAGGCGATTAACCATTGCAGTGAACTATCCAAGGAAGTGATAGACTTTGAAACTTTAAAAAATGTGCATATTCAGAGTGCCTTTCTGAAAAATATGCTTTAGTCAAAAAACATAACTGGTCTTGACACAGACTACTCTTGTATTCTGTGTGAAGTACAGTTTTAGCATGATGGTTGGGCCATCCCATTGGGGAATGCAGGTTCAAATCCACTTTGGCAGAAGGGAAAACGCAATCCAAGTCTCACTTCTTGGAGGAGGAGTAGTCAACCTGTGTGAATAACTTTAAAGTGTTATATAAAAGTTGTTACATTAGCCCAGGAATTTCAGGAGGAAACAGCAAATTAGTAGGCTAAAAAGGCTACCTGAATAAATAAGTGTTATCATTTCATAAGTTTAACTCCTTGGTCTTTTAAAAATAACAAACCCACTGGACAGTTAGGCAGAGGGGGAACCTACCCCATTATGATTCATCTTACGCACAAAAAAAATAGTTACATGTGACATTTTTCAGCCAGTTTGACCCAAATTTACAAACCCCTTCAGGATTACTGAAGCTGAAGACACCCAGATTGATTCCTAAATTTTAGAAGATACCATTTTTCACGATTCCTGGAAATCTCAAGACAGTTTCCAATTTGTTCAGTCTGTTCCTCCTTTCTCACCAGTCAATTAGTTTTGATCAGTTCCATGCCAGGGGAAGGACAGGTCAGACAAAAAGATGATTTTGAACAACGCCCTCTCTTTGACCTGACCTACAAGAAAACACTTCTGTCACTTGTCAATTTTTTTTCAGAGAATTTAGGCAGGTGAGAATGCCAAGTCAAGAAGACCTCTAGAAATGCCTATTGATAATATATCTGAATAGGCTAATCCATGTTTTAGTAGGATGCCCTGACATTAAATAGTGAATGGATAGCTATATAAACTGTATAAAATAGGTATACTACAATCTTTCACTGCACCCGTAACAAAACTTAATACAATTAAGAGTTTTCTGCCTTGTCAATAATTGATCATTATTTGTTTCTTCTGATTTGTTTTTCACAGTATCTTATTCTTTCCACCTAAATCAGCTGTTCAGCTTTCCAGATGGTCATGATCTCAGTCTCATTACAAAGTGAACAGCTCTCTAAAGTACAGTCAGAGGGGCACAGTTCAGAAAAACTGTCAAATTCTTAAACAAAAGTCAAACCAAAACAGCTACTGCCCAACTGCCACCTCCTGCAAAAAAAAAAGAGAAAACCCAAACGCTAAGATAACCGCAGAGTTGCGGGTTACAACTGTGATTTTATTGGCATAGCTTATTGAGAAAGAATATGACGTTCCCGTCTCTGGGCACAATGCAAGTATCCATTCAGCAATTCTAATGATCACGATGCTCACTGTAAAAAAAAAAATTATAAGGTTCAAAAGGGAGCCAAGGAAGACTTTGGCAAGCTACATACCAGATTTTCAGGCCATTTATACTCAGATTAAAAACAAAACAAAAGCAAATAAAATAACCCCCCCCATCATGAACATATTTTCAAAAGATGTCAATTCAAAGTTGTCAGTAACATATTTTAAAATTCTACTCAAGAGAAATAGAAAGCAGTATTTTAACCCACTCTAGCAATAACCTGTCAGGGAAAAATTTTGACTAAGTGCTGCCAATACAAAGAGGAATGGAGCTGCCATGCGCAAGGGAGCTTGGAATGGAAAATTCCACTGTGTGCCCTGCATGTGCCCCCTGGGTGACCTCAGGAGCTGTCAGTCAGCTCTGACCTACTTTCTTCACTGAGGCATGCTCAGTTACATTACAGGGCTTGTCCTGGCGCATGCCTGGTGAGTGACTGAGTGAGGTAATCAGACTAGAAATTTCTGTGGAGAAAGAGTTCTAATTGGCCACCAAATTGGTATAAAAGACTACTGAGCCCCTTCCTCGGGGGGAGATCCGTTCAACTGAAGACAGAGGCTGGTTTTCAGGGACTGTCTCTCTGTTAGGCTCTGCGGCCTATCGGTCTCCTCCAGCGTGGGCTCTCACTGTGTTTCATCCCGATC
>NW_017729022.1:144650956-144669440 GCF_001723915.1 Gavialis gangeticus
CTATCGGTCTCCTCCAGCATGGGCTCTCGCTGTGTTTCATCCCGATCGTACCTCATTCGCACTGTATTGATTCTCTGGTTACTGGACTGTTTTCAGCTCTGATTTTGACCTCGCTCTCGGATCACCCTCAATACTGATTTCGACTCCATCATCGACTTACCTGGTTTTCAACCTCAGCTTGCTCCTTGACTATCCGATTGTCCTGTGGGACTGGCGTCATGACACCACCTTCGGTTTCATCTCAACACGTTACAGTTTTTGTTCTGTTATTCGTTTACTCCTACGTGAGCTGTTGACCAGCCCTGGGACTTACGGAGCGGGTAGCCGCCCCTATCCCTCGCGGGGTAGATAGCAAGGGCTCACTCCGGAACCCCGTGGGCCAACAGACACCTTTGTTGTTAGTATGTTCTTCAGTTACAGTGGAACAAGTGAACATCGGCACCTACGCACCCAAGCGTAAGTTAAATAAATTCATCTGTTTTAAAAACCACCACGATTCCCATGCCATTCAGACTCCATCGCCACTAATCCCGCCTGTTCGTTCCAATCCGCCACCACCTGGCCGTCCCACCGTGACACTGTGAGCTTGGTTTACCAACTCCAGGACATAACCAAGCAGTATTTATGTGGATACCAAGTTAGAATTGGGAACTACTTCAGAGCTCCATTATTATTCCAAGATAAATCCTTTCCAAATTTCAGTTTTTGGTACCATCCGAGATCAGACTGAAAAAAGGAAAGTGTGCTACTCTCTCAATCTCTGTCCAGAGAAATCTAAAACTTGGCCCACTGATGACAATAAGCTAATTACAACTGTACTATATTTCTGCACTATTTAAAGACCCTCTTTTCCATATGTTAATGATAAAAGAGAGTAATCCAAATACCACTGAAGAATCTGTATTTAGGAATTCTGGGTGCTCTAAGTTTTAATTCTTTGTTTAGTTACAGTAGTGTAGGATATTTTCCTTCTACTACAAAAATGAGAATTCGGGAGATGCATCCTTAAACTCATTCTTGCACCAACTTTCTAACATCAGTTCAAGCCCTTCCACTGAGGGCCAGAAGACAAAAATAATTCTTCGTACCGCAGCTCCCCCCACCTCCCTCACCCCCCCAAATACTATGTGAATTTTGCATGCCTACCAGGTCAAATGTCTGCACCCCTCAGAGGTGATGAAGTACTGGCCACTCATCTTTAAATGACCATTAGATGCCTACCTTACTCTCCAAACAACTTGACTTTCAGTTAACATTCTGAACACATTTATTCACCTTTATTACTTAAAGGATTTGTTTATTAAAGAAGAAATACTTTTAAACCCTAATTTAGCTTATAGTATTTGTCTTCTTTGTCCATTTTAGGTTTCACTCTGCCTACCAGTCAGCTACCCATGGTTAGACTAGTGTCTTCCTCCACAAATGATTAATTGACAAGAAGGAAGATAACCATTGCACAACCACTTGTCATGAGCAAGGCTGGCACCATTAAGACCACTAAAAATGCAACTGGTCCATTTTATTGTACAATTTTCAGGACACTTACAGAAATTACAGTTTTTGCACCATGAGGCCCCTGAAAATGCTCTTCAGTTGTAATATAACAAAAGTTCATGACAGAAGAGCATTTTTAAAATGGCGGATTCCATGAAAAATTAACCATCAATAAATCAGCTACTAGCTGAAGGTGTTCTGCGGCAGATCACCTTAGGGAACCTCTGTACAGGGAGTTTCCTCCCTGTGCTGCATGGGAGGGGGAGAGGGGGGGTACCCTTGCTGTGATTTTGGGGGAAGCTGGCCTGGGCCCACAAACAGCATTCCCTCTAAGCTGTGCAGCGTGCATGGCCATGCACACTGCACAGCTTAGAGGGAATGCTGCCCATAAAACAAAGGGTCTCTGCGGGCCTCTCCAGTACACCCCTCACTTCAGCTCCAGCCAAGCTTGCAGCTGTGCGCTGTGCTGTGAAGAGGCTTGGGTGGGGGAAATGGAGTCTTCCTCTCCCCCTGCTTCATGGATCCAGCCTGAGGTCCCTCAATACCCTAGCTGGGGTATCTGGGAAAGTAGGCTCCCTTCCTCCTTTGAGCCTTTTGACAAGGGTAGCATACAGCTGCCAGCTCGGCTTTGCCATGGCAAGAGCTAGGGTGTGGAGGGGAATAAAGCTTCCTCTCCATGCAGCTTGGCCTGGCTATCCCCAAGACCCCAGGAGGGGTAGTTGGGGAGAGCAGAGATGGGGAGAGGGGCAGGCTGGCAGCCTCCTGGAGTGGCCCCACCTGCTGGCCAGGGCCAGTGCAGTTAGGCTCATGGTTCAGTGGCACTTTAACTCATGGTGCTTTATGTAAAGTACCATGAGTTAGAGTGCCTCCTCGATAAGCTGCCTTAATATCTGTAGGCACCCCCAGCTAACAATGCAATCCTGCAATTATTCAGTTCATGTATCTTCATATTAGTTTCAAGCAAGCCACTGTCCATGAAAGTCTATACTATCACTGCTTGATATTGGTATCTGAAAGAAGAGCAAGGGTTAAGCAAAGTAGAACAAATATTTTTCACCACGATTCCTACTTTCTCTTTCCCTCCCACCTTCCACCTCCCTCCCCATGGAAAAAACAATGCAGGTAATTTGTTACTATGTAGGCTGTTATTCCTAACTGAATTCAGGGTTCTAACAGCTTTCTAGTCTGTTGGATATATCACACATCTCTAAAGTTGACAAAGCAGAACTGGGGTCCTGACCCGTAACGTTAAATATCCCTGTGGTCTCCACAGACACCATCCTTAGAGACAGTGGCAAGATATAGAGTTTTATAACTGACATTAGGCCACCAGCATGCAATGCCTACAATACCAGCTCTACATCTTGTAGATAAATTAATCAGTGGTAGTTGGAAACTTTCATTAGAAGTATAGGGCAGACAGAAGTAGATATGATAAGGAAAAAAAAAAAAAATCTCATGGGAGACTCACACAAATGCCCACTACTAGATGTCCTTGTCTCATCCTTAGGGTCTGAGTGTGAATCAGTAAAGCTCTACTGACTTTATGCAAGCTGCAGATAGATATTTTAGTAGAGATAGAATAAGAAGAACAGAATTTGGGAGCATATGGGAATACAAAACTAAAGATAGCTTTGAACCAGTAAACGTGAGCTGAATATCCTCAGATTCTAGGGAAATTTAAAGCCAGAAATTAATCCAAAGCATGACTATAACAACATTCAAAATCAATGGTTTGTAGGTGGCCTTATCTTCTCTGCTTGGCTTTTCCTGTGATTAAAATGTACATGTTACACTTCTCTACTTCACAACACTACCGCAAGACTTAGCGGGTTCATATCTGGGCAGTACTTTGAAGTGAGTAAGGTGGTTTGAGTAGGCATTAGTTAGTGTCTGAAATTGGGCACCAAAATTCAAGTTATCTGCTTTTCAGAGTCTTAGTGAGAGGAATTCTTATTACAATTAATGAAGTTGCAGATAACTAGCACTTTACAAGTCACGACATATATTTACGCAACTAAGGTTGAAAATTTTGGACCAAAACACTTGCCCAAAATAAAAAAAACAGGCTCAACTCTCTACTCCATCATGTGCTATTAAATACATAGCAAAAGCACAAGTTACAGGACTATGCTCCCAAATAAGCGGACATAACCCAAAACTTCCTTGCCCATGCATTCCAATGCATAGGAGAAAGATTAGGAGACAGAAGATGCTGTGTACATGCCCTGTTAAAATTCTTGGAAGGGAGCGGGAATTTATGCAAACAGTATCTGGTCACAAGCCAATATAGTCCAGTTTTCATAGTTCATGCATCCCTAGCATGAACAGAATGCGAGTGTCAACACTGAATACTTGGTGAGTGAAAACTACATTGCAAAGAATCCTTCATCAGCACCAGCAACAAAGCTATCATCTACTTAAATTGTAAGGGCTTTTATATATCAACTCTTTTTTTCCCCCATTTGCATAGTGGCAAATACAATGGTGTCCTTGTCCACAATAGGGCTGCTAGGAGCTAAACTGACTTACCAGGACTTTGGATGTGGAGGCAGACAGATCATAGTTTTAAACATCATGAACTGCAACAGAAGCAGATGAAGGAGTCTAGCAGTGATGAGGTATCCGTGTTCAGGTGTTGTTTCAGAGCTAGCATAAATCAGAATCCAAATAGCTGCATATTAACACCTCTCCATACACTTTGTAGCTTGTAAGACTTTACTGCTACTGTTTTGCAGCTTGGAAAATTCCAGCAATATTGATGCATTATCCTGTTTCAACAGGGTAACCCAGTGAATTTTCAGGATGTAGGCGCAACTGTTTCCTGTGTGTCTTAATAATGCAAATTGCTGCCTCACCTAATTAACTTTGCTTTGTGTGGCAGGGGCTACCACACCTTAGCTGCTCTGCAGTGAAGTAGTCATATGTTTGCAATTACTATATGATAATTGAAAACTAAGCAGTTACCCCTTTCTGGGGTAAGTACCTGGTTTAGTTCTACAATTACTGAAGAACAGCGGAGGCACGTTTTAGTCCCCACCCCATGGTAACTGCAGACACATGAACAGTTAGTGCTGTCTTGGATCATACAGAATTATAGACCTGCAAGCCAGGTTGCAAGCAGAAAACGTGTGAGAACAGCTGGCTTCAGTAATACATAAGCCTGGTGCAGAGTAGTGATTCTCTTTTATGGAGGTGAATGATTCTAAGGAAGACACAAAAATAGATTTTAGCACAAGTAGACTTAAGAATATGTATAACAACATTTAAAGCTACTCATGATTCAAGATTTATTTCTAGAATTTCCAAACTGAAAGCAGATCTGTGTATTTTGCTTATGTATGTGAACCTGCCAAGTAAAACAATTCATTTAGGACAGAGATAGATGTTTAATGAAAATGGCATTGCAGCATACAACTTATATTCACACACCTGTGAAAGCAGCTGTTTTGCTGAAGCTTTCATATAAAGAAGCATTTTGGGGTGCAAGGTAAAAGGCCAAGCATGTACCAGTTAGGCAAAAAAAGTATGAATTTCCCAAACTCTACCCAGAACTCTTGATCCAATCCCAGAGACATAAACAGCACCCAAGCAAGTGTTAAAGTCTTAATAAAATCCCTGATGGAACAGGTCAGTGTTTAGATTTATGTTGACTCTCTTCTTTTCCTTGGCAACGCTTTGTAAATATTCAAACATGCCACAATAAAGGTCACTTCATTTATTGCTAAAGATATAGAACATGTTGAAAGAAAATATCTTCTTTTCATAAGCAGAACTGCCTCTCAGAATACTACACAGTGTAAGCAACCTTACTATGAATAAGAATTTTTCTCTTATACAAGTGACACCTATATGACTAGAAGTGTAACAAGCAGGTTGTGGGACCCAGTGGTACAAAGAGCAGTCTGGGGCAGGGATAATTCTGAGAGCAAGGGTGCACTAGTTTCAAAGGATGGGGAAGGAATGGGTTTTCGAAAGCAGGGGCAGAGGCAGTCTTATCCATGCTGGGAACACCGTAGTCCTGGCTGAGCTGCTGCTGCTGAGCTGAATGTTCTGCCTTCCCTGGTTGTTGCTACTAAAGCAGCATCAGCCAGGAACTATTTTGGAGTTTATGGCGTAGCAACGCTGCTGGGGCACAGAATACATGCAGGTGGGGTGTGGGAGTGATGATTCTGGAGTCCCTCCTAACTTGCTACCTCTCACTTACCTCCAGTTATGTGACTTCTGTGACTTGGGCAGCAGTGGTGACCAGGTCTGTGGTGGTAGCAGCTGCCACATGTGCCCCACTTGCCCAACCTTTGTCATGCTACTGCTGCTAACATTGCATTTATAGACAAACAGCTTGCTAGCATGATCTTCCTAACTAAAGATTTACCTGATAGAAAAAGTGGATATCCATTTCTCTAAGCAACTGGTTTCTGCTAAATATTCTTATATTCCTATAAATACATTTTAAATGTTTTTTTCGTTTATAGAAAATATCAACTTAAAGCATATTGGGCACATCTACATGAGATGCTAATGGAGCAGTAGCCTAATAATACTGTGCAGTCATGTGTCACAGCATAAACAGTGCTAATACATTACTGTACAGTATTATTAGGCTACTGTGCAGTAGCATCACTTAAAAGGCATTCACCAGTGCTACCGTGCAGTAACTCCAGTTACTGGGCATTCACTTAGTACTTCATTATGCAAGTACTAAATTTAATGCACAGTAACCACTGTGGGACCCTTCAGGCCTGAGGGCTTGAGTGAGGCTAGTGAGGCCTCATGAAACACCCAGCAGGAAAAAAGAACATGGCATAGCGGGCAAGCAATCTAGGGAGAGTGACATTAGAGTGTGAGCCAAGCATGAGCTGGAAGGCCACCAGGGGGCATCACAGCTGGCCCTGTGGCCATAAGCTTATCACATTCCCCTCATATCAAACAAAGCCCCCTCAACCCTCCCCAACAAAGCCCTCCTCAAACAAAGCCCCTCCACCACTCAACGCACCCACCAACAATAAAACACCTTTTACCTCATGAAAACTTTGTTCAAGGTCCTTTGTGTGCTGTTCCAGGGTAGAAGGCAATGGAGTGGGTGCAACAAGGGGTTAAAGCCCAAGGCCAGTTCCCCCACAGATGCACATGCTGCGGTGAGTGTAGTGGATGGGAGCCTCGGCCTGGGGCGATGATGGCTGGTGCTCCCCCAGCGCAGGCAGCTCCCCCTCCGACAGCTGGTGTCCAGGGCCAGCAGGGCTGGTGTGCATTCCTGCTCCACTGTAGGTAGCTCCAGCTCTGCAACTACACAGCAAGCAGCAGGACTGGGCCCAGGTCACAGGGCTAGGTGGTGCTGAACCCAGGGTTGGGGCCAGGCCAGGGGCTCCTGGCTGCTGAAAGCAGCATAGGACCTCCTCCTAGGCCAGACAGGGGCCTGTTGCTGGGCAGTGGGTGGCTGCCAGAGGGCAGGTAGGGCTAGAGTCAGGGACCGGGCAGCAGGCAGCATAAAGGAAACTGCCAAGGTTAGAATGGTGTCTAGCACCCAGTCATTGATATCTGTGGCCTGGAATGCCCAGGCCAGGATGATGACCTGTTCTCACAGGGCCTCCACACATGCTCCAGGCCTGCAGGGCCAGTAGCTGTGCCTGGAACTCCTAGTCTACCCCTTCTGGCCAGCCCCCTACTGGCAGGGCTGAACCTGGAGCAAACTTGTTCCTGGGTTGCATCTACATGTGCATAACTGTGCAGTAACTAATCATGAGTAAACTTGGTGCCTGCATGTGTATGTAGCAAATTTACTTACAATTAAGGATTTTTACTGTGCAGTAGACATGAACAGATTTAGATGCTCATGCTTACTGCACAGTATACTATGCTACTGCGCAGTTAAGCATCTCATGTAGACATGGCCACAGTGTATTTATAAATGCATAATGGGAAAAAAATGCTTAAGTATTCGATTCTATATACATGTGGCAGGTTTACCGATAGCAGCCCAGCGCATCCAGGCTCATAGAATCCTCATTGTGATTGGTGGAACATTTCCACCAGTCAGGCAATTTCTGGGGAGGGGCTTGATCCACCCCTACCCGGGGTGAGGATGAGAACTTGAAGCCTGCACCTTGTGTAGTGAACAAAGCACAGTGTGTGTGTGTGTGTGCACACGGACGCGCACAATGAAGGAGGGAGAGGGAGAGTGTATGTGTGTTCATAAGGTGAGTTCCACAAGCACCCCCACCATACACATGCACCCACAACCCCTTTGCACTGCCAAACACACAGACCTCCACGCCCATACTCCCTCATGCACCCCAGCTACCCTTCCCCCCACAGTTCCCCACAAACCCCACACCCACCCACACCATTTCTGGTTCAAATGGTAAAACCCTTTGCTGAAAGGAGTACTTCTGGGGGCAAAGGGAGGGACTTCTGGTGGCAAAGGTCAGGGGTTTGGGAGCGGGATTTCTGGCTCCAAACAACCAGGGGATGGGGCACCTGTCAAGGAGTTGGGCTACCCATGTGGCCCTCAGAAGCTTGCCAAAACTCAGTAAGCGACCCTCCACCCAAAATGATTTCCTGCCCCTGTTTTCAGTGAAAGAAGTCATTTTCTTTATAACACAGTAGCCCCAATCAGCTGACTACCTCTCCCAGCCTCCCAGGTACACTGGAGCCAAGAGCTCCAATATGCCTGCATGGCTGGGAATCCAAATCAGCTGTCTGACATACATTCAGTTTAAAGGTCATTTGGGTCCAGCCACAAAGTTATTACACATATTTTGTGTAATAACTTTGTGGCTTTTTCTCTGTTTTATCATGCTATTAATTGCATGAATGTGTGGTTTTGTAGCTACTTTAGACATGATTAACTGGTTAAGCATATATTAAGTATAATGTTTTCAAGGGGCAGCATGATCATTCCTGCAACAAGGCCATGATGTGGTTGGGTTTGGTACACATTATGTGGCTTGAACCATCCCTGTCTTCCTGACAAAGGATTTGACAATG
This sequence comes from Gavialis gangeticus, assembly GCF_001723915.1. NCBI lineage: Eukaryota > Metazoa > Chordata > Crocodylia > Gavialidae > Gavialis > Gavialis gangeticus. The sequence continues at coordinate 144,659,438 of NW_017729022.1, forward strand.
ACATAGAAAATAAGCTAAGGACCTAGAGTAAATAGATGCCAAAGTTTCCATCCATTAAGCTCAACAGACACCTAAACGTCTGCTTCTGAGCGTTCCCAGAAGCACCTCAATCTTGACAATGCTGAGAAGTTTTGCACCTGTCTCACAAGAGCGTTGCATATGGATTCACCAATGAAGTGCTTCCTTTCTTCTATCTCATTTGTAAGACAGTCTTGTAGACTCTCAGAATGCATCTACTAGATTGCGCTACATAAAAGACAGTGTGTGCATTCTTCTCCAAAAAAGGTGAAAGAGGTGATGATGGTAGTTCTGGCCCCTTTCATGTTTTCATTAGGTAATTAAAGCAGCCCACCCACTGACTGAGGGCATGCGACTGCATTTCTCATCTATACTAGGAAGCAGGATAACTAAGGAATAGGTCTTTCAAACTTCCTGAAGATGAGCAAATTAAACATGTCTTTGACTAGAATCCGAGCACATAAGAGTGGTCATGACTTTGGATGAGGGAGAACTGGGGTCCAGATCTTCTGCTAATGAATGTTTAATTATGTTATATATTGTAAAAGGCATCCATTTTCTGATGGGAACTGACTTTGACAAACAGCATTGGAAAGCTCCACCAATCCATTCTAAAACTAACAAAGCATAGCAACAAAGTGTTTCTGTTCCCAGCATCCTTCTCCTCCTCCTTCTGAGTGCTACTGGATCTCAGCTATGGCACTGGAAAACTGGCACTGTTTCTTCTGTGATGTTACTGGAAATGTACCAGTTAAACAGCTGCACTTAATGCATTTTATGTGGTATTTTGGTATTCTCTGGTCAAGGGATAAATGACAAACAAAAGCACTAAGGTCTTTGCAATGTGTACGCTGTGTCACATGGAGATGCAACAAAACTGAATGTATTCAGTTTCATTTCATACCTTAGCAGATTTATTCCTGTTCTTGATTTAATAAATATGTTAGAAATAAATGAATTGTGTAGGTCAATTAACTGATTATGGACACACATCCATAGCATTTAGAGACTTAGTGTTAGTTACTGAAAGAAAACACTGACCAAACTGTCACTAAAAAGTTAAATAGAACATTTTTTTTTCCAGACTTAAAAATTGCCACTCAACAGGTCCTGATCCAAACACCACTGAAAAAAACACTGTAAATCTTTTCTTTTATTTGGTTGGTATTTGTATTGGGACCTTATGAAATACAAGCTGGTACAGTTTTAAAAGGAAACAAAAACAGAGCTAAGGAAAGAGGATATGGTTGAAATGGGAGTGGTCCCAGGGACTCAGAATAATCAGTTGGTCTAATTGTTCTGCTTGTTATTCTGTATACACCCTATCAAATGTTCTGCATAGTTATCAAGCATATGTTTTGAATGTATTATATGGAACAATTAAAAAAACACCTGCTTCCTTTTGCATTCATCGGCAAAATGTCAATATTATCTCTACAGTTCTAGCTGAGCTTTCTCTAGCTGAAAACACCTTAGACAGCTGTGTTGGGTCCTAACCCACATAACTTGTGAACTCTTGAGCTTCCCTTAGCCTAAGTTGGCTACTGCAACATTCCTGCCTTTGGCTTCTCTGTCACTTTTCCTGGGAAAAGGCTATCTAATTTTTACCCTTGGCATAGAAATAAAACTCTCATCTCATCTGCCCTGGGCCCCCAGGCATAATGCTCACTGCCATACACAATCTCCAATTCACCCTCTCCCACAACTCAGCCTGGGTAAGCACTAGGTTCACAGTTTAACTTTTCTGAGTATACATGTAGCCTACAATACTACATCCACATAAACTTTGCTTAGGAGTCTAGAACAAGTTATTCTTTACTGAGGCAACATATATATATATATATCGGCGAAATAAGAAACCAGACACAAAGTTTCTTGTCTCAGTTTCCCCACCCCTCCACATCACACTTTGGTTTTGGGCTTTGGTCCTCCAGTATGTCCAGGAATATTCTTCTGCAGCTGCTGTTCAGTTTGTGCTCTGTTTCAGGTAAGGAAAAGTGATTTTTGAGAAATATATAAATATTGAGTTGTTGAGAATTTATTATAACTTTTAGCCCTCTTGACCTGGTGACTCCCTGATCAGCAATCCCTTAGCAGGCAATCTATTGGTTCACTTCTGTATTCCACCCTGCCCATGTGCCTCCTCCCCCTATCCCCACAAAAAAGAAAGAAAATTTTCCCTGGGCTCCAGCCATCTTCATTTTCTTAGACTTTCCTTTTGAATAGGCATTCATAAAAGCTTAATGACATTCCATTGGTAGCTTTGTAGTTGTTCTGCTTCTCCAGAGTTTTAGAACAAGATGGAAGGCAAAGGCAAAGGCAAATCACATTGTATAGTTCTGATTCTGACTGAAAACTCCAGAGAATTGATACTCCAGTCACCACAATCCTAGAACAACATTGCCCAATCTTCAAATTTTAGACACGTAATGGCCGCATCTACATGTGTGCTTTAATGAAGAGTAGACTAATTAGCTGCAAAGTAAAGTATGTCCATCTGCACCTATGACAGTATTAGGCTGCACTAAACTAACATCACTGTAAGACAGTACTGTTGGGGACAATACTACCTTATGGCAGAGTAACTAATTGTAATTAAATGCACATGTAGATACTGACCACCGGTGTAAATTGCACTTGATTACCCCAGCCAGCAGGGGTGCAGATTCCTGTCTGCTGTCTAGCCACATGGCTCTGAAATTTCAGTACCTCATGCTCCAGCTGGCCCCTCTACTGCCCAGCACTGCCATCCAAAGTTCAGGGCAGAGCAGGGCAGGAGTGACCCTGGCATAAACTGCTTTGCCTCAGCTCAAATTGCTGCTGTCCCAGGAACATGTGTAGATACTGCACTCAAGAGTAGTTTACTCTGGCTCAAACTGCTGTAGAGATTATTGCTTTAAATTAATTGCACATGTAGATGTACCCAGTAAAATGGAATTATGAAAGATAGGAAGTGATGAAGCTTTTCCTCAATCAAGTATCTGAAATACATTTGATCTTAGCCAATGATCTTAAAATGTTCCTTCTATCAAACAACTAACTTCAACGATAAATACATAATAGGATATCATGGGAATGCAGAGGCTTGGTGAAGACTGAGTCTGATCCAAACCTAACTGAGGACAATGGAAAAAATGCCTTTTGACATTAGTGGATTTTAAATCTGAATATGTGTTGATAACTGTGAAACTTGAATAGGTTCTTAGGGGTATCTCCTATTTCCTCTTCCTCAGGAATCCAACTGGCTGGTAAAAAACATGACTATACATATATTCACATAAGGCTTCAAAAGTAAACAAAGGGCATGTCTACATGTGATGTTAAAGTGAAGCAGCTGCTAAAAATAACTGTGCATTGTGTGTATGAGACAGTACAGGCAGTTACTCTGCCATGCTTTAGTACTTCCAAAAGGAAGTACTAAAGCATGGTGCAGTAATAATATCACCATAGGGCAACATGTAGACACACCCAAAGTAAAATAAATCACAAGTCCTGGGTACTAGGAGGATAACCTTTTCATGCAAAAGAAAACAGGAAAGAGGTTATGAAGACTAATCTACCAAATCCTGCTTTGCAATGATAGTTTTATTTGATTGCCAAATAAATACATAAATATGTTGGCAGCAACAGTAAGGAACAGGCAACATAAGTTTGTTATTTGTATGCAGATCAACCTTCACCACTAAAATTATTTTGAGCTTTACTATTTGTCTAATTAACATTGCCACAATATTCAGTGTATTATCTTGTTATCATAGGAGCTTCCAAGCATGCTACAGACAAGGTAGTAGTTTGTAACTGAAATGTGTAAATATTTTAATGCCATGCTAATGAAAATATGGATGGAAAAATCTAGTTTATATTTTTTTCATAGCTTATTTTTGTTGATGATGATAGAAAAAACACTCTGGCATAATTGGGCAAAAACAGAGAAAAAAGTGGTTAATGGTCCCATATAGCACTGTGGAAAATGAAGTTGCAAATTCCTTTACATATCCCTTACAGAGCATGTCATAGTTGATAGATGTTGATTACAAATGTTCATACCATTAAAAAGGAAAGAGTATTATATAGTCAGAAATTAATATCCATTGCAAAAATCAACAGCTCTGAGAAAAATAAAACCCTTCACAATGATTTTCATTAGTTTGCCCAGCTTCTGAAATACTTGGTTTCTTTTTGCCAGTCTTTTTATAGTCCCTAAACTCAGGCTTCTGCAATAAGATATAGTGGGTGCATCTCCACAAGATGGTTAGGTGGCACAGATGACTAATTCTAACACACATTAGCTTGGCTGGCAAAAATTGTGCTAATAAGCTAATGCACAGTAGAGTTAGTTTGATGCTTTTTAATGTCACTTAAAAAGCATTTATCTGCACTAATGCGCGGTAGTGCTGGTTATGGTGCATTAAGTAAGTACCTGTTATTACAGGTAGTAAACTTAATGCACCATAGTTATGACACATGAATGAATGTGTAGACCTGCCCACTGAGTGTAAAAACATAACTTTAGAGTGACTACAAAATAATCAAGCCTTGAGACAGAAATCATTACTCAAACTTTAAACATAACATTTTGAAGTTATATTTTGAAAAAGTTATCCTTTGAGCCAAATTTGTATAACTGACATTTCTTTGAGGTAAGAATTCTTGTGTATAATATCTTTTATTGGAGCAACTGCATGGTTGGGATAGATACAGACAAGCTTTTGGAAGCCTTAGTGTGGGTACCAGGATATCTGGAAGCTTGCCTGCGTCTATCTCAACCATGTAGTTGGTTCAATAAAATATATCACCCACAAGATTTCTTGTCTTTTGGATATTTCCTGGACCATCACAGCAACATCATTATTTCAACTCTACCATTTCTCCCTTGAAACTTTCTAGTTTATGTCTTAAACCATGCAAAACTTGAACAGAACATAAAACACAACATGTTTTTATTATTCTGTAGACAGAGCACAGGTTTTTTCCTGAAAATGTTGTGCTTTATTTATATAATTTATGTTTCTTAAAACTATAACCAATGGCAGGCAATCAGTAAGCTTTGGACTCAGTTATTACTCATGTTGTTTTTTTTAATAGCTCCATAGCTTTGAAATTATCATCATGGTGCCACATCTCTTTTTGTAACGAAACTGATGTGCAGTAGTGGGTAAAAAATGTTGAAAATGCTATTAAAAAATCATGTTAGGTTAGGGATGTAAATATACTATTAAATAAAACAATACACTGGTAGTGGGTCAGCAACAAAATCTTCTTAATTATTGCTCTGAAGAAAAGAGGTTTAAAATGGCTAAAACACTATAAAAAGCTAGATTTGTCAAGGTAGACCAGTCACTAGCACACATTTTTGTATTAATGAATTATTTACAATTAGATCATATCAACCTTAATGCCTAAGAACATTTAACTGTCAGTTGATTGGATATTATTTTAGGTGACAATATTGTCATGGTTTTAAATGAATACTCCAGGAAACTTATTTTTAAGGTCAGAGATTTTTATATAATGAAAATAATTCATTTTTTCACATGTGCACTATTGATTGAATTATCAGCTTGATAGTAAAAAAAACAAAGGACTTTTCTTACAGTCATTCTCTGTCATTAATGAGTTTTCCATGAACTAAGGAGGCACTTTTATTATACCCTATAAGCCAAAGAGCATGTTTGAAACTATGAACGCGTGCTTTAATTTAGTTTTTCCTCTTCAAATTGTACTCTATATACTAACCTCATTCCCTAAATAGTTTGTCTGTGGCAAATAAAGAAAAAATGTCTATGCCTTGTTTTGAACAGATAATTTGTAATTATGAAAGAAACCAAACATTCCAGACACTTACGTGATGGATTACATTAAAGTGGAATATTTCAGTATGTTCAAAAAGAAGTTCCTCGGTGTAACAGGATCTACCTCGGAGGGTAGCCATGGCAACCCGAGGTGGCTATACTATTCCGGTTCTCTCCACTCTGGTCACTATCTGGGTACCGCCTGCCCTCTCCTGCCACACCTTTGTTATTGTGAACTCTAGGAGGCTACCGCTGTAGACCCAGAACACAGCGTGGGGAATCCTACTCCATTCAGTCCATTGGGCTCTCTCAGTCACTGCTCAATCCACAAGCTTGCTTAAACCTCATAGGGCGTATCTGCACATGCAGGCACATGCGCTTGCAACAGCTCCAATAGAAGCGGTGCAAATTTGAGCCAGGGCTTTTTGCCTCAGCGCACGTGCTCAGACATGTACTTTGGTGTAGAGCAGTTTGTGCCACTTGGGGCAAAATAACCCTGCCTGGCTCCTCTCAGATCTGTAGCCAAAGGGAGCTAGAGCCGGGGCCAGCACCTGTGCTGTCCCCAGCAGTATAAAAAGCTGCCCTGGCAAGTAGCTCAGAGCTACTTGCCCTCAGGAGCTTCTGGGGGAGGAGCCTCTGGGAAGAAGTTGGCCACACCCCTTCCTGTCCCAGGCTGCTGCTGTCGGTCACTGCAAGCTTGCTCTTAGGAGCTTCTGGGGGAAAGATGGCCAGGCCTTCTTGTGTCTCTGGCTACTGTTAGCTGCTGGCTTGACCTCAGAGCTTTTGGACTGAATTAGCCATATTCCTTCCTGCCTTTGGCTGCTGCTGTTGCTGTCCCCCCCCCCCCCAGGGGGGTCCTCTGCTACACATTCCTCAGGGAGGAGCCCACTGCACTGCACTGCACCCCAGCACTGCACCCCAGCTTTTGCACCCTGTTCTGGCCTGCTGCTTGGCCCGCTGCCAAGTCATGGTCGGGGGATAGCTTGGGGAGGGAACCTGCACTGCCTGTAGGCCCCTCCTCCCCCACCATCACTGCTGGAGCCCAAAGGTGCCATGTCTACATCAGTTGCTTTGGCAGGCCAACCCCTACCTTCACCTCCACTTTCACCAGAAGTACACCTTGAGTGGCTGAACTGGATGGCTCCTACCATCATTGCTGTTGTTTTTGCTGCTGCCCCCTCTCAGGAGAGAGGGAGATTCCGTGCTGCACTACTTTGCATCACCACACCTGCACTGGATTATTCCCTAATTGACTGACTGCTCCTGCCCTCCCCCACAGCTGCATCTGATCCTGCTTTGTCTTCCTACTTCTGTGCTACTGAGTGCCTGGTGGGAGGCCTGAGGGGCTTCTGGACAGATCTTCAACAAACAAAACCCCTCCACCACTCCAGCCATCTTTTACATCTGCCTCAGCAGCCTTCCCTGTGTGTTCTTGCCCTTGAGTGGTAAATGCTGTGGTCCACTCGCCCTGCCCTGGTGTTTGTTGCGTGACTGAGTAAGCCAGCTTGAGCTTCCCTAGCCCTTGTGTGTGCATGTGTGTATGTGTGTATGTGTGTGTGTGTGTGCTCCGCCTCCCCCACATTCTCAAAGCATAGGTCTCCCAGGTTTTTTTCCTGTGTGGCTGTAGCTCAGTGAGCTTCAGCCCCCTTCCTCCCCACCTCCCTTCTCCCCCACAACCCCAGCCTGCCCCAACTAGATTCACCAACTCCACTGCATATTTTGTTTTTCTTTATTGTCTTCCCTGCCCTCATGTGAAACAATGGCAGGGCAGAAACCATCTCTGGGGGCAGATGCTGCTACAGAACTTCCTGCAGACCCCACTATGGGGGTGGATTTCAGTGAGGCCCCCAAGGGCAGAGCCTAACTAACCTCCTCTGAGGGTGGAGAAGCCTGCATTCCCTACTGCAGAGGCTGGTGGGACTCTGGTATGGAGCCAGCAGGGCCAGGGGGTTTCCCTTGGCCAGGACCCCCTTGAGGGGTACCTAAGCCCCCTCTTCCATCATCAGGGATGAAGGGGAAGTTCAGTGGGAAGGGTCTCCTCCACAACTAGGGGTGGGAAGGGCAAGGGCCCTGCTCTCAAACCTAGACCACCAGCACTTGAGGGGACCAGGTGCACTACACCAGCCAGCACACCCACTCATCCCTGGCCCCACCAACATGGCCCTCCAGGGAGGAACCACAGCTAGGTAAAGGCAGCTGTGGGGAGACCTGAAGCTGGGGGGCCTGGACCCTCTACCACTGCCCCTTCCAGCTGAGGCAGCGGGGCCTCCTTTCTGGCACTCACCCACAGACATGGAGTGAAGTACCAACTGCCCAAGCAGGAGAACCTGCACTTTCAGACCTGGATGCAGGTCCTGGCTTTGCTAATGGGGCCCCCTCAAAATCATGGCAGCCTCCCACTTCTCATAGCAAGGGGGTCTTTTTCCTTGCCTTGGAGGCTGCCACACAGAAGGCAATGGAGAGGGGGCTCATGGTGGAGGGCAAATATGTCCCCCTTAAGCCTCTAGAGGAGCTGGGGACCAGAGTGGTCCTCAGCTCTGTCCCTCCCTATATCTCCAATTGCGCCCTCCTCTCCTGGCTCCAAACCCTGGGGAGAGTTATCTCCCTGGTGGTGGCCCTGTCACTGGGGTTCCGAGATCTCGGCCTCTGCCACATGCAATCTTTCCATCATCAAGTTATGATCCAGATGGCAGCAGGAGGATGGCTGGAGGGTGAGGGGTGCCTGGCAATTCCTTATCGGGGTCCCTGGTGATGATTTTCTATACACTGGGGGATCTGTGGTGCTTCCAGTGTTATAACCCAGGGCACTTGCATCATGAGTGCCCCATGGGCCAGGTGGAGAGGGCATCTGCGGGTCCCACTGGCAAGAGGAGTGCCCCTACCACCAACACCCCTCACCCCTCAGACCTCCCTGGCATTCCAGCCACAACTATGAGCCCCCCCTGTGAGCTCAAGGGACCCTGCCCCCCCAACCAAATTTGGCAGAGTCCTGGGGAAGGCAGCAGCAACCATGGGGAGAAAGGTTGCAGGATCCCTCTGCCCCTAGTCATGCCCCCATCATGGCTGCCCCACCCTCCAACCCTCACCTTCTCCTACTCTAGCCTTTCCACCTGAGAACCACCCCATGGCTGAGTGGGTGCAGGTCTTCTCTGGGCGTAAAGGCACAGCTGGAGCCCTCTGATGTGGAGAACTCCTCTCCCCCTCCCTAGAACACCACACGGGCGCCTCCCCAGCTGTGCCTGACACCCCACCCCTGGGAGAGATCAAATGGGTGATTCCTGTGGAGAAGTTTTCAGGGCTGCTAGATAGTCCATGGAGGAAGCCCCTCATTCTACTGACCAGGGCCTACCCCCTGAAACTACAGGTGCCCAGGCTGAGGCCTACCCAAAGGAAGGCTCAGCAGTGGAGCCTCCTCCCTCTGACAATCTGGGTATACAGAGGCCCTGGGGCTCACCCCTGGTGAGTCCTAAGGGAGGAGGTCCCCTTTCCCAGGACCCTGAGGCAGATGCCAAAGCCACCTCAGTGTCTGATGGGTCTCTTCCTCCCCCTCCCAAGAAAACTTCACCTCCAGCCCACCTCATAGTCCCACACCACATGGAGTCGCAGTGGGGTCCCCTAATCAACAGACCAATCTTGTCAGGGATACTACAGAGACCCCCCCCAGGGCTCCAGCTCTACCCCACTATCTTGTGAAGAAGTCCCACCCACACCCTTACCCCCACTCCTGTCCCAAGGGGCTGCATAGCTCTCCCATTCCCAACCAGAGTCCGGAGTCTTAGTGGAACAGGGGGTTCAGATGGTGCCTAAGGAGCTCACTGAGCCCCAGGACTAGCAGGAGGATGCCTGAGAACGAGCAGGCTCCATGGAGCCTGCAGACTTCTCTGTCCCAGCAGTCCCCAGGGATGAGCTACTTGCATTTCTTGACCATGTATAACAGGGTGTCTTCTTGGCACTGAACTTTTCTATGCCCCTCCCACCTGTTTCTGGGCCAACTGCCTGCCTTCTCACCTGCCATGCCTTGTTGTCAATTAATTGAAGATCTTAATTAAGTGGGAAGCTGCCCATTTTCTTGCCCCAATGCCAGGGGGCACTACCTGTGGCTCTGTACCTTCCCTACACCGCAGCTCATGCCTCACAGATGGCATCCAGCAGTTATCAAACATCACTAGCCCCACACTGGGCCCCAGAATCCT
>NW_017729022.1:144669481-144677628 GCF_001723915.1 Gavialis gangeticus
AGCTGAAGGCTGCTATCAAACATCACTAGCCCCACACTGGGCCCCAGAATCCTATTATCAGGACCCCTACAAGGTCCCTCCATTCACGCGGCCTACCTCACCTTCATTCAGGCTATCCAGTTCCCTGAAACTATTTTTCCCTCTTGGGTGTGGTCCCCCCAGGACCTTTAGCCATACAGGCCCTGGCCTCACTTCCAAGGCCAGTCGGAAACCCCAGGCCCTCTTAGCTCTGGGCATCCCTTGTGGTGGGCCCCTGACCCTTTTGACCTTTCTGGTCCTGGCTCCAGCATTGACCCGTCGAGGGTACTCTCTCAATCAGGCCTCTGAGCCTCTAGCCCCACTCTCACTCCTGGAGTCTGCCTTCTGGCCCCTACTTGGGGTTAACCCACCTTGTTGTGGGAGCTAGGGTTAAGGCACCCCAGCCCATCTTTCACCAGAGTGGTAACTGGCCTGGCATTTCCTGGGGGCTCCTGCACCACTGAGAGCCCCACCAGGCCACCCACTCCCAACAGGGTGCAGTTTTAGGTCATGCCCAGGACCAGGAGCCTACAGACCATCCCCTAACAGCTCCTCCCTTACCTCCAGGTTGTTCCAAGAAGCTTTGCAGCCAGGCAATGTTGCTGCCTAGGTGCCAGCAGCAAACTGCCCTGTTTATATGGGCGGTCAGAACTCTAACATGGCCACCACAATTAAGGATCTGCTGGCTGCTTGGGCTGTGATCTTAAAGTGGAAGGCACAAACAGTGTTCTGCCACACTGACTAAACCTGCCCATCTGCCAGCAAGGTACAGCTGGCCTTGGACTGCTGGGGAGCTTTTGACAGCATCCTCACCACTGCGAGGGCAGTGGTGGGGGAAGGCAAGGGGCCCAAAAGCTGCAATGGCTGTATCTATAGGCAGGCCCACCATTTCATAAATGCCCTCTATATGTATGGGAGTGCACTACACGAATTGGTGGGCCCCACACCAGGCATTGAGATGCACGAGGCCCCTGCTGAACTGTCTACTGCACCCCCCACAGCCATGAGGTCACTTAAGATCATGACCCTCAATGTCCATGGCTGCAGAAATTGTCTCCAGAGGTACTGGGTACTCCCCTTCCTTCAGGAGGGGGAGTACCACAAGGTATTCTTGCAGGAGACCCTGATGACTCCATCCAATGAGCCTAGTTGGGGAGGAATGGGGAGGCAGAGTCTTTTTTAGTCACTTCTCAGCCAGCTCTTGTGGGGTGGCTACCCTGTTCTCCCCAGGCCTGCAGTCAGAGGTCCTCCAGGATGTTGAGGTGGTGCTGGGCTGCCTGCTGCACACCCCAGTCCAGGTGCAGGGGCTGGTCCTAAACCTTCTGAACATGTAAGCCCCTGTGAGGGACCCAGAGTTGGCAGATTTCTTCTGGGGACTTTAACGTCACCCTAGATGCATGAGACTGGTTGGGCAGGGAGTGGAACCAGGCCACCATAGGCATCCTTGGGAAGATTCTCATGGACTTCTCCCTGGTGGGCATCTGGCATACCTGTCACCCTACCAACCCCCCTGCCTTCACCTATGTGAGGGTTGGGAAGGAGCAGGCATGCCACTCCTGGTTGGACTAGGTTTATATCTCTTTGCCACACTTTGCCTGGGTCCGCTCCTCTGGCATCTGGCTGATCCCTTTCAGTGATCACCACCTTGCCTGGCTATGCTAGTCTTCTGGAGGATGTAGGCTTCAGGGAGACCTTCTGGAAGTTCTGGCTAGCCTGGCAAGAGCAATGGGCAGCTTTCTCATTGGCTCAAAGATGGTGGGATGTGGGGAAGGTGCGCCTCCAGCTTTTGTGCAGCAGCTACACTCGGGGGCACACCTAGCAGACAGAGGCAGTCTGGGAGCAGCTCAAGTGGGAAGTGCTGGAGATGAAGAGGCACCTGGCCACTGACCCAACAACGCATCCCGGTGTGGAGATTGTCAGGAGAGGCAGGAAGAGCTTTATGCTCTACATGACCACCATGCCTGTGGTGCACTTGTCTGCTCATGCATCCAGCTCCTTCGGGTGATGGACCATGGCTCCCACTTCTTGTATGAACTGGAGAGGAGACAGGGGGCCAAGAAGACATCACTTGCCTTCTGGTGGGTGATGGCATGCCCCTCACGGAGCCAGGTGGGATGTGCCAACACGTGCAGGCCTTCTATGAAGAGCTCTTCTCTTTGGATCTGACTGAAGCTGAAGCCCGTCAGACCATTCGGGAGGGACTCTCACAGGTCAGCATGGGTGACTGGGACTGACTGGAAGCTCCTCTCACGCTGGCTCAGTTTTCAGCCACCCTCCACCTGATGCCTGGCAATAAGGCACCAGGCATCAACGGACTGACCGCAGAGTTCTACTGGGCTTTCTGGGATGTCCTCAGCCTGGACCTTGCTGCAGTCTGGGCCAAATCCAAGGGTAGTGAGGAGCTCCCCCTTTCATGCTGGAGTGGCATGCTGACCCTCCTGCCAAAGGAGGGGGATCCCCCATGACCTGAGAAACTGGCATTCTATGTCCCTCCTCTGCAAGGACTCTAAGTTGGCAGCAATGGTAATCTCGCTGCACCTGTGATCTGTCCTGATGGACATGATCCATCCCAACCAGATGGACACGGTGCCTGGATGTTCCATCTTCGACAACCTGTACCGGGTTTGACACTGGGAGGGCCTGTCTTTTGCCCTCCTATCCCTGAACCAGAACAAGGCATTTGACAGAGTGGATCATGGGTACCTTACAGGCACACTGTGGGCCTTGGGCTTCAGTCCCCACTTCATGTGGGCTTTCTAGGTGCTGTACACCTCTGCAGAGTGTTTGGTAAAGCTCAACTGGACCCTGATGGAGCCTATCCTGTTCAGGAGAGGGGTGCATTGAGGCTGCCTAGTGTCAGGCCAGCTGTACACCCTGGCCCTGCAGCTCTTCCTCATTCTCCTGTGGAAGCGGGTGGCAGAGTTGATGCTCGAAGAGCCAGCAGTACAGCTGGTCCTGTCATGCTCTAGGACTCAGATGGCCTGGAAGAGGTGGAGGCATTGTACTCAGTGGCCTCCTCTGCCTGGGTTAATTGGGTCAAGAGCTCTGGCCTGGTGCTATGTGATGGGTGGCAGGTGGGTTCACTTCCACCTTTGCTCTGCAGGATCCCCTGGAATGTGGGCTCACTGCTCTACTTCGGGGTCTACCCATCTCCCACAGACTCCTCCCCACCAGAGAACTGACACCAGCTGGAGACAAGGGTGATGGAGCAGATCCAGGCATGGGCAGGGCTCCTGAGATGTCTCTCCCTTCATGGGAGGGTGCTGGTGCTCAACTAGCTGGTTCTGTTCATGCTTTGGCACTGATTACATACCCTGCCTGTGCCCCCTGAAGTCCTGGTGAGACTCCAGAGAGATGGGTGCTGGAGTTTTTCTGGCCAGGACAGCACTGGGTCACTGCAGAGGTCCTGACCCTCCCCATGTGGGCTTTGCAGAGTTGGCCTTTGTGTGGCACTGCTGCCATGTGTGCCCCCTGCCCGGCCATCTGGGTAACTATCACCTAGAAGATGTTTTGGGTGTGGTGGCCTGCCTTGAACTGGCAAAGTATGTCCCCCTGGCCCCAACTGGCCAGGCGCTCAGCCACAGCCAGCTGGGTCCAAGGTGCCAGCTCTGAGCAGCAGAGTCCTGCCACTGGCCTCCCTGGCAAGAATTCTGGTGTTCCCTATTGGAAAACTGAAAAATCCCTGATAAAAAAATCCCCAGATCACTCTGTAAAATACCCAGAATCCTTGTTCCTCCACAATTAAAACAAAAGACCACTATAAGGAGAAAGAGAGAGAGCGAGACAGAAAGACAGTGATCAGTTGGGCATGTTTTATTGATATATCTACAGTGTTAAAGTAATTTGGAAAACTAACAGTGTTGCTATCATAATACTCATTTGAACTCTAAATACATGTTTCATGAATACATGAACACATTAATATATATTTTGTTGCCCCCCGCACTGGTTTCTGCAGCCCTACCCCAACTCCCCCAGACCTCCCAATGGCTTTCCACCTGGCCCCATCCCCCACTTGCACCCCGAGTCCCCCATGGCTGTCCTCCCAACTCCAGCTCCAGCTCCAGCACTTAAAAAAAAAGTCTTTACTGGCAGAGCCTCCCTGAGCAGCACAGGGCAGTGGGGACCAGCAGCAGGGCCCAGTCTGGGACCTCTGGGGCTGTCACCCTGCCCTGCACTGTGTGGGTGGGGTCCCCAGTGACCTCAATGGCAGTTCAAACTGCCAGTAAGTGCCTGGGGTGTTTTTTTGTTTTTTTCCCCCCCCAATATTGGGGTGGGGCAGGGCAGGGATAGGGGGGCTCAAGAGGCAGGCAGGGAATGGGGCCGGGCAGGGAAGCGATTGGGAGGCTCAGAGGGTAGGCAGGGGGTGGGGGTTCTCCCCATGGCCCCTCCCCTCTCCTCCAGCCCACTCACCCATTACTTACCAGCAGTGGAGCCTGAGTCCAACTCCCTGCTGCTGGCACACTGCGTACCCTCATGGGCAGGGAGTGTGCTTCAGCACCAGGGTGAGGGCTAACCATAGAGATGCTCTGGCAGCCAGAGTATCTTTATGGAGGACCCAACCTTTGGTTGCCTCAGGGCATGGTTTGGGACCGTTCCCTGCCCCACTTTTTTTCTGTGCAGTTTTTTGACCCCTCAATATCCAGGGGTCTAATTTTGCCCCCGCACTGCAAACTTGCAGTGCAGGGAACATTTTCTCATTCCAGCACGTGCTTCTTGCAGCATCTCAAATGAGTTTGAGATGTTGCAAGAAGCACACTCATAGCATTCATTAGGCTTCTGATAGTCAGGTCTCAAGATTCCTAGGACTGTGGATGTAACAACACAAACCAAACCAAAAAATCAATTGTAGCTGGAGTTTCTTTCTCCAAGCTCTCCTCCAGGTTCCTACTCAATTCCACTCCCTGCTTTTAGTTTGGGCCTGCTCACTATTCCGTGTCTCCAATATTTCATTTCCATTCCAGACACAAAATGGAATATTGGTTATTCATAATCCAGAGCTTCAGCTAGTACAGCCTGGGCCAGTCTCAAGTACCTCCCAGGAGCTAGGCTTATATGGCTCTATGCTCTACCCGATTCTAGTCACCTTAGTTCTGATCCTCAGAGTCAGGCTCAGGGGTTTCCCTTTTCACCAATTAACAGGTTTATTGTACTGGCCTCCTCCTCCTTCTAACAGGCTCACAGCTTTGCAGCAAGCCTCCCTGCAAACTGTATCCTGTATCGTGCCACCCCCCCCCATAGCACTGTGTTAGGGGTCCCCTGTTACACTAGGATGACAGGATATCATGTGATAAATCAGAATTTATTATTTCCTAACTACTTACCTAATAAAGAAAAATAGATATTAAATCATCTGAAGCTCTGGATTATGTCAGAGTATTCCACACCAAAATTTGGGCACTGCATTTTACAATGATAAATTTCAAATAACTGGGAAGTTTGAGTCACTGAATGATATATAGGCTATGGGGAAATAGAACTAGTATTTATATCATATCCTGGCTTGGATGTATAAAAGGTGGCAACTGAATCACCAACTATCTGGATGAAGTTAACAGGAATGTTTCTCAGTATATGAGGTATGACAAACTGGAAAGAAGTGAAGAGACAGATTGGTTTCCTTGTATATATACTTATACAAATATACATGCACATATAATCACGTAATCAATTTTACTTTGTTTTCTTCAATTTACTCCTCTTCAGCACCCCACCCCCTTTCCCCTGGAGAAGTCCAATTCTGTCACCACTAGTCATTTAATTTTGGGCACACCCAAATCAGGCACATACTGTGCTGAACTTTACCTTGGTACTAAGAGAGAAAATGTACTCCACCTGTCACCTGATGCTTCAGAATACAGAAACTATGTTTTTCTTTTTGGCCTTCTCCAAACCATTGTTTGTGTCAATTCAGCTGGTAGAACTGCCTTTTGTTCTTTAATAGAACAAAGGCTCTGAAAGAGTGCTATTATAGGACCAGATTGTGAAGCCTTTTCACAAGCCTTTCACAGGAGAGCAGTTACTCCCATGACTAATATAGTCCTACTATCCATATGCAAAACTGTTCACTAGAGAGAAAAAGGGCTGCACAATCTGCCCAAGGAATTAAAAGTACATTAATCTGGATCCTTTTGTTCTGGAGATCCAACAAAGATGCAAATCATAGAGTGAGAGCTGTTTTTATCTTTTAGTGCAACAGGAAGAGGATAAAAGGAAAGACTCACAGTGCCACATTGAGACCAGTATCATCAAGTAAAGTGATCAAAGCTGCATAACCAATTTACCATTATCCAATTATCCATTAACCAATTCCAAACAAAAATCACCAGCACACAGATAGAAAAATTGTGTGGGGGAAGAGTGGTGATAATGCTTGTGGCTGGTGTAAGTGAACTTAACCCAAGCAGCTATGTCAGCTGATATGACCAGCTTCCAAAGAAACAGTAAAAAGGTTATCCAAATGCAATAGAAACCATCTGGTGATGCATCAGCTTACTGTAGCATTAGCAAAATCCTTGCCACTGATTTTCATACTTTTTCTTGCAGAAAGAATAAAGATCTTAAAGCATCCATCACCCTGAATTGTAAAAACTGCAGCTACTGTGGCAGAAAGAGTATTTAATCCAACATATATAAAACACTGCAAGTACAGTCACCCAGGACCTTCATATCAGATTCACAAGATACATGCAGGTATGGTGGTTGTGATTGCACTATTCACCAAATATGAATCTACCTCTGCCTTCAATAGGACAAGAAAGCAGCTGGTACATGCACAGGCTGATCATTGTTCATCTGTATGCTGCAGCCTGTTTCTGAGAAAAAATATATAACAGCTAACACTTTAAGCACATAGCAGAAGGAAAGAAATATCTGGAATTAATTCAATGTATGGGATAGAAGAGTGACATTATATATGCCTTGGAATAGTGACTCCAGCTAAGAGATGAGTTAGAATGGCAAGGTATGTTGTAATAATTTGGTTTGAAGTAGGTTAGAATTTGGGTATTAGTAATCATACAGCTAATCAATGGAGTGGAGGTCAGTAGAACTGCTAGAGTAGTTGAAAATCATTTGTCTGTAGTGGTCCATTAAAGTAAATGTTAGGAGATAACCCTCTCCTGAAAAGCTAGCAAGATAACAATTTTGGAACTCCATGAGGGCAGTTAATGTGATAATCCATTTGAACCTTCATTGGCTCACATTTTAAGTGCACTTAGTGGGCATGTCCACACATGGAAGCACATGAGCATGCAGCCGCTGAAATAGCAGCAGTGCGAATTTGACCTGGGACTTTTTGCCTCAGTGCACGTACTCAGACATGCACTTTCGTGTGTGTGGCAAATTATGCAACTTGGGGCAAAATAATGCTGCCTGGCTCCTCCCACCTTTGCAGCCAGGGGGAGCCAGAGCCTGGGGCAGCAGAATAAAAAGCTGCCCTGTCCTGGCCCCATTAGTACAAAAAGCTGCCATAGTTACACAGTTTCATGGTTGGCAGGGTCGAAAGGGACCTGAGCAAATCATCAAGTCTGACCCCCTGCCATGGCAGGAAAGAGTACTGGGATCAAACGACCCCAGCAAGGTGTTCATCTAGCCTCATCTTAAAGGCCTCCAGGGTAGGAGCCAGCACCACTTCTCTGGGAAGTTGGTTCCAGATCCTAGCTGCCCTGACACTGAAGTAGCGCCTCCTGATCTCTAGTCTGAATCTACCCTCTGCCAGCTTGTGACCGTTATTCTTAGTCATTCCTGGTAGTGCTCGGGGGAACAGGGACTCCCCCAGTACCTGCTGGTCCCCTCTGACTAGTTTGTAACAGGCCACTAGATCCCCCATCAGCCTTTTCTTGTGGAGGCTGAACAGTCCCTTAGCCTTTCCTCGTAGGGCATGCCCTGCTGTCCCTTGATCATGCGGGTGGTCCTTCCTTGGACCCACCCCATGTTGTCCACATCCCTCTTGAAGTGTAGCGCCCAGAACTGGACACAGTACTCTAGCTGTGGCCTGACCAGTGCCACATAGAGGGGGAGGATCACCTCCTTGGACCTGCTTGAGATGCATCTGTGGACACATGATAAGGTACGGTTGGCCTTCCTGACTGCATCCCCACACTGCCGGCCCATGTTCACCGTGGCAT
>NW_017729022.1:144682628-144682842 GCF_001723915.1 Gavialis gangeticus
GGGGGAACAGGGACTCCCCCAGTACCTGCTGGTCCCCTCTGACTAGTTTGTAACAGGCCACTAGATCCCCCATCAGCCTTTTCTTGTGGAGGCTGAACAGTCCCTTAGCCTTTCCTCGTAGGGCATGCCCTGCTGTCCCTTGATCATGCGGGTGGTCCTTCCTTGGACCCACCCCATGTTGTCCACATCCCTCTTGAAGTGTAGCGCCCAGAAC
>NW_017729022.1:144682853-144687356 GCF_001723915.1 Gavialis gangeticus
CATCTGGGGACCTCGTTGGCAGGTGGGGTATGGGGATGGGTGGGGCAGTGATGGAGGGCTGGGGGAGAGGGCAGGGTATGGGACCAGGTGGGGAAGTGATTGGGAGGCTTGGAGGGCAGGCAGGGGATGGGTCTAGGCAGGACAGTGAGGGTCTGGGGGGTGCTAGAAGAGCAGGCAGGGCTGGTGAGGGTCCCCCATTGTCCCCTCCCCCCTCCTTCACCCTCCACTCCCAGCAGCAGAAGACCCGGTCCAGCTCCCTGCAGCTTGCACGCTGCATGCCCTGCATGGGCAGGCAGCATGCTTCAGCACTGGGGTGAGGGCCAGCCATAAAGATGCTCTGGCTAGCTACCAGAGCAGCTCTGTGGAGGACCAAGCCTCTGGTTGCCTCAGAGCACAGTCAGGGACTGTGCCCTGCCCTGCTTCTTTCCCCCATGGCTTTTGGGGTGTTTTCTGGTCTAAATTGCAGTACATGGAACATTTTTTCATTCCTGCACATGCCTCTTGCAGCATCTCAAAGTGTTTTAAGATGCTGCAAGATGCACATGTGCGCTTGCATGGATGCACCTAGTAAGTGTTAAGTTAAACATGTGACATCACTGTTAGCATACTAGGAATGAAATTAAAGGGCAGACCAACTTTTTTTAAAGATTACTTTACGTAATATACTTATAAGCCAAGCTCTTACACTGGCCCATATCAGGATTGGTAAAGAAAAGAATCTGTCTCCAGAATTCCTAATGTCAGACATACAATTACTCCCTTCCTTGAAATCCCTCCTTCACTAGATCAGAATGGAGCAAATTGCATCTACACAAGACACTTTGAGTGAAGTAGACTAATTCTACTGCATGACTGGCAAAACCTGTGCTAATGCACAGTAGATTTAGTCTACTGTGCATTGAAGTCACAAAGACGATTTGTTTGTGCTAATGAGCAGTAACACCGATTACAGGGCATTAATTTAGTACCTGTCATTACAGGTACTAAACTTAATGTGGCCATTATTACAAATCATTAATAAAGATGTATACATGCCCACAGAGTACTGTTTTTAATGCTGGAGGAGCCTGTTGAGGACCCAGTTATAATTCTAAGATTTATAGATTTTTAAATCCAGAAGGGTCTCTTACAATATCATCTAGCTTCTAGCACAACACATTTTACCCTCTGGGTCATGACCCTATCCAAAGAATTCCAGTGACTGGAGTCTGAAGTGTTTACTATCATGAAGTATACTCAAAAAGTGAACATAGCATTTAATAAAGCAAGCAGGTGTTAGCAATTCCTATGGTGCATTTGTGTTTATGCCTTTTCTAAACATTTGACTTCAGGTCCTTAAAGGTATTTAGGTGCCTAATTCAAAATCAATGGGAGTTAGCTACCTCACTACCTTTCCTAATCTTTACACACAGAGGTCCAGTGAACCATAAGAATACTCACAACTGAAGTGTGGAAGTAGTATGCAAAGAGTTCATTTGCCTTTAATTTCTGTGCTTTGTCATTTGAGATTAAAACTTGAAAGAGACTGTTTGTCACAAACTTAACCTTACTCACAGTCTCAGCTAAATTGTTCAAAACAATCGAGAAATATTAGCAAATAGTCAAAAACACTGGTCCTGACTCAGGATAAAGAAGGCATTGTAAAAATGATTTAAATAAAAACTCTGGTAATTTCTAGCCTTGTCACGTATTAATATGATTGTAAAAAACATATACCAAAATAACATAAGATAATTAAATAGAGTCCCTAGAAAATATATAACCAAAAAAGACAGGTTTTCTTATCCCTCATATTTAGAGAGCAATGTATCACAAATTTAGGAAACTGGCATTCAGTATTTTCATTTTGCTAATTACCAGTTGGTGATCTGTCATTTAAAGCTTTGCTGTGCTCAGAGCAACTTTCCCCTCATGACTTAAAAATTGCTCCCAAAGCCTGCAAATGGGAAGGAATAGACTGTGCTGTTTCATGTGTTTCTAGGTTGTGTGATCTTGACAAGCTTGTAAACATGTCTATGGCTGACTATAATTTATCTTGATTTAACAAATCAGCCAGTACAATGTGTTTAAAATAAATGCCAAATTGATCTCCAGTTTCCAGGGGGGGAGGAGGAGGGGTGGTGCCAACATAATTTTCAATGTTCCCAAAATTGTTCGTAGGTTAAGTTTATCAGTAAAAATCACCATCTAAAGGAGGCAGGATATATTATAAAAGATTTACAATAAATTGCTTAATTAAAAAATTACAGTCATGATTTTAGAAGGATGCCATTCTAAAGAATTACATACACTTTAGAAAATTATTGCTATATCAAGCATGTCATATATTTCTTTATGTACTTATAACAATTCTATATTTACTGGCAAAATTCATGGATATAAAACCATATTCACAACACACTCAGTTAAAAAGTAGGTCAAGTCTCCAAATTTCACCAATTCACCAGTTTCAGCTATAATTTATTACAATACTTTCAAGTCATACTTTGAGTTCTTCATATTTCCTTTCTGATTTTAACCATTAGCATTCACATTTTCACATAATGCAAACAAGAGAATTAAAACTGGTTTATTTTAGAATAAAGATTTTAAAGAGACCATGTTATGTTCCCCTGCCTCCAGGAACCGGGACTTAAAGAACTGACTTCTCTCTTATGAGGCTTGTACTAAAATTTGTGGAAATACATGTTTGTTATGCAGGTACCTCTCTCCCACACCCACTACCACCATATGTACGCTTATAAAATGTTAAGTCTTACCAAAACTTACATATACAAAGATAGCAGGAATTGTAAAGGTTTTGCCTGCCGAGGTATGTAACTCATGAAGTATATGGAAACTTCAGTAATAGTTCAGCCTTGTGGGGAGTACCTGAAGTCAGCTCAGTGCAAAGAGCCTTTTAAACTTAATATCACTGAGAGAGTAATAGCTGGCCCTACGGTATCCCTGAGGAATGTATATAGCTGACAATGAAACTGCTGTTTTCTCTCTTCTGTTTAGTGCAACAATTCCAAGAATACATTACATGAGGTTTTGTAAAATAAGATCTTTATAGAAAGAAAAAAAAGTAAAGAAAGTGAAATCAACAAACTTTATCTATTTAAGTAATATACTTATAAAACAAATACCACTTATATGTTGTCACCTCAGAGAAATTAATCACCTGAGTCTCCAACCAAATGGATCAGAGGAAGTTAGCTATAATAATGATAATATTGTATTAATAAATATGAACCAGATATTTATATAATTAAGTAGAGATATTCATTCAAGTTTTTTTCTGTGGGGCACAAATCTAATCTTGTGGGTAACAGCATATTATTAGACACCATTTTTTAAATGACTGCCCTTCTTGGGCACACAAAATTACAAGCTCACACACTCTTGTGGGCAAATGTAGGAAAATGGCCATAATGGGGACGTTATATATGTGGCAAAGTTCAGTGCTGTATGATGACCACTTTGCACATGGTTTGGCAATGGCTCTTTACATGTGTTAGATTGTTTAGCAGCTGGCCTTACACCTTATTTCTACCATTGCCTCATTGCACTTGACTTCAGGGCACTTCATTCACCCAAATCTTATGGATTAGGGGAAAGCATAGATCCTTTCCTCTTGTGTCAGGGAAACTTCAGAAAATCATATGAAATTCTTTTCACTGTTGCCAAATGGGGGCTGGTCACAGTGTTCCATCAGCAAGTGCTCGTTGTTTCTTGTATTTCCAAGGCAAGACTTGCTGCATTTCTCCCCACAGAGAACAGAGAGGATTCAGAATCACAGCGGAAGCTTTAGTGAACTACAGATTTCATTGTACCTTCCCAGGCTCATTAGTTCAGCTAACAGCTTCCACTTGTTAAGAGGCTCTGCGGGTGAGAACAGCAGCAGCAGTCTATGCTAAAACAGGGGTAACAGCATAAACTATTGTCCTGACAGTAGCTAGGGTTACAGTTGGGAACAGGAATGTAAACTTTTCTTGTAGATTAAAAATAAATACATTTCAACCCAATTCTTAAGCTAATACTTTATAGTTTCATAGTTTCATAGTTGGTAGGGTCGGAAGGGACCTAAGCAGATCATCAAATCTGACCCCCTGCCTTGGCAGGAAAAAGGACTGGGGTCAAACGACCCCAGCAAGGTGTTCATCTAGCCTTATCTTAAAGACCCCCAGGGTAGAAGCCAGAACCACTTCTTCTCTGGGAAGTTGGTTCCAGACCCTAGCTGCCCTGACAGTGAAGTAGTGACTCCTGATGTCTAGTCTGAATCTACCCTCTGTCAGCTTGTGACCGTTATTTCTAGTCACTCCTGGGAGTGCTCGCGGGAACAGGGACTCCCCTAATGCCTGCTGGTCCTCTCTGACTAGTTTGTAAACAGCCACTAGATCCCCCCTCAGCCTTCTCTTGTGGAGACTGAACAGGTTCAGGTCCCTTAGCCTCTCCTCATAGGGCCTGCCCTGCTGCCCCCTGATCATGCGAGTGGCCCTCCTCTGGACCCTCTCCATGTTG
>NW_017729022.1:144687569-144721202 GCF_001723915.1 Gavialis gangeticus
CTCCAGCCAGTTAGTTACTCATTTGACTGTGTAGGTGTCAATGCCACAGTCCCCCAGTTTTTTAATGAGAATGGGGTGAGAGATAGTGTTGAAGGCCTTCCTAAAGTCCAGAAAGACTACATCCACTGCTATACCTGCATCCAATGTTTTTGTGACCTGGTCATAGAAAGCCACCAGGTTGGTCTGACAGGACCTGCCTCTAATGAACCCATGTTGGTTTCCCCTAAGCATAATCTCCCCTGCTGGCCCCTCATGGGCATGTGCCAGGATAATTCTCTTAATACGCTTACCCAGGATTGAGGTAAGACTACCTGGCCTATGGTTTCCTGGGTCCTCCTTCCTCCCTTTTTTGAAGATTGGAACCATGTTGGCCCTCTTCCAGTCCTCTGGCACCACACCATAGCACCACAAGTGCTCATAAAGCTGTGCCAGGGGTCCCGCAATGACATCAACTAATTCCCTCAGCACTCTGGGGTGGAGATCGTCCAGACCAGATGATTTAAATATGGCCAGTTCCTCCAGAAGTTCCCTGATTAGGTCCTCATTGACCCTTGGCTTAAGTGCACCTCCCCTGGGGTTTGAGGGGGTCCCGGTGGGGGGACTGATCCAGGCCCTGGTCAGGAAAATGGAGGCAAAGAAATTGTTAAATAGGTTAGCTTTGTCATCTTGTGTGATGACCCCCACGTTATCCGGTACCTTCTTTTTGCCCCCTATGTATTTAAAAAAGGACTTCTTGTTGTCCTTGATCCAGGTTATGACTGAAACCTAAATGTGAACAAAACACTAGTTATAATTTCCTTCTACCCAGAACCCTTTAACCCCATTTCAAGGAAGTTGCATAGCTCCAAGAGGAGAATTCTGCACTTTGTGCTAGGCTTTCTCCCCGTGGAAGCCTTTCTATTTCTTCTATAGTTAACTGCACTAGAGAATAACAGAAACTAAATTTTAGCCTTCTGGAGTCCTATGGGTTAAACGTATGAAATATTTTAATGTTTTGTTTTGTTTTTGCAGAGGATGTTTTTACTGTTTCTGACCCTTCTCCCTTAGCATTCATCTGCCTCTGCACTACATAATGAATACAGGAAAAAAAAATACATATTCTTGACAAGCATCCATGCCACTTGCAAAATCCACTATGGCAACAATCTACACAGAGGCATACCAACACATTGTCCTTGTATTCTGCTATGCACTGCTAGGGTACAGTGGACTGAGTTGAATTATCAGTTTTAACTATAGAGGATGAAAAATTGGGGGGCCCAAATGTGTCAGAGCCACATATACCAGTTTATAGTAGTGGAAGAGATGTTCCCCACTCAGGGCATATTTCTCTGGAGAAAAAAACACCAGATGCTGCAAATTCAATATGTGCCCGGTAAGAAGCATAACATGAACTTGAAAACAGGAAAGTTTGGCTAATTATCTCACATATATATTTTTTTATATATACAGATGACATATATTGACACCTTCTGGCTGATTTGCAGTACCAGAATTATGCCAGTCTGTCTACCCCAACAGTTTATTACAGTTTATTACTGCTTGTGCTTGTGTATCACTCATCATCTGTGCCAGTGAAAGGAAATTTGTCCAATAGATTGAATGCCCTTCCCTGGAGCAAATTTTCAAATTTGGAGAATGTAAGCTTTTCATCTTCACTTTGAACTTTCTAGAAGAATGGTTAGAATTACGTACACATAATCATGGAAATATATCTACTTGGCCAAGTTTCCTGGGATCAGTTTTCAGATGATGCCAATGGTGAAGACATCACAAGTACTTTGAGCTGCCTTAACTCACTCCCCTTTAAGGAGTTTGAACTCCTGTGAGAAAGCTTACAATAAAGCAACAGCCATAGACAGCAGTTTACCATGTATAGTAACTTGGCAGGTTTTATGTGGGTAGCCTGTAGTAGAACCATTTAATTTTGCTTTCATGTGAAGCTAGTTTGAACTCCTGAATGACTACTTTGCTTTGGTGTTTCACTGAGCCAAGGGTAAAACCATGCCAGAGTGGGTACAGAACAAGCAGGGTAAGAATGACTGCCTTCATACTATTACCGTAGAAATGGTGTGTGATCATTTGAATAAAATTAGACATATAAGTCAGCATGACTGGATGAACTTCATCCGAGGGTGCTGAAGGAGTTGGCCAAAGTCATCACAGGACACCTGGCAAAACTTTTCCAAAACTCATTGTGCTCCAGAGAGGTACCTGAGGAGACCGGAAAAGGGCCAATGTTGTGCCCATGTTCAAGAAAGGGAGGAGGGAGGACCCAGGTAACTATAGACTACATCAGGGGCATACATCAAGGGCTCAGTGAACAACTGTTCACCAGGACACCCTTGGGGAAAACCAAGAGTAATGGCCATACTGGAAGACCATTTCAGGCTTAACACTAGGAAAAACGTCACAGCAAGGGTGTCCAGACTTTGGAATAAGCTCCCTCCAGAGGTGGTGCAATCACCTACCCTGGAAATCTTCAACAGCAGACTGGACGGTCCCTTTGCTGGGGTCACCTGACCCCACTTGCCTTTCCTGCCGGTGCAGGGAGCTGGACCCAATGATCTTCCGAGGTCCCTTCTAGCCTCACAATATATGAATCTATGAGTTGCGTGCTAACAGGTCACATTAAATTCTATCCAAAAGTGAGTGGGGAATAAACAGGCTTAGTGCTTAAACAAAAAATGCTCTGTGCACAGATAGAATAACAGTAGTGGTCAATACTCATTTTTTCTGTGATTCAGCTATTTCCCACTAGCTTCACATGAAAGCAAAATTAAATGGTTCTATTACAGGCTACCCACATAAACAAAACCTGCCAAGTTACTATACATGGTAAACTGCTGTCTATGGTTGTTGCTTTCTTGTAAGCTTGAGATAAGACAAAGGAGGGTTCAATGGTTAACAAAGGCTGAGTCATAGAAGCCCTTCATTCAATTTCCTACCTTGTTGGAGATTTCTTATGTGGGAAGTCTTCAGCAAAAACCTAGGGCTTATCTGAATTGTCTGTATACCATCACCAGAACCAACACTAAGAAGCATATCCCATGCATTGGCCAAATCTTAAAGATGAAGCACTATAACCATTCTAGAGGATCCCTAAGCCAACAGCACTACTCAAACTCTCCATTCCAGGTGTTCTTCTTGGCACATTCTCTGGGACATTATAAGGAGATTAAAATGCCTCATTTGGGATTTGGTGTGCAGTAAGTGAGAGTGAGGAGGTAGAGTGTTGATCCATATCAACAGCAGCCCTAGATACTGCATGGAGGCAGTATAGGCAGGGCATTAAAGTATTTACTGGAAACTAGGCACCCGCTACTTTCGAAAATCCCACTAGCTACCTCAGTGCATCTTTATTTTTCTGTGTTTTAAAAATCTTGGCCTTGAGTCTCTCTGTGCCTCAGGTTACAGTCTATAAAACAGGAATAACAACACTGTCCTCTGTCAGGAGGGTGATATGGAGTAAATGCATTAAGATTGGGCAAACTATGCTCAAATTGCAGCTCAAATTAAGTTCCTGAACTAAGTTCATGGGACAAAAATGAGATAAATTAAATGACAGCACAGTATCACCTCATTTTAAACTTGCACAAGGATCTTGTAACAAAAAGCATAGGATTGTAGCAAGACAAGGTTCAATATTCAGTCCCAGTTACAAGTAGTTGGGGAGTAAACCAAGTCATCCCTCTGAGTTACAGAAAAAGGGCCCTGTATCACAAGTCCTATTAAACACAGAGCAAACAACTACAAGTAAGCTAGGCAAGCACTGTTGTACCATGCTTCAGGCCTGCTTGGAAACTCTCATCTAATTATGTTGCCTGTTGCCTGGGTGCCTATACATGATCTGGGAGGCTGCTTCAATGCACTGTTATTACAGTGCATCAGAGCAGACTCAATTAATTGAGTCTGCTGGAGTGTGGTTATTACCGTGCTCCAGCCACCCTCTGCATCTCATGTATCAGTATCTCCACACTTCAAAATGGCAGCAGGGGTGCTTTATCAAAAACTCATTGAGTGAGCTTAAGTTGAAGAAGCTTTAGATAAAGTGCCCCCCCCACCCGCTCTATTTTGAAGCACATGGACACTCTAGGCACTTTAAATAAAGTGACTCTGAAAGCCACTCTAATTTAAGTTCCTCCCCCCCTCCCCCCACACCCACACACACACTCAGGGCAGCTCCCCCAGATGCCCTCTGATTCCATGTCTGGACCTTGGCTTCTGACTTCAGCTTTGCAATTCTGCATCCCAGTTCTGCATCCTAATTTTGCTACATGGGTGATAGTTCTCAAATAACCATGCCAAAGTTGCTTACAAAGATTGCTGGCTGAAAGAGTTATTTATGAACACTAGAAACTAGACAGTAATCTATATTTTTAGGCATTTATGTACTCTTCATCTCCATAATATCTAAGCATCCTCAGAGTGTTTTAATTTAGAGATAAAAAGACTATTATCATCATAAGTATCATTATTATTAATAATATCACTAGTATTCTTCATAATTACTTATATTATAATTGAATATATTTAATTATATGATCCTATTGCATCATAACAATAGGAACAACAAAAAATCATAACATCTCTCCTTCCTTACCAGGCTATAGGAGAAATGGCTTTTTTTAGTTTATATATGTTTCTGTTGTGAGAATGTGTGTGTTGTGTGAAGAAATTATTGCCACAGGGCTCAAGGGTCAGGGCCCCTGGAGGGACGTTTATATTGAGGAGGTTAACTTGTGGCTCAGGAGATGGTGCCACAGTAAGGGTTTTGGATTTTATTATCATGGAATACTGTTCTGGGATACAGGTTTGTTGGGAAGAGGTGGCATCCACCTCGTACCAAGGAGAAAGAAACTGTTTTCTTCCAGAATGACTGACTAGCTGGAGAGGGCTTTAAACTAGTTGCATTGGGGGATAGGTGTGCAGTTGGGAATGCAAGCCAGGGGGCAGTGTCACGAGATGGAGTCCCCATGGATGGCCGTGATACCCATAGGGCTCCTTGACCATGCCAATCTTGCCCAATGGGTGCCCTGTTTCTATCCTGCCATGCCTTATTGTACTATAATAAATAGGGAGGCTGTCCTCTAGTTTGTATTTTTGGGCACAGTCCTGATGGACCCCATTGAACCCTGTGGGTTCTTGGACCCCTTTTGGGTCCTGCTCCAAAATGGATGCCTCTTGGGAAACCCTCAGCCTTATGGGCTAGATGCATGGCTCCAAACCACCCCTTTACCATGCCCAAAGCCTTACAAATGTTATACCAATGTTGTCTCCTTGAGTTGAGGCCTCATCTTAGTCCAGCCTCTGTACCTGCACTCTCTGGCACTGGGGTGTGCTTTCCCCTTGTCACTGTGCCCCCTGGTGCTGGAGTCTGCTCTCCCCCTTGTCACTGCACCCCTGGTGTTCACACCAAATACCATGCCCACTCTGGCAGTGGGGTCCCCACACTGCAGTGGGCCCCCAATAAGGTCTCCTCCTTCCCCAGTAGCCTCAACCTGATCCACCGGTGTTATAGGACAGCAACCAAAATATGAGCCCCTGGGTTATAACATAACATAAAATGTTCAGGGTGTGTTCTTCCCTTTAAAAGTGTCAAAATTCTTCCCTGGCACTAAGTGCCTAGTAGGCAAGAGTACCTGTTGAGGTCCTGGATCCCCATTAGCCCTAAGAACAGCATATCGGGCAGCTGCAGCATCTCTGGACAATTCCTCCCTGAAGGCTCCATCCCATTTGGCTGCTGGCAGGAAACTAACTCTCTAGTCCCAGACCTGGGATTTATATGGACCCAGGGCCCTGCCTCTCCAGTCGGCTGACCAGCTGCAGGTGTAGGCTAATTCCCTCCTTAGGCCTGCTTCCACAGTAACCTGCTCCTGTAGGGTTCCTGCCTGACTTCTAGGGCCCCCTCTCAAGGCGGTTTCTGCCCTTAAAGGAGTAGGCACCTTAGTGCCCTGTGACAGGCAGCCAATCAGGAAGGACATAAAAAGGGTGGTCAGGGAGGTGTTGAAAGACTGGAACAACGTCAGGGTGGCAGGGAACTGGTGGTTACCAATGGGGGAATTGTCTATACAGAAATGCTAGGCATATGGGCAATAAGCAGGAGAAACCAGCCCTCCTGCTAGCAAATGGGAAATATGATCTCATCAGAATAATGGAGACCTGGTGGGGCACCACACATCACTGGACCACATGCATACAGGGCTACAGGCTGTACAGAAGGGATAGTGTAGGGAAGAAGGGAGAAGTTGTAGCTCTCTATGTAAAGGAGTGGAATGCCTCCTTGAAGACCCAAATTGGTTCAAGAGAAGGGCAACTCAAGACACTGTGGGTTAAGATACCAGGGGAGGATGACAGGGGGGAAACATTACTGTGGAACAAGAAGAAGGGGACTTGATAGTAGGTGTCTACTACAGACCATCACTCCAGAATGAGGAGCTGGATCTGGAATTTTCCAGAGATCTGATAGAGGTTGTACGTTCAAGGGACAAGGTTGTCAAGGGTGACCTCAATTTCCCTGACATCTAATGGGAGGAGCACTCAGCCAGATCTGACCAGTCATGTAGGTTTTTGACCTATGTGAAAGAACTTTATTTAGTGCAGGAGGTGAATGGGCCAACCAAGGGAAAGTCTTTGTTAGATGTGGTTCTAGCCAAAGGGGACAACCTAGTGGGAGATCTGAGGATTGAGGGCAATCTGGAAGATAATGAGCATGAGATGATAGAATTCACTATCCATTGCACAGCAGGGAAGTCAGCCAGTAGGGAAGAGGTGCTTGACTTCAGGAAGACTGAGTTCAATGGGCTTAGGAAAATAGAGGGAGACACCCTATGAGAAGAGGCACTGGAGGGGAAGGGAGTTCAGGAAGAGCAGTCGCTTCTCAAAGGAACGATCCTCAGATCACTGAAAAGGTCCATTACTATATGCAGAAAAGGTGATAGAGGGGCTGGAAGGTGGTAAAGGGGCTGGGAAGCCCTCTTGGCTTACCAGAGGAATCAAGGAGTGCCTAAAAAAGAAAAAGGAAGCTTAAGGACAGTGGAAACAAGGGGTAGTTACCAAGGAGGAATACACAAATAGAGCCCAGATTTGTAGGGAGAGGATAAGGAAGGCAAAGGTGGCTACCAAAATCAGGTTGGTGACCCAAATCAAGGACAATAAGAAGTTCTTCTTTAAGTATATAGGGAGCAGGAGGAAAACCAAGGGAAATGTTGGACCCTTGCAGAATGGGATGGGACAGCTGATAACAGACAGTCAGGAGAAAGCTGAACTCTTTAATGAATACTTTGTGTCTGTGTGCTTACATACAAATGGTGGTTGCCCACCTGGTAGGATAATGGATGGATGTGGGGGGAAGGCAATTGCCAACCAATGAACCAGTAAGAGAGCACTTAGAGTTGCTGAATGTCTTCAAGTCAACAGGACTGGATGGACTACAGCCAAGAGTGCTGGGAGAATTGGCTGGAATTATTGCAGGACCATTGGTGAAGATATTTGAAGACTTATGGTGCTTGAGAGAGGTCCTAGAAGACTGCGAAAGAGCCAATGTGGTACCAGTCTTTAGGAAGGGGAGGAAGGAAGATCTGGCAAACCATAGGCCGGTAAGCTTGACATCAATACCGGGTAAAATTTTGGAAAAAAATATGAAAATTCCATTTGTGAGAGACTGGTAGAAGTCATGATTCTGAAGGATAGCCAACATGGTTTCACTGTGGGCAGGTTGTATCTGAACAACCTTGTCTCCTTCTATGATCAAGTAATGAACTGCTTAGATGTGGGAGACATGGTTGATGACATATACTTGGATTTTAAAAAGGTGTTCAATATGATCTACCATGACACTCTTATGAAAAACTGATGGATTGTGGGCTGGCAGAGTCCATGGTCAGGTGGGTTGAGAACTGGCTAAGGGGTTGAACCCAGAGAGTGTTAGTGGATGGGTCTTGTGAGAAAGAGAGAGAGTTACAGGGCTCAAAAGCACAAGGGCTAAACATAAGGTCAGTGGCCCCAGACCCACAGCCCCAAAGGACCCAGCAGAAACCCTCCTTACCGAGGTGTTTCTGGAGGGGAGGGGCTGGCAACTCCAACTCTGGTATGAAGAAGAGCCCGGAACAGGCAAGAGGGGGGAGTGTGGAACCAGAAGGAGTAGGATCGAGCCGAGCCACGCTGCAGAGAACCCTGAGAGCAACGTGGAGAGCTGGTAGGAGACTCCTCCAGAGAATGAGCTCCCCAGAGGGAACTTAGAGGACTGTTGACCTGGCAGTACTTGGAACTGCTTGTTATGCCAGGAGACAATCGAGCCCGGCAGAGACAGATACTGTAAAGTCTCTAATAGAAGGGCACTCTAGAAAATTGGTACTTTAAAGTCCCTAAAAGGGACATAAGCAAAATTTTGTCACAGATGGACCTAATGGGATGAAGGGAATCGTGACAACCCCAATAAGAGTCTTGTGGAGAGCCACCATAGAGACGGTAGCGGAAGAAAAGGGGGACTGACCTCATGAATGTCATTTTTGTTTGTTTTCTGCTAAAAGGAGCTGGAACAATAATCCAGGCCAGGAGTGCTTGCTTTTGTTTTTTTTTGTTTTTTTCTTCTTGGGATGGAGGCCATGGGGAAGAACCAAGCGGCCAATCAGAAACCGGTGGAACGGGTAAGGGTGTAGGGGTGGCAGAGCCCTCAGGAATGTAGGACCTCGTGGGACGACTAATTGAACTACACATCCAGGTACTGAACCAACTCCTTTAAACACCAAGTCGTGGCAGGAGAAAGCGTGGGTGTGTAGAACTCTAATTACAATTTGTCTCTCTCAAGTTGGCCAGAAGGCAGTGTCCTACAGGCCTGCAAGTGAAGGAGATACCTGGCAGGTTTGTATTGTCTTCGTGGAAGGTGGACAGTGCTGTCCTGCAAGGTTCAGTTCCTGTCCCCCTGCTGTTCAATATCTTTATCAACAATTTAGATGAGGATGTGGAAAGTATGCTGGCCAAAATTTGTGGATGATACTAAGTTATAGGGAAAAACAGTCATGCTAGGTGATAAGATGCAGATCCAAGTGGACCTGGGCAAGCTGGAAATGTGGGCAGAGCAGAACTGTATGCAGTTCAATAAGGATAAATGTGTAATGCTTCATTTGGGGAGAAGTAA
Organism: Gavialis gangeticus; assembly: GCF_001723915.1. Lineage (NCBI taxonomy): Eukaryota > Metazoa > Chordata > Crocodylia > Gavialidae > Gavialis > Gavialis gangeticus. The sequence goes on from NW_017729022.1 coordinate 144,696,709, forward strand.
CCAGCAACATGAATATAGGTTAGGAGGAGATGTTGTGGCCAGTGCAACGCTGTAGTCAACAGAGCTAATAGCATACTCAGATGCATTAGCTGATGTGTCTTGAGCAGGGCTAAGGAAGTGATACATCCTCTACTTGGTACTGGTGAGACCACAGCTGGAGTACTGTGTCCAGTTCTGGATGCTACATTTCAAAAAAGACATGGAGAATCTTGAAAAGGTCCACAAGAATGATTAAGAGCCTGGAGGACAAACCTTATGAAGAACGATTAAGGGATCTGGGACTCTTTAGTCTGAGAAAGAAAAGAGTGAGGGGGTACTTGGTGGCCATTATCTATAAATATGTAAGGGGTGAATATTGGGAGCTGGAAGAAAAACTGTTCACTAGGGCAGCCCAGGAGAGAAGAAGGAGCAATAATCATAAACTGTTAGAGGGTAGTTTCGGGTTGGATGCAAGGAAGGACTTCTTTATAGTAAGGGTGATAAGAATCTGGAATAGACTTCCCAAGGAGGTGGTGCAGTCTCCAGTGTTGAAAGTCTTCAAAAGGAGACTGGATAGACATCTTGCTGGGATCATTTGATCTCAACAGTATTCCTGCCCAGAGCTGGAGGGTTGGACTCGATGATCTTTCTAGGTCCCTTCCAGTTCTTAATTTCTACGATACGAGTCCTGTATGCTGTTCCCATGGTGGCAAGGCATATAAAATCATAAAAAATTAGGGTTGGAAGGAACCTCAGGAGTTCATCAAGTCCAACCCTCTACTCGAAGCTGGACCATTCCCAACTAGATCATCCCAGCAAAGTCTAGGTCTTAAAAACCTCCAGGGATGGAGATTGCACAACCTCTCTGGGTAGCCTGCTCCGATGCTTTATTACCCTCTTAGTGAGAAAGTTTTTTTTCCTAATATCTAACCTAAACTTCCCTTGCTGCAATATGAAAAATTACTCCTTGTTCTGTTATCTGCCACCAGTGAGAACAGTCTAGTTTCATCTTCTTTGGAACCACCCTTCAGGTAGTTGAATATTGCTATTAAATCCCCTGTAAGTCTTCTCTTCTGCAGACTAAATAAACCCTGTTACCTCAGTCTTTCCCCAAGCCCACTCACTATTTGTGTTGCTCTCTCTATTTCATCCACACCCTTTCTGTAGTATGAAGGGGGCCCAAAACTAGACAGTACTTCAGATGTGGCCTCACCAGTGCCAAATAGAGGGGAATAATCACTTCCCTGGATCTCCTGGTAATGCTCCTACTGATGCAGGCCAGTATTCTGTCAGCATTCTTTGCAACAAGGGCATACTGTTGGCTCATATTCAGCTTATTGTCCACTGTATCCCCCAGGTCCTTTTCTGCAGAGTTGCTGCTTAGCCAGTCAGCCCCCACCCTGTACATGTGCATGAGATTGTTCTGTCCTAAGTGCAGGACTTTGTACTTGTCCTTGTTGAACCTCATGAGATTTCTTTTGGTCCAATCCTCCTTTTGGTCTTTTTTTTTTTGTCTAGGTCTCTCTGAATCCTAACCTGGCCCTCTAGCATATCTACTACTCCTCCCAGTTTTCTGTCATGTGCAAACTTGCTGAGGGTGTACTCCATTCCATCTTCCAGGATAATCCCTGAAAAAGTTCATGTGATAGGAAGTACTAATAGTTTATCTTATGATATCACAAAATGCATATAAATGTTTATCCTGGGATTGCACCACCGTAGAAAAACAGCAATGCATTCAGCCACTCATTATACCCCGATTAATTACAAGGGTGATTATGTACACGCCAATCCTGGGACATTTCTGTTCTAAGCCAAACACAGGCACAACTTGTCCAGAGACACAGGAAACATCTATTCCTAGCCAGAGTTCATTGGCACCATCAGGATATGGTGGTAACAATCCATTAATTTGTTGCCTCTTGACCTATGAGTTAGGTATTTCTATGAGTAAATTTCAGGATTTGGCAGCATCCAAACAGTATTGCCAATGAGCCAAAATCGTGCTATTTTTCTGGGGGGGGTTTCTGTAATAGGAAGAGCTGTTATTCAGCAAGGTGGTCTGATCAAGACAGTGTTCTTGATTTTTTAGTTCAAAATCTGATGCAAAAACTCAGCCAAGCTATGTAAGGGTCAAGGGATTTTTATCAGAGAGAATCCTTCAGAGGATGTTTATAAAATGGGCTTGGAGCTATTGTATCAGAAGTGTTGCCTCTGTGAATGTAAAAATGACTAAGACTGAACATCACCATATCAGAAAATACCTGTCTTCTGGGAAATCTTTGGAGGTATAAAGAACGGCAAAATGCCTAGATTACTCTTGTGTCTCAATTTTTTTGAATGTATTGTGAAGACTTTGTTTTAAGTAAGATTTTTGCTGCCAGAAGGGAATAGTATGAAAGACACCTTGACTAGAACTAGTCCAACAACTACTGCAAAAAATGTCCTTTATCAATAAAGATTTGATTCAATATTGAACAAATACTTGCCAGTCCAAGTAAAATAAAGAAATTTGACAGAAAACGAGTAATTCCATTTTTTGGCTTTGCTATATTTTTTTCCATTTCTCCACATATTACTAAGTTACACATACTCTATGTGTGTTTGATAAACAGATAAAGAAATATTGAGATAAAAAGTGGGGGGGGACTTACCATGTGTTAATTGCTCATGATAATTATTTTGTGTGTCCACTTCTAGACTGTGGTAAAACTTAGCTTTGTTTCATTGGGTGGTAAATTCTCTGGTTTGGTTTTCAGTTTTGGAAGTAGGAAACATCTACCATAGAGTAGATGCCACATAGTAAATCTCCCCTCTCCCACCAATTTACTTGTGTTTAAATTGATTGTTTGTCCATATAAACAAATGTCACATACTTATTCAACAAACTCAAGTGGTCTATCTGCATGGAATTATTTATGTATAAGAATGAGATAAGTAGCATGTTTGTGAGTTACATATCACAATGTGTGCTCTGTAAAGCTAGTAATTTTTGCTTCATGGAAACTGTTTCTTGTAGGAAACAAAACAAATTAAAGAGGTAAGAATTATTGTGGTGGTATCTTTCTTGGACTACTTGGGATAGATGTATGCCAGCTTTTGGGTATCACAGACACAACAGGATTTTTCTTCTTTCAGAGGGTGCATCTATATGCGCATTTATGCTGGCTTAAATTTACTGTGCAGGAAATTACTGCACGGTAAGTGGGAATTGGCAGGCATGTATACGGGCAGGCATTAAAGTGCATTATCACTATGTCTGGACTGGCTTAGGAATAAAGTTAGTCCCAAATCAATTCATACACACGGTGTTACTGTGCAGTATGGCATCTACATCTGCATTACTGCACAGTAAATAATTGGGCGTAAATTTGATGGCTGCGTCATGCAGATATCAAATTTACACTCAAGTCAGCATAAATTACCATATCTACTGTGCAGAATCGGTGTGCACAAGTAGATGTGTGACCATACTATGTAGCAGTTTCTGTTACTGTGCAATAAATGTTAACAAGTAGATGCACCCAGAGGTCTGAACAAAGGCATACCTAAAATCTTACCTATATCTATCCCAACTGTAACAGGGGCTTACCTATATCTATCCCAACTGATGTGGCTAACTGAGGCACAAGGGTGCTTCAGAGCAGGGGCTTCCTGCCAGCCAGCCCCAGCCAGCCCCTCCACAGCACGTTGAGCTGGGCTGGTGTTGCTCTGTACTGGCAGGATGACCCCTAGGGCTCTCTGCCAGCTGGGGCTGCTCTGACCTTGCTCATCATGCTGCAATCCTGGGTGCACATTCAAACAGCATGCCCAAGAGCAACTGTATCAGACTTTATCACTTCAAATTCATTGCTCATGTAGATGCACCGACTGACAAGAATTTTTGCCTCTTGCATTTTTCCTGGATCATCACAGCAAGAACACTATCATTACCAAAACAGAAGGAAAGCCACTTTACAATTACAAAATATTACCATTGTAATAATGTTGTAGAGACTGCTGTAGTCATACTAAGTTATTTGCACATTTTAAAAGTTTGGACTCCCTTTGAGCACCTGAAATTTGAAAGCATAAATATTCCTGGGCACCATCATAACTTTCCCACAAAGACTTATACTTGCATAATGGATTGTAATTTAAATCTTAATTGAAAATCAGTATTCTACTATGTAGAATATGAATTTTTGTTGTCAATGGATGGTAAAATTGAATATGAAAGTAAAATTGTATTTCTAACCTCTGCATGAGTTAAGCATTGCCACTATCCTTTGTGCAAAATAAAGTTTCCAAAAGCAATGCAAGAAACTGAAGTTGAATTTTTTCCTATGGGAAAAGCAAAAGGGACAATAGAAGTCTTAAGGTTACTATCCAATGGCAGGCTATCAAAATGTCATCTCTGGATTTCTCACATTTGGAAAGTTTTTCAGCATTCCACTAGAAAACCTCTCAAGTGATGTAATAGCAGAGGTTATGTACAGTAACTGTGGTTCAAAGTAGACAGCCAAAGTACAAGACAAAATTGGTGTATTTGGGCAGAATGGGACATAACTGCAACAGGATCTAGGAGAAAAGGGTAACAGGATACAAAGAACTTACCTTATTTATCCCCAGCAATGGCCACTCAAAATACCTGTACTCAAGCAATTATAGACAATGATATTCCAGGTTGTACTATCTTAAAGTATAATACAGCTGAAACAGACCACAGATTCACTATGAGGGATCCATTGAGGGGTTATACCATTCTCATAATTACCTTTAAATATAATGCAATGTTTTAAAGGCAAGAGAAGTGATAAACTGCTGAAACAAATGACCAAGGGAAGTTCTGGCTTCTCCATTTCTCCAGATCAAGACCAAATGCCTTTGTGTAAGGCTGCTGTAATCAAATACAAGATATTCAGAAAAATGAGCAAAATTATGTGGTCTGTTTCATGGAAGAAGTGCAATGATTTAATGATTCCTTATGGTTAGGGCCATCCCTAGGGGGGCGGGGAATCAGAGCAAGAGCCCCGGACCCAGTACTTCAGGAGGCCCTGCAGAGCTGCCAGCTTCATATCTGGCAGCTCACCACCCCTCCCGCCCTGAATCCACTGTGTCCAGCCACTTGCCACCCCCATGCCCCCTGCCACTGAATCCACCACTGCCTTCCTGACATCCAGGGGTGGGGCCCCGCACAGGCTGATTTGCTGTGGGCCCCACACCCTGCTTGGGTTGTCTCTGCTAATGGTTTTAAAAGCAGAGATGTAAATATGCAGCTCAATGCAATGCACAGGGAAGCTTTGGCCATTGTGATGCTGATCACAGCAATGTGATCAACTGTTTCTGCAGTTGTAGTTATTTTTGTGTGCCATCCTCCCCTTTCAAAAGGTGGTGCCTGGGGCTACTGTCCTGGTGTTTCCTTCTCGGTTACACTTCTCCTTAAGAGCTCATGGATATATATATATCTTCCTCTGCATTCTTGCCTTGTGGTTGACCAAAACTTGTTTTTTAGAGGGAAATTAAATTGCTCCCAGCTGCCTGTGTAAAGTGGCCAGATGGTTATATAGTCCTTGCATGAAGTAGGGGCAGATTATGGGCCAACAATGACACTGGCAATCAGGGCCCCCTCGTGGGGTACTAGGGGCAACAAGGCCCAGGTAGGCACCCTGGGTAGGGCCATGCTGGGTGGGCAGGGGTGTCCATACAGGTCGTGGCTGCTTTCCATGACTGCAGTCCTGGGAGCAGGTGACCATAATTTGCATTTTAGTGGGAAATGAAAACACTCCCAGCCACCTGTGTAAAGTGGCCAGGCGGTTTTATATTTCTTGCATTAAGAAGGGGAAGATTACCTGCAAATTGAAGTGACATCTAGTGGACACAGGGCTCACTACACTAAAATTGTAGCAGCATCTGGTGGACAAAGGGGCTCATTACATGGCATTCACTGAATTCACATGTACATGTGACAGATCAATGACTGTATCATTGCAATTTGCATCAATGCAACCTAAAATACATTGGGATGTGGTTTATTTTGCATCACAGCAAACTCATCTAAATTGCAAAGAACCTCCCACACGTGTAAAGTGTGATGCAATTAAACACTAAAAAGGGCTATTTTAATCATAGCCCAATGTTGTTAAATTGTTTGAAAAAAAAATCATTTCTACTATCCAAATGGCTATAAACAAAATAATTAATTGCCATATTTTATCAAGCTGGAACACCCAATGCTTTACACAAGATGAAGCCACACCAGGTTAAATAAGGAGTACTTGAAATTTGAGGGCAGGGATATTTGTAATTATGCAGGGTCAGTATCAAATAAATGTAAAGGAAGTTGACTACTCTAACATACTGGTTAAGAATTCCTTGAAGGGGAGAATTTGGCTGTAAAGGGTTATTTTTTTCTTCACTTAGATACATAAGTGAGACTCCTATCTAAGGAAAAGGAGTCAGATACTGGATCTTTTGCTAATAGCCTTAACATTGCTGGAAACATCATTTTCATCTTACCATGTTTTATTTTTGTCTGATAGAATAGCAGTGGGAACTCAAGGAATCAGCGTGTCACTTTACTTTTTATATGGTATGTTTTTAAATTGTCAAGTCCTTCAGTATCTGACACAGTGCAAAAATGCAAAAAGGATAGAGAGGTGAGGAGACAAGTGACAGAGACCTTTACTTATGGTGACAAGTATATCTAGTATATAAAATGGATTCCAATGAGATCTCAGTTATCAGAATGATCTCAAGTTGGCATCTTGGGACTCTTATTTCTATAGTTATACTAAACTACAGGACTCTACTGAAGAAGGGCATTATATTTTTATCAATATTGCAGACAGATTCAAGGGAAGGCTTGCATTTTAACGAAGAGAGAAATCTGCTTAGCTAGTTGGCCATCCAAAAATAATGTATAATATTTCCACGGGGGGATAAGAAATAGTCTTGTTCTATTACTGTACTACTGAGTTAGTCATTTAATAAGATGATATAACAGATGTTTGTCCTCTATTACCTCTTGGCCCAAGGGTGACCTCTTTCAGATCTTCATAGATAATTTTGGTTTAGAGATGGTCTCTTATAAGAAAGCCAGAGGGAAGATACTGGTACAGGGTGGTGCATGTCTCAGTGTGAAACTAAGCAATTATGTTATAGACAACTTTTCAAAACTGATAGCATAGCTGTAGAGTAGGCAAAGAACATTTTTGCCTATTCTATAGTATTTTCAAAATTTTGGCCCAAAATTGATTTCAAGCTGTAGATTGTCAGATTACTCCAGGTTGTCTTCCCTCATCTAATGATTTGAGTCTTTGTGGTTCTGGGTAAACTTCTAGATATTCTGTGAAGCAAATCATTAAGATTTAAATCAAATTATTTGCATAGGTGCTGGGGAAGTGGTACCCTCATGAGACAAAAGTAAAATCTTGTTTAAGTTCCAGTCATCATCCTTACCTTAAATTCTGGAGAGTGGCACAACCTGAGATTTAGTTCTTTATGACTTAAATGATTTCTTGTCTTCAATTACTGTCTTATCTGTGTATCGAAAGATGTTTGATGAGGCCTATCTGGGATCTACAGACTCTACTGCAGTTCACACATGTGTTTCTACCTGGAGTGGGTGGGGCTGGATTTTTTATTTGATCTGCAACATGTTTCTGCCACTCCCAGTTTTCCATCTCCTGTTGTTGTCATGGGGTTTCAAAGTACTGAAATCCTTGCAGCAGACTCTTTCCCCATTTAGGGTGATCTAGGGCAATAGTCTCCCATGAACTGACATCTATGTTATGGGGTTTTTTTAATTGGCTTTGAGGGCACTCAAGTCCAACTTAAAGTGCTTTGCCTGAAGTGCTTTCTCTGCCCTCCTCTTGAGCATACACCTGGGTGAAGCTGGGAAAATAAAACTTACTTCAGGAGTCTGGAGTCAGACATCCAGATGACATGGCTGGCGCAACAAAGTTGATGTTGGATGATTATAGCCTCAATACTCCTGGTGTTTGCTTGCAGAAGGATGTTAAAGTTGCACTGGATTCAGAGGCACTGGGTTACCACTGGATTCAGAGGCAGCATTGATGGCATTTCTCCAACAACTTTAGATGTCTCCTGTACATTGTTCATGACTTGACTCCATACAGAAAGGTGGGGATCACAACTGCTTGATAAATCATGAGGTTGGTTTCAGATCTGATGTTGCAATCTTTGAACACCTGTTTCTTCAGGCTGCACTTGCACATTTGAGGTGGTGTTAGATTTCTTCATTTCTTCTGTGAAAAATGGCTTCTGAGGTACAGGAAATACTCAATGTTCTCTAGAGTCTCACCATGGATCTGGATTACCGGAGCTGGGGATTGTTTATTAGGAGCTTGTTGGTGGAGGACCTTAGTCTTCCAAATATTAAGTGTTAGTCTACTTTTCTTGTATGCCTTGGTAAAGATGTTAACAATTGCCTGAAGATCTACTTCCAAGTGCATGCTACAGTATCATCACTGTACTGGAGCTCAGAGTCAGCTGAAGTTAAACAGCTTATCATCTTTTAAGTAGCTTAGCTCCACTCTGGCTGGAAGCGTGTTGATGGTCAGATATAAAATTGTGGCAAGGAACATTGATAAGAGTGTTGGAGTGATGATACAGCCTTGCTTAGCTCCTGTTTTAACCTCCAAGGGAACTGTGATAGATCAATTACTGAGAACCACCACTCACCATCATGGAGCAGGCAGAGAATGGTGACAAATTTAGGTGGACATCCATACTTCAGAAGACTCCTCCACAACACTTCTCAGCTGAGAGAATTGAAAGCTTTTGTGAAGTCAAAGAAGGCCATGTAGAGGGGCTTATATTGTTCCTGACATTTCTTCTGCAGCTGGTGAGCTGTGAAGATCATGTCAGATGTGCCTCTTGATGCCCTAAACCTACATTGAGATTCTGGGAGAAGCTCTTCAGTAAGTGGGAAGAGATGGTTCATAGTTTCATAGTTCCATAGTTGGGAGGGTCGAAAGGAACCCGAGCAGATCATCTAGTCCAACTGCCTGCCATGGCAGGAAAGAGTGATCATCTAGCTTCATCTTAAAGACCCCCAGGGTAGGAGCTAGCACCACTTCTCTTGCAGGTTGGTTCCAGATCCTAGCCACCCTGACAGTGAAGTAGAGCCACCTGATTTCTAGGCTGAATCTACCCTCTGCCAGCTTGTGACCGTTATTTCTTGTCACTATGGGTAGTGCTCGGGAGAACAGGGACTCCCCCAATGCCTGCTGGTCCCCTCTGACTAGTTTGTAAATGGCCACTAGATCCCCCCTCAGCCTTCTCTTGTGGAGGCTGAACAGGTTCAGGTCCCGTAGTCTTTCCTCATAGGGCCTGCCCTGCTGCCCCCTGATTATGCAGGTGGCCCTCCTCTGGACCCTCTTAATGCTAGCCACAACCCTCTTGAAGTGCAGCACCCAGAACTGGATGCAGTACTCCAACTGCGGCCTGAACAGTGTCGCATAGAGTGGGAGGATCACCCCCTTGGACCTGCTTGAGATGCATGTGGATGCATGACAAGGCCCATATTCATTTTGGCATCAATAATGACTCCAAGATTCTTTTCTGCCTCTGAACTGGTGAGAAGGGAGTTCCCCAGCTGGTAGGTATGCTGCCGGTTCTTCCCCCCCAGATGCAGCACCTTGCACTTGTCAGTGTTGAAACCCATCCTATTCTCATCCACCCACTCCTGTAACCTGTCTAGGTCTGATGGCAGCCTATTCCTTCCTTCTAGCATGCCCATTTCTCCCCACATCTTAGTATTATCTGCAAATTTGAACAGGGTGCTTTTTACCCCCTCGTCCAAGTTGCTGATGAAGGTGTTGAACAGTGCAGGCCTGAGGACCAAGACCTGAGGAACCCCACTGCCCACATCCCTCCAGTTCGAAAATGACCCTTCCACCACCACTCTCTGGGTGCGTCCCTCCAGCCCATTAGCGACCCATTTGACTGTTTAGGTATCGACACCACAGTCCCCTAGTTTTTTAATGAGAATGGGGTGAGAAACAGTGTTGAAGGCCTTCCTAAAGTCCAGAAAGACTACATCCACTGCTACCCCTGCATCTAAGGATTTTGTGACCTGGTCATAGAAGGCCAGCAGGTTGGTCAGACAGGACCTGCCACTAATGAACCCATGTTGGTTTCCCCTAAGCATAATCTCTCCTACTGGCCCCTTGCAGACATGCGCCAGGATAATTCTCTGAAAAAGCTTACCTAGGATTGAGGTAAGACTGACTGGCCTATAGTTTCCCGGGTCCTCCTTCCTCCCTTTTTTGAAAATGGGAACCACATTGGCCCTTTTCCAGTCCTCTGGCACCAGAAGTGTTCTCACAATGATCTTTTCTGTGGTGGATAGCAAGGTAGTCCCTTTTCAGTTTCCAAAATCAGATTTGTCTCCTTTGTTGAATACCAACAAAATCATGGCATTCCTGTGGTTATCTGGGATTTAGTCAGCATTCCAGATACTTAAGATGAGGGCATGGAGCTGTGATGTGGACTCCTCTCCTCCCTGTTTTAATATTTCAGTGGGATTTCCATCCACTCCAGATACCTTGTTGTTCTTCATCTGCTTGATGACTTTCCTCCCATCATCAAGGGTTAGATGGATTCCAAGATCAACCTTTGCTGGGTGTTGTGGGATAGAGCTGAGAACAATCTCATCAACAGCAGAGTCTCAATTAAGAAGGTCTTCAAAATACTTCTTCCAATGGGCACTGATGGCTCCCTTTTCCTTGATCAGGTCTCCTACACCCTTAGGTCTCAAGGAGGCTGGTCCCTGAGTGCTCTTATCACAGATGGCTTTTGTGGCACTGAAGAAGCCATGCATATCATGAATGTCAGTGAGATATTGACTCTCCTTAGTCTTGTCTTCCCACCATTTGTTCTTCATATCATGCATCCATCTTTGGACCTCTGCTTTGGCTTGTTGGAGATTCAATTTATTTTGGTTGGAGTTGTAGCTTTGCCAAGCACAATAGGACTTGTGCTTACTGTCAATCAACTCTTAGATCTCCCAGTCATTCTCTTCATACCAATCTTCATATTTCCTGGTAGAGAATCCAAATGTCTCTTCACAGGCACTGATGACAGCAGCCTTGAGAGCACCGACATGCTGCTGAGAGTTTGAGGAATGTGCTGACATGGAAGACACCTGTGTGTGACTTCTTTTATTGTGGAGAATCTGCTGCACATCAGCTTCCACATGGCTCTTGACAGAACTGGACCTTGGTCCAATGGCAAGGAGACCAAGACAACTGGGGATCTCATTCTGCAGCAGCCTTCATTTACCCTCACAGGCATTGAGATTCTAACATCTTCTGCCTGCTCTGCTGTTGAGGACTTGTAGGCCCATATCTGGGGGCTGGGCAGGCTTATAATAGTGGTGACCTGTACTCACCATGTGACAGCACAGTCAAGAGTGGCTTTTCAGGATGGAAACTATTGCCTCACCATGTCCTTACCATGTCCTCACCATGTCCTGGTAGTGCTGCCACTGCTTGGTCTGTGACTATTTATTGATCAGTTACCCCTGCTTATTTCACACCTAACTGTTGCTGAAGGTCATACCACTATCTGCTACCAGTGGATGCACTGGGTAGTAGTACAGCTCTGCCCCACAGATAAGGAGACTGAAAAACTTGTGGAAAGACTACTTTTAAAAAAACAGAGCTGCCTTAGATTACATAGACCCTTGTTTATCTCTGTTTAGACATGGATTTGGTTTAGAAACATGGCAATGACTGGTTGTTCATGTCCAAGTAGTGTAAAATAACCAGCTGATTTAAGTACTGTTTATGATAGGGCATTGCTGACTTATCTTTTACTTTATGCAGAAATAAATGGGGCTGTTCAGTGTCCTTCAGAGGTATCTTTAGCTGAGACTCCCACAGGACTGTACTGGTAAATGCTCATGATCCAAAAGGGTATTCCTGTGTGGAGTGCTCTAACATTCTACCCTGTATCACTATCCTTCATTTGGTATATTATTCACTGGGATATAGTATTGGTTGCACTGTGTCCAGTATACCAGTGGCTCCTAGCTGTGTGTCACCATCTCAACTGTTCTGGTGTCTTATGGAGACACTGCGATGATCAAATTGCCTGAAAGCAAATAATACTAGCAGACAGAAAGAAAAAAATCTGGAAGATCTGAAGACATTACATCATAGCCTGTGATTAGAGAACATACTTTTTTAACCTATGTGCATAACTTATATTTTTTTAATCTGCTTCTTTGATGGCCAAGTGGCCAATGAGTTTCTATCACCACCACCCATGTGTACCTGTGTAGGCCATGAGTTATCTGCTTTACTTCATGTACAACATTTCTGTGGATGTCTGTGGGCCAGTCCTATAGTCCTCATTCTCAAAAGTAGTTTAAAAAACCAGCATGACTATCTTGTCTAAGTAAAGGTTCCTTTCATAGATACCATTACCAAAAGGGCCATGGCTTTTTCCTAAAAGAGAAAAAAAGACATACATGGACACATTTGCTAGACTGGTGACCTGGTATAATCAATTATGTGGCAAATAATGTTTTACACTGTATTTGATGTCCATGTTTATTACACCCCAAATTATTGAAGAATGTAGCCACAGCTATGTAGCTAACAGCTATTAGATAGCCAAACTAAGAGCATTTGCTTTGACGTTTTATTTCCAAGTCTTAGAAGTGAGAAATACTGACTCATATCCACAATAGCAACATCCAAAGCATAAACTTTAGCAGGAGGAATGAACCAAGACCAACAACATTTAAAAATTCTATAAAATGTATTTTGATTTTAATTTCTATATTATTATTATTATTAATATGTTCATTGTTACAAGCTTTCACTGGAATATTGATATTGCTACTTCTGCATACATATGTGCAGTGCACAACAATGTAAAGATGAGTTAATAGCTCCAAGACAATAACCAATGTGAAGTTTAGGACAGGCTTGCTATTAATAAGATTATTGATGTATCTATATACAATTGTATCTTTCTATATGTGTGTACTTTTCTATTTTAAAGATATGTAGATAAATATATCCACAAAAAAGGCAGATAATGAAGACGGAAAAATATTTAGCTTGCAAATAAATAAAACCCAAAAGACTAAAATGCAAGTTATAGGGACACATGAAGAATGCTTAATTGGATTTAAAGAAAGAGTCAGGAAAGTATAAAGGCTGGAAGCCATGAAGGAAAACTGAATGGAAAGACTAGCCTTGTGAAATTGTTTATTTCTTCAAAACAAGCATGAGTAATTCTTACAGCCCAGAGGAAAGCAATACTAAGCTTACAATATATGGGGACTGTCTGTTCTGTTCAAGTGACTCAGTATGCGAAACATCTGAGCTTCGGGAGATAGGAAATTCATCTCAATTAATCAATGTTCTAATAGTTTAAATATCCTGTTGTGTGCAGTGCATTTTGGTGATCTGGATTATTTTTTGTGCCAAAGAATATCAAGTTTATTGCCGTCTAGTATAATGACATTACTAAAAATTTAGCTTTTGGATTTGTCACCATGTGCTTTTTACTCAGATATCCATTTCAGTCATTTAACATCTCTAACAATTCTGGACTTCTGACAATACTGAAATATATTCCCCAGGTTCTCTAAAAGTTCAGGTCTCAAATACATTTCCCCCTTCTGTTATTTTATTGTGAATTTCGGGCTTTTGTGATGTTAGTAAGTTGTTCAATTTTCACAATGTCTCAAGTAGTAGATTAGATATTCACACATCACAACTACGGGATGCTTCACTATAAATAAAACATCCCAAGGTATTTCTAAGGCCTTTTTCCAGGGCTCAGTTCTTCAAGCTGCTTACTACTACCAATCCCTTTAAATTCAACAGAACTTGGGAGTGTTTAACACCTTGTATGATCCAGCCTTCAAGTGCTGAATCCCCATAATACTCAAAGTACAATTTACATACACTGGCTTGTCTATACTAGAAAGTTGCTGCCTGGTAGGGCCGTGCGAAATTTCACTGGGTGTTTCATTTCAAAGCTGTTTTGATGAGTTTTGAACTTGAAACAGTCAAATCAAAATGAAACAAAAGGCTCTAAAACAGCTTCAAAATGAAACAAGGGCACTGGAAATGTTTAGACATTTAGAAAAAGTCGAAAAGTTTCAAGTTTCGAAGCCAGGCTTACTTGGCTTCAGTGTCAGTCCCAGGTGGCAGCAGCAGCCTCCTTTCATTCGGCACATGGATCTGGGGGCCCACACTCCCAGGAGGGCTGTGGGGCTATACAGAACTCCTCCCAGGGGTGCGAGCCCCCCGATATGCATGCTGGATGAAAGGAGGCTGCTGGTGCCTGGGACTGATGGCAGAAGCAATCTTCCCTGGTACTGGGCATGGGCTGCACCCAGTGCTGGTCCCAGGCAGCAGCCTGACCCTCATCTCATCCAGGGCACAGATCCAGGGGCTCACAGCCCCAGGAGGAGTCTGGCACAGCCTGGGAGCTCTCCCAGGGGTTTCAAGCCCCTGGATCTGTGCCTCAGATGAGATGAGGCTCAAGCTGTTTCTCCTACCTGGATTGGTGCTGGGCGTGGGCTGTGCCCAGCACTGGACAAGATTGCTGCTTCCAGAGCCTGAGCCTCCTCTCATCCAGCACAGATCCAGGGGCTCGCACCCCTGGGAGGAATCTGGCACAGCCCAGCAGCCCTCCCAGGAGTTTGAGCCCTTGGATCTGTGCCCCAGATGAGAGGAGGCTGCCCTGTAACCTGGGACCAGTGCAGGACATGGGCTATGCCCAGCACCGGAGAAAAGTACTGCTGCCACCTGTCCCAGGCAGCACCAGCAGCCTCCCCTCATCCAATTCACAGATCCAGGGTCCCACAACCCCGGGAGGAGTCCAGCACAGCCTAGCAGCCCTCTCAGGGGTTTCAGCCCTGAGATCTGTGCCCCAGATGAGAGGAGGCTCATGCTACCTCTCCCACCTGGGACTGTTGCTGGGCACACGCTGTGCCCACCACCTGACAAGGTTTCTGCCGGGCTGTGCCAGACTCCTCCCAGGGCTGTGAGTCCCCAGATCTGTCTGCACTGAATGAAAGGAGTCAGGCTGCAGCAGCAATCTTGTTCAGTGCTGGGTGCAGCTCATGCCCAGCGCCGGTCCCAGTCCCAGGTGGGAGAAGCAGCCTGAGCCTCCTCTCATCTGGGGCACAGATCCAGGGAGGAGTGCTGGGATGGGTTGGACTCCTCCCAGGGGTGTGAGCCCCTGGACCTGTATGCCAGATGAGAGGAGGCTCAGGCTGCGGCTGCAGCAATCTTGTCCAATGTTGGGCACAACACATGCCCAGCACCAGTCCCAAATGGGAGAGGCAGCCTCCTCTCATCAGGGGCCTAGATCTGGGAGCTTGCACCAGCCGTCAAAATGAAACAATGATGTTTTCCACAGCCTTACTGTCTGGTAAACTATGGTGTGAATAAGACTGTTGTTATATGAGGCAGTTCTCTGCTCTGAGTAAAACTTGCATCTGGCTCTTTCAGCATTTCTACTTATACTTCTGATGGGAACCAAGCTCTGTATTTTTTTAAATAAAATAATTTTCATATATCAAGCAAAGTTGATGAAACTTTTCATTAGTTGTTTTATTTTCCAAACTACATCTTCCACCTTAACTTCAATCAGATTAGTTATTTCTGTTCCAAGACATTTTGATCTACATACAAGTGCCATACTGTGATTAATTAACAAGTTTTCCAGCACACTTTCCTGCATCCTAGTTGGCCAATAACCAGGTCTTTTAAATTGTTTTTGAACCATCATTTTTTATTCAGTTAATATATCCATAGTATGTAAATACCTCCATCTGAGAAATGAAATACTAAATACTTTTATGGTCAGGGTGGAAGCAAAATAGGATGAACATAATATGGTCCTGTGAGGAGACTTAGTAGTTTAGTATACTTTTATGGTAACTTGACTGTGTTCACTATTTCAGTTTATAGATAATGTTACAAATATCCTTGACATGCCACTATGGTGCCATTGTTACAGTGCCATCAATTAGTACTTCCTTTTGGAAGTACTAAATGACGGTGCAGTAACAGCCCATACTGTGCCATCCACACAGCACAGTTACTTTTAGCTACTACATCACCATAACTGTTGGACTTCATTTGTAGTTTTATCTTTTATATAGCTTAGCATAAGCTGAAACTCCATTTTGTTTTACTTAGCCATCTTAACATTTTTATATTTTCTTGTTTTGTATGCATGTGGTATGCATGTGGTCAGGCAAGAAAGGGAAATGGAAGCTAAGGATGCAAACAGCAAGAAAGAAAATAAAAATATCACAACTGTGATTAAATGACTGAAGATGCAGACAGATAACCGAAAGCAAAAAATCCACTCTCTAAATCCAAAGGTCATCTCTAACCACAAAAGCTGAGAAGGAAACAAGTCATCATAGACATGCAGCTGACATACCCAGTCTAACAAACAAGCAACAGACATGCAGTGGTACTATAAAAGATGAGTGAGAGGGAAAAGACTTTGGAGGGGAGACAACTTCTGCCCGACAATGATGCAATGATATGTGTCTGACAGACCCCCAGCCTCCTCTTCCTTTTGATCAGCTTGGTTGGCCACCCAATATCTGCAGAATGGTGTTTGTGTGCGTACGAATGTGTATGTTAATTTGTGTCTATATGTTTATTATAGGTATATTAAAACATGCATCATATACATATGTTTTTAGTAATACTTAGTTTGGTTTGATTTTGTGTTTTCTGATTTTATCCTCTCAGTAAATGTGGCCTATTGCCTTGTCCCCCTGATAATAATCCTGCTTGTTTTTCTTTATATCCTAATATGCTATAGGCATATAACATGACAGCATGCTATACCTAGGCGACATAGCTGCAGCATCATGGTTTTTGCCTGTGCTATACTACAGCAGCATAGCTGAGGCATCATGGTTTTTGCCCGCCAAATTGACATTGCAAGAGTGCATTGCTACGGTGACATAGCTTCACATGTAGATGCATCCAATGAGTAGCAATGATTGAGCCAGACTGAAAAAGAGAATTTACTTCCTGTCCATCTACAGATAGCACAGTATAACATGTGAAATGTAATTTGGTTAAGGAACACAAGATGCTCAAAACTAATATTTCCATGAGACACTGAGATTCATACTGATCTAACCCAAAATGTCTTGATTTGGCTGATGGCGAAGTCCACCAGCATCAGTCTTTTCTCATTAAAAAATCTGAATTAAATAAAAAAATGTTGCATGAATTTGTCATAAGTAGGATTTTCTACCATCTGTATTGATGGCACACCTATAGGATTGTGTCTATGACATACGTGATAGCAGTTCAACTGACATGCTCCTTAACAGGTGTTTGAAACCCCTGAGAAGTGGTTAAATAGACAGAACACAGTCTGAAATAGAGTGAAGAAGTTGAAGAGAAAGATATCCTGGTAACAGACAGCAAAAGAACCTAAATGGAATAGAGAAAAAGAAGAGTGAAAATGACAAAAGATGGCTTACTTATGGTGGATATCAAACTAACTTTTTTTAAACTTCTGCTTAGAAAAAGAACTTTTCACTTAAAAACTACTCATCAATATAGATCAGGCTTAAATATGACAAGAGGACGAAAACATAATTACTTCCTTTCTTAGCCTGTTGCAACATGTAGATTTATAGACCCATTAGGACTACTATGATTACCTAAATGTTATCTCCTGAATAATACAGTGCATAGAATTTCACCAAACAATTCTGCTGAAGGGAATTACAGTAAGAAAGCAGAATGCTATTTCTGCTGGTATTCAAATGTTTATAAATAAATGTTGATTTCCAGTTTCCCAAAAGCTGAAGTGTCCAGTTGTCTACCAGATGTAATGTTATGGCTGAATGGCTAAAAGGAATTAAATTCTTTCCATCAGAATTGGTAGCACAAATCCCCAATCAAAACCTCACTTAAGTCAATGGAGCACTTTATGGACTTGACGGTCTGTGTTAGAGTACCTGGTTGAAGGATTGGTGCCATGGACTTGAAGGATCACTTATACCCCAAATTTAATATATTCCCATCATTGTTTAGTTTTAAGTCATTAAGTCTTCAGGGAAACATCTGTTGGTTCTTGGAAATTTGGCAGCAATATCTTCATAAATTTGGTCAATTAATTATTTTTCTTTCCAATGAATCTCCATATGCTGTTTTAAATTTTTTTATATGAAAATCACCTTTGTATATACTGTATCCCAATTTAAACAACATCTTAAAATACATCTTTTTGCTTGAATTATGTGCTTCCACCCATTCTCTTCCTCAGTTGTGCACTATATTGTGGACACTCACTTAATGAAGCAGTACAGGAAAAATTTCAAGCAGGACATTACCCTGAGTTAGTAATTTACCTCTCCTTTCTTCTTGTTTATGAGACAAGGAACATTTTTCTTCTCCTACAGAAGCTCTTATTGCAGTGGGCAGTACCATAAAAAACATAGGAGGATGTGCTAATAAGAAAATAAAGTAAAGTTCAAATGAGGTTTGTTAACCTCAGTATGCCAGCTTTCCCAAAATAATATCACCTGCTTCTTGAACGACTCAGGGCATTTAGCTCAGAACCTGTTTCACTAAATCATTTTAAGAATGCATGACTGAGTGAAAACACATTTCATAGTGTTAACTATGAATTAGCTTTTCTTTAACTGGCATTTATTCTATTACCTTCCTAAATAAGCTATCATCTAACAAGCAGGAGGCACAGAGATTTTTTGCAAACAAATTGAAAAGGTTGTGTTGTTTCTGCCAGGTTACTGGGTTATATTTTTGGCTTCTCCATACAGTTCATTCCCATTAATTCTAAAACTGACACCGCTACATGTCTGAGATACACTAACTCCTACTGAAATCACTGGGGATTTATGTATGTAAAGACTGCATAGTTTCTATGCCCGCTTTCATATTTTAAATGAAGGCTTAAATATCTAGGACCCAGATTCTCTTTTGCAGCTTAGTAACTTGATATTTTACTGATAGTCCAAAACAACCCTAAAATCAGGGTAAAAGGTAGAGTGTGGCTCACCCCACTGAAAGAAAATCCATGAATTGTATAAAACCAGCATGAGAACTGCTATCCCACTTTTCTCTCTGTAAGCACAGCAGGTAGAGGAAAGGCTTTCCTGTACTTGGAAATCCTTAGCCATTGTAATGACATTTTGGCAAATTCAGTGATCTGTACAAAGAGTGTTAAGGTTCTTTTGACTTATTTTGGGGACTGAATGGAAAGAATAGACAGCTTCAGTACATATTTACCAAGTGCTTTAGGTGGTAAACTATACTAATTCATGACTAGTGAATTTTTAAAAACTACCTAAGTAGGTTATACACCTAACCCTTCTTTAAAGTCAAGAGTTATGCATTTTCCCTGCCAAGGTATCTTTATAAAATTCATTTAAGTACTATTTTTAATGTAGGTGCCTTTGTACAGTTCTTTTTCCATGCATGTGTGTGCACACCCCTATCCACTATGGAGCAGCAATGTCCTCTGTTCATCCTTTACCAGCCCCTTACCCATAAAAATGGTGATCAACTAAAACTACGCAAAACCCATTATGTTCAGCTCTACAGGTTAAAAGTTAGCAAGCTAAGAAACAACTGTCAGTATGAAATTGTGAAATGTGTTTGAATTGACAATTATGATTGGCATTTCCAAATCCAGTCCTGGAGGCAACCATTTTGCTGAAAGGGGATGTCATGTATGACAGGAGCAGCATGGCAGCAGGAGAATGTTAACCCTCTATATTAGCATGGCCAATAAATATCAGCTTTAGACAAAAAAAGTTTCTGTTTAATATTAACATCATTTGTTTGTTTAAATATTCCTTCCTCTGGATGCTTAATATTAACAACAGTTCGAACCTATTATAGGTATAACCGATATATATGCCCATCTTATACCCATTGCCATAAAATACAAAGTCTGGATCTCACTGTTAACTCTATGACTCATCTCATCCTTCCAGAGTACAGACCAAATGTAAGCAGCATCTGAAAATAACAGCATACAGTTTTCTTTGAATTTGAAGAAACACAGATCACCATTTTGCAATTGCAGATAAGTACAGCCAGCATTTTCTTTACTTTTAAATTGCTTTCCCACATAGTTTAAACAACATGGAGATCAGACCTACATTATTCCCTTAAGTTCCAATCAAAGTCAACTCTCTCGCTCATTTTGTATTTATGTTCGGCATTTTGCAAGCAATGCAATATGTATTCCTGGGTATTTGTCTATATTAGATTTCATTTGTCATATAGACTGTTAGGCCAGTCAGGAACAATTATGCAAAATGGTGTGGTAACGCTCACTGGAAACAATGCATCTTGGTATGTAACAGTTACATTAACAGTAACAAAATATTTGCTGTATACACACAAAGTTGGAAATTTGTCAAGACTTAGATGCTTAGGTGCCTCTTTTAGGATTAATATGTTTCAAGGAAGCTAGAGCATTGCACCAGTTAATCAAGTTCCCACAATTAAGGTAACCGTGATTTAGGAAAATTATACTTAAAGCTTCCAAGAATCAATGGTTTAGATAAAACTGTTAAGTCAATAACTATGTTATGTATAACTGGATTATAAGAGTTGATTTATGGAATAAGGTCCATATTACATTTTTTGCTCCCTATATTCAAATCCACTTACAAATCCAAAAAACCTATAATGCAGTTGCTTAACTGGTATTTCAAGTCCCAGAACCCCAAGTAACTCTAAGTGGCCAGACAGTTGAGTCTTCCTGGAGTTCCACTGGTTTTAGGGCAGCCCTATGTAGTGCAGGCCTTGACCTACATTGTACTTACTTCAGGATCAGGACCTAAGAGTTGGATTGTAGATACAGGGAAGTCAATTGCATAACTCTCATTGTCTTAAGTGGGAGACTGAATTCAATTTACTGGAACTGAGCTGAGCCCCATAGGCTGGATGGCATGACATCACACCCTGGCCCCAGGCCAGGGTTTGAGCATCCCTGCATTAGTTCAACAGCATGCTCAATGTAATATCATCCGTGTCTAAGGCATATCAGACAAACATTCGTCTAACTTGCATTTAAAGGAATCCAATGACAGAGATTCCATAACCTCTCTCAGTATTTAGTGATTAACCTCCCTCATAAATAGAAAGGTCTTCCTAATATCTTATCTAAATCTCTCTTGTTGTGATTTAAGCCCATTGCTTCTTGTTCTGTCCCAGTAGGCATAGAGAAAAATTGATCACATTCTTATTCTAATGATTCTTTTTTGTATTTGAAGACTGTTATCAAATCTCTTCTCTAAACTAAATTATCCTAAATATTCCAAGATTTCCTCGGGTGTCATGCTTTCTAGACCTCTAATCATTTTAGTAGCTGCCTTTTGAACCCTCTCTGACTTTGTTCACATCTCTCCTAAAGTGTGGTACCTAAAACCAGATGCAGTAAGTCAGGTACTATTCACCCATGCTGAATAGAGTAGAAGAATTACCTTCTGTGACTTGCATACAAAACAATACTGTTAATACACTGTAGTATTTCTAGTAGCCTTTTATGCAACACTATTATGCTGTTCACTTTCATTCCTCTGCTATAGCTCTTCAGGTCTTCTTCTGTTGCGCTGCAGCTTAGCTACCTAGCTGTTCTTCATTTATGATTGTTTCTTCTATGTTGCCAATATAGTCAGCATAAATTTGAAGTACAAGACATGTTTTAGATTGTTACTTTATCATTATTATTATTATTATTATAACTGTGGACCCAATTCACGCTACAGTCATTGGCTTATAATGGCTAGCAATTTTTACATTATTGCACGTAAAATACTTGCATTGTCTGTTACCGAGACAAGCAGCAGCAACATGTTGTTTTACTGCATCCTCAGTGCTTAGCTTTTTTAGAGTCTGAAGAGCTGTAAAACAAAAGTCTCCAAAAGTAGAAGCAAGGGGAAAAGGAAGTGCAGTATTAGAATTGTTAAAAGCAGGATGAAGTTTACAGCCCTGTTTGCTACAAAGTATGATTACATCACAGAAAATTCTTGATTAATTAAGATGATATATCAAAAATTATCTGCAGTTGGAAAAGGTAGTACTCAAGGCAATCTTGGCCCAATCCAAAGTCTATTTAAAGTCAATGGGAAGTCTCTGATTGATGTCTATGGGTTTGGATTAGACTATCTGTGTGAAAATTCCTGAGTAAACAAATATATCAGGAGCCAATGCATACGAAGTGAAGACAGCATAGCAGTAGGTGTATATGGTGCTCTTTCATGTGGGGCAAAGGTAGTAAAAAAAACACTTATGTTGGTTCTGAATTAACACCATTGCTGTTTATGTGAGACATAATCAAAGATAATTGCATAGCAGATAGGTCACCTGCCTCCAAGCTACTAACGGGCTTCATTGTTAAGCTTATAGAGAAAAGAAGATTGACACAGCAGGTTGAAAACATTCTGAGCTAGATCCTAAAAATTCATTACTGCAGTTTTGAGAAGTTTAAAAAAGAAATGTCTCCTGCTCTTTCAGACAGACCTGCTACACATTTTTTTTGAGTGTTCTTGTCTCTCAAAGTCTCCATTCTCTGCTATATTTAAATGTCAAAGTATGCTCTCTTCTCTGACCAAGCTTAGATTCTAAACTCAATAATATAGAGTTTGAACTATTCAAATACCTGCTGACCAGGTGACAAAAGAGTTTTAAATGAGCACTGTACTCATCTTCTTGTGCCTGGCTTCCCGAGAAAAGCTCAGATCAGGATATTCATTGATAGCCCTTAGGGTAAATCAAACTGAATATCCCACTAGCTGAGCTATCAGAGTTTTTTTTTAACTGATCTCAGTTGAGCTACCCTTTGCATGAATCATGCTATATGGACAGTCCTGGATAAATACAGCTGGGAGGCATGGTTTTGTGCTTCTCAGTACTGCTGCTATGAGGAGACTACCAATGGCTAGCATTTCAACTTCACAACTGAAAGAAGCAGGGAGATATTTCTCTTCTGTATTGTTTATTATTTTAAAAGCAATTTTCAGAGCCACATTTTAGCATCTTGTTTTAATGACAAATAAAATACTGCAAGTTTAATGTCCCTTTTCTGTTTTATTAGAGATGTGCAAAACTAGGACCTTAAATCTAGGCCTTTTGCAATTTTGGAGCCAGGAGATGGGTGATGCCTTATACAGGGTCTTTATAAAGTCCTTGTGAACTTTTAAACTTTAATATCTTAGGTTGTGCACACAGACTTTATGAAGACCCTGTATATATTCCCATGATTTAGCTGGATCCAAATCAGGGGACCAGAATTTTTTTTTTTTCTGGCAGGGAAAATCTCATAATAATAGTTGTTGTAATGAGATATCAATTAATGAGATGAATAACTCACGAGATTTTGGTGCCATCAAATGCAAACCTCACACCAAACTCTTAGCTTAATTCAGTCAAAACCCTTGTTGAAGCTGAAGCCAAACACCAACCCTTCATTGAATCTCCAGTATTATCATTTTTGTAATCTGAGAGCATTGAAAGTCTCTGCCATAAGGCAGAAACTAGACTTTAATTGTCCATCACTTTTCAACATTAGTTCCCAAAAAGAGAAGATTCATTATAAAAGGAGTAATAATATTAACATTAATAATGTATTCACATTCTTATCAGTACATCTATATTTTGCTGAGAATCCAAAACATAGCCCAAATGCTTTATAAAATATTGTATTAATAGCATTTATCATAATAAGGCCCATTCCTGAAACAGGATTCATGTGGACAGAACTTCAAATAAGATCCCAAATCAGCAAGCACAGTGATGGTACTATTCGCATACTGAACTTTAAATGTGTGCTTAAGTACTGTTTAAGAATAAATAAACAAGGAAGAAAAAAAATATTTTTAGGTTACTTTTGAGGCAGTAAGACACAATATAACTATTCTGATGGGATTTTTTTCACTGGAACAATAGTAAAAAGACAGAGAAAGGTAGGCAGATAGATGAATAGTGCAATCTGAAAAGGAGAACCGAAAAACAAATCTGGGCTTGAGCACATCCACTGAGGGTTTATGATTGATTTTATAACTGCCTGAAATAATTTAATAAAACAGTATGAGATGGTAATTATTATCTGAATGACTGAAAACTGTGAAGGGGTCACTCTTTAGCCTTCATACCTACAGAGTACAGGATATATGTAATTATAATAAAATTAAGAGATTGTATTCACATATGTTGAAACTGCTTTTTATCATTCTAACCTTCCTTCTTCAGTCACAGATTTGGCAAACAAATTAAATATAAATCTGGCACAGTTATGTTTGGAAATGGATATATTATTTTAAAAATGTAAGGAAAGTGTACATAAATTGTAATACATTATAATATAAAGCACAAAGAAAAGTAGTTAGTCATTTTAGCCTGAAGTCAGCAACAAGACTCATAAGGAGTATTAACAAATAATATAAGAAACATAAATAATACATTTTGAAGTTGAACAAAACCATAAGTAGACAACCACACACAATATAC
>NW_017729022.1:144726202-144737080 GCF_001723915.1 Gavialis gangeticus
GCAACAAGACTCATAAGGAGTATTAACAAATAATATAAGAAACATAAATAATACATTTTGAAGTTGAACAAAACCATAAGTAGACAACCACCCATTATTTTTCATTAATTTCCTTCTAATATGGTCATTGCACAAACAGTAACAGTATAAAATATTTATAAAAGCACATATCTAATAATGCAAACCCTCATGCATGAATTTGACTTTATTCACAGCAATATTGTACTGAAGTAAAATCAACTGCATGTATGAGCAGTTACCTACAAGCATGTTTACAGGATTGGGTTCTTACATTCCAATGAAATACTACCCACCCTTCTAACTTCTTCCTCACATAAGTACTCCTATTTTATTTCATTGAGTATCCTTTTGTAAGTATCTTCAAACTAATGGGATCAAGTAGTTCACAAGCTGGCTTTATGAAAATAATTGATTACTTTTCTTATGCAAGCAAGAGATTATGGATTTTTCTACATGCACACATGCTTTTAAAAGATTCATTGATTTTAAAGTCAGGTGAGACTTTGGATTATCTAATCTAGCCACCTTCATAACATAGGCTCCTTCTTCAAAACTTAAGCATTGTTAAGCATAATAAAGCCTATCTGAAGGGTCAGTCTTCCTCAAGTCTTTTTTGGAAGATTCAAATGCTGAGGTTTAGGTTGCTGGGTTGTGCCATCAGTCACACCTCAGGGTTTTTCTTTCCCTGATGTTCCTCTGAGCCTAGTGTACTACACCAAATTCAAAGCTTACTGGGCACATCTACATGTGCATTAATGAGCCGTAATTACAGTGCATTAAGTTTAGTACTTGTAATAACGTGCACTCTGATAACAGGTATAAACTTAATGCATCGTAAGCAGCGATACTGCGCAGTACCACCAGCACATATTTTTTCATGACGCTAATGTGCAGCAGGCTAATTCTACTGCACATTAGTGCACTAGCACAGCTTTCAAATTAATCTACTGCACTTCTAGTGTCTCATGTAAATGTGCCTACTGAAATCAACAGGATTATTTCCACTGGCCTTGATGATTTTTGTGCCAAACCTACTATACAAATACTGCATTAGTGCCATCTTGGAGCACTCACAAAAGCTGGACAATGCAGAAGGTTTTCTTCTGAACATTTCATAATATGTCAGGGTATGATTCTCCCTATAGCAGCTATGATCTTTTAGTCTAATCCTGTACCATTCCAACCACTAACAGTTTTGCTCTTTATTCCAGTAAGGTCAAGCTCTTAATCCTTCTTGTAGCTCACTGCCAGCATCTAAACCCAGAGGAGAGAGAAAGAAGCCCGGTTGTTCAGAAAATGAGGATATGTATGTCTGTGTAGCCAGGCAGTTCAGCAGTAGAACTATCAGGAGCTGAGCTATTTTTCTTTTCTTTCTTTCAGAAAGTCTACCTTTACTTTTCATTATCCTTCTCCTCTTTTCCTTGTTCTCTTCTCTCTACCCCTCATCCAGCTTTATTTTTTGATGGAAGCTGAACTAAAGGAGCAGGAAGATCCTAAAAAGGTCTTCACAGCATCAGTTAAGAAAATTATTTTTGACCCTCTTTGTGCACACTGACATGCAAAACTCTTCTTTGGTTTCTGTCTCTTGTCAGTGCTGATCTTCACAGGACTGCCACAAACCCCAAGACATGAAGATACTTGGTAGCACCCCTTGCTGTTCTATGGAACAGTGCTGAAACTAGTTCATGAGTTAACATAAAACCACCTCTCCTGTGACCCAGGATACCATATAGATTCTGAGAAACATGTGAATTTCATTCCAGTGGAATATTAACCTTAGTACCATATGATGACAGCTGGCTATTAACACTTTTATCTTTATCACTGCTAAATGGAACATAAAAAGAGACAATTCTGTCTACTGAGGTCATGGCTTGAGTGTTGTTTGCAGGAATAGTTTAGGTGACTATCACTTTTTTTTTTCTCTTGGAGTCTGATCTCTGGCATTTAGTTTATCCAACCTATTTAATGTCTTTGAAGGGTATTCTTTTTTCTAAAGATAAAACACAGATCAACTCTTAGCTCTGCATTGTTTTGTACAGGAAGTCAACAACTAGGAATATTATCTATTTTTAACATTTATTTGGGGTTTAAAACATATAAATAAATAAATAAATGGTATCCTATGAAGATGTTCAGCTTTTCTTGAGTATATTCCAGACAGAAATAAAGTAAGAACATCTTGGCTCATGAGATTTGGCTCTTCTACTCTCAGTTAGAGAAGAAGCTAGGAGAAATGGTGAATGAAGATGAAAAATGATGGGGGAAAATTGTATTTGGACTTTTCCTGACCTCAGAATTGGCTAAGTATGAATTCTGACCAGATCTCTTTGTTGGTTTCTTACTTTCTCTAAAACAATATCATCACATTTTTATTCCATTTCTGTTAAAACAAAACAAAAAAAACCCCACAATCATTTAATGTCATTAATTTATTTCAAACTAAAACTTGATAGATGTTGACTTATTTGAGCAAAGAGGGATATAATATTTCCAAACAAAAAAGAAAAAAGAGAAAAGAAAAAAAAGTTTAAAATACCCCGCTGATAACTGCTAATCTATAGGTGTAGTCCATTTATCATTTTTGCAAAAGAAATTGAAATATAATTACTTAAAAATCCAGTTACTTTTTTATAGTGCTCTGAAATAGGTTCTCTAAAAAGCTAAAAGGAAAAAATAAAATGCTCAGGTTTCTGTGTGAAAGCTCTGATAAAAAGCTATGAATTGTATTAAATTGAAAATCTATATTGATTAAAGGGAAATGCAAGAGACATGGCAAAGTACCAGCATACCAACAGAAGGGACAAATTGTCACAGACTTTGTGTCACCACATAAGTGTCTACTTATGTACATATAGGTTAATGACTAACTACCAAAAGCATTTGTACTTTGCATAATAAAGTGCTGTAGCAGAGAATCAAAACCTTTAGATTACATTTTTTCACCTCACAAGAGGCGATTATAATGACACCTTGTGCTAACTCAGAAATCATACAGTTCCATGAAAGCCCTCTGCAGTAAATACATAATATAAAACAAGATGATTAGATGTACCACTTCATTTTCTGCTCAGGCTGTAAATTGAACAGATGGTGGCCTAACACTACTGTGATCCTGATAACGTCATTGGCTTTAAGTAATTTAATATGATATAGAGTATCATGAACCAGAGTAAGTATCAACAAAATATGCTTATCAGGTAAGGAAATCATGAATTATGGCAACTAAAATACAAGTTACATTATATCCAATTGCACTCACAGGCCGCATCCAGATGAGTGAGCATGTGCCTGTTGTGGCACCTCAAAGCAGTTTGAGATGCCACAAGAGGTACGCTAAGAATGAAAAAAATGTTCCCTGCACTGCATATTTACAGCATGGGCTCTAAATATGACACCAGGAAATCTCAGTATAAAAATAAATAAAATAAAAAGCATGCTGGAAAAAGTGGTGCAGGGCACACTCCAGGAGGCAACTGGAAACTGGGTCCTCCAAGGAAACACTTGGAACCTGGTCAGAGCATCTCTGTGGCTGCCCTGTGCCCCTGCTGCTCCAGCATACTGCCTCAGTGGTGCCAGAGCATGGACAGAACAAAGTAGCTCAACACCAGAGTTCTCCTGTACAGGGAGAGAGACTACAGCAGTCCCACCTATGCCCAGAGCAGCTCCACCACCCATGCCTCCAGCTGGTGCCAGTTCACTGTTGGGGAAGGGCTCATGGGGGACAGATAGACTTCCAGGTAGAGCAGCAAGCCCATGAAGCATGGAGGGGATTGAGTCCACCTGCCACCCATCACCCACCATTAGGCCAAAGTTCTTGACCTAGCCAACCCGGGCAGAGGAGGCTGCCAAGTACAATGCCTGGTATGTCTCCACCTGTCCCAGGTCACCTGGGTCCTATATGACAAGGAGTACATTGGCAGCATATGTTGACAGGACTAGCCACAACACTGGCTCCCAGAGCACAAACCCTGCCACCCACCTCTGCAGGAGGTGGAGGAAGGGCTCCAGGGCCAAAGCATACTGTTGGCCTGACAGTGGGCAGCCTTGATGCATCCACCCCTCACCTGAATGGGATGGGCTCCATCAGGTTCCAGTTCAGCTTGACCAGACACTCTGAAGACGTGGATAGCACCTGAAGAGCCTGCGTGATGTGGGGCCTGAAGCCAAAGGCCTGCAGCATACCTGTGAGGTACCCATGACTCACCCTATTGAACACCTTCTCCTGGTCCGGGGACAGGAGGGTAAAAGGCCACACAACAAATACCAGGGCAGTGGGGAGTGGATCACAGGATTTACCACACAAGGGCAAAACGCACAAGGGAGGCTGCTGAGGCAGGCGTAAAAGTGGTGGAGGGACTCCATTTGCTGAAGCTCAGTCCAGGAGTCCCTCAGGCCTCCAGCCAGGCACTTAACAGCAGGACAGCAGGCAGGAAAACAAGGCACAGGATCAGATGTGGTGAGGCAGCCATGGGTTAGTACAGAAGCAAACAGTCAATTAGGGAAGTAATCCAGTGCAGGTGCAGTTCAGGTCAAATCCCTCCTCCTTTCCTCAGTGGCAGTACAGGTAGCGGCGGCAGCAGCAGCAGTAGCAGTAGTAGTAGTAGTAGTAGTAGTAGTAGTCCAGGTCAGCCACTCATAGCGTGTTCCAGGTAAAAGTCAAAGTAAAGGTGGGGTGTTGCCTGCCAAGGCAGCTGGGGCAGGCAAGGTGCCCTTAGACACCAGCAGTGATGGTGGGGGAGGGGCCTATAGGCAGTACAGGCCCCCTCCCTAGGCTGTCTCCTGGCTGTGGCTTGGCAGCAGGCTGGGTAGCAGGCTGGAATAGGAGTGCAAAAGCTGGGGTGCTGTGCAGTGTAGTGGGGATCTGGTGCCCCCCATCATAAGGGGTGGCAACAACAGCAGCAGCAGCAGCAGCAAGAGCAGTAGCCTGAGGCAGGAAGGGGCTTGTCCAACTTCCCCACTAGAAGCTCCTGAGGGCAAGTAGCTTTGAGCTGCTCACCAGGGCAGCTTTTTATATTGCTGGGGCCAGCCCAGGTGCCGGCCCCAGCAGCTAGTTCCCCCTGGCTGAAGATCCAGGAGAAGCTGAGCAGGGTTAGTTTGCCCCAACTGGCACAATTTGCTCCACATCAAAGGCACATGTGCTGAGGCTCCAGCACAGATTTGAGCTGCTGCTATTTGAGCTGCTGCAAGCTCACATGCCTGCATGTGTGGATGTACCCACATAGGACAAATTTTACTGGCCAGGCAATGGTTTTATGATATTTGGTAAATAGCATTTTAGGTAGGGTTCACTCACAGCGCTGCATTTTTCAGTAAAACACAGTCATAATTTTTATTCAGAAAATTCAGGTACACTATTAAATACCCTGCAAGTTGGGATTGTCAGGTATGATCTTGCTATTATCAGCCATGGAAGTAAAGAGTAAGGATTTATATTCTATTTAAATGAAACACATACTGCTGATGTGTCTTACCTTCCTGGTGCTTGTACTTTGCCGTTATAATCCACTGGAATTATGCTTGCTAACTGGCTCTGGGCTAGTCAAAGCATCTTTTGAAATAGCATGTCATTGACTGTTGAAATGAAACCATTGCAAGGTTTGCACAGCCATATGTCTTAAGAATTAGCATTTTATTTTGAGGATTAAATTTGTGAGATCTCAGGAAGGAGGAAGAGATGTTGTGATGATATAGGTAATCCAATCTTAAGAGTTACTTCCAACTTGGTCTTGAAAAAAAAAGCTTTTCTCCACCCATGCAATATATAGATATATGATACACAATATTTTAATTGATTATCACACACCTAGAAGCAGGTTCTGAAATATGGGGAGGCTTGAGGGGGATGAGGCCTCCCGCAAGAGGCCCCCAGCCCACCCCACACCTTTTTAAGCAACTCAGGTGGCAGCTTCTTTGGGCTTCTGGCTCCTTCCCCCCTCCACTCCCAAGAGTTGGAGTGTAATTCGAACACTGCCTAGAAGCAGTATGAGATACATTTAGATCCATTAAAGTGTCTGCTAACAAACGGTAATTATTCATACATAGTGAACAACTATAATTTACAGTTTATAATGAACTAGACATAGATATTCATATTATGAAACTTTATTACAATTAATATATTGAACCATCTGATATAAAATGATTCATATAATTCTTCATATAACTCTTCAGATAAGTCTTCATGTCTCAGGATTATTGCTTGATTATGTTATAAACTGAAAATGCAGTTTCACTGATTAACCTACAAGTCATTTTTTAAAAAACATTTTCAGACAGAAGTATAACTAGAAAAAGGAAAGCATATGTGTGACTAAATATGATCCTACTTTCTTCATTTTCATCTTTCTATCTCTCTACTTTTTGAATTCTCTTAGTCTTTTATTACTTTTCGTTTTTTTTCCTTACCTTCACCTTTCTCTTCTGCCCAGGTCCTTCATCAACTACTTATTTCTAGTCTCTCATCATTTTTTCCTATTGCATGGAGGAAATAAAATAACACACAACCCATCTACCACACTTCTTTATTACGTATAGAATAATTTTATATGAATACATGCTGGTAATTCCTTGTTGTGATGCAAGTATATATTTGGGAATAGTAGGGGAGCATCTGATTCTCCAGACAAACGTCTTTAATGAAAAAAACTCAACAGAAAAAGGTCATTTTTAAATAGCATGGATTTTGCAAGTTTTCTTTTTCCTCTATAAGATACAAATAAACAACTCCAATTAGAATTAGAACTCAGCAACCCTCCCTTATTCCTGATCCTATAAAATTCAATAAAAATAGATGTAACTTCATCACTCAGTGAAAATACCAAAGCAACATTTCTTGCATTTGTTTCAAAAAAGAATTCCACTCTAAAAAGGGTCTACATATGAAAACAACTCTTTACTCATCAGATTGGATCCCTGTACACATTTGGAATCCTGCCTCTGCTGACTTTATTAAAGTCATTGCACTTTGCTTCTGCTAATACTGCAGAGAAAATGCAGCTCTGGGACAGTGACTTGGATGTTATTTTGGTTCATGCATCATTAGCATTATTAATGAAGCCTAAGATTTTCAAGACAGGCTAACTGAGTTAGACACCCAATTCCCACTGAAATTTGAAGAGAGGTGGATGCCAAACTTCCTTTCAGTTCTTTTGAAATCCCTGTATTAGCTCCAATTGTAAAAAACATGTTGGTGCATGATCCTGAAAAACTCATTTGTGACTCCAGGCTGATATTGCAGGTTTCATATTTAGCAAAAACAAAGCAAACAAACAAGCAAACAGAAAACATAAGTCCCCACAAAATAGGTAGGTTTGACTTGCAAATCATGGGGGGAAGAAACATAATATCCCATAATACTATTTTAGAAAATTGCTTCTCAGAGCAGAAATGCATTTCAGTTATTGTTGTTTCTGATACTGATGTCATTTTAACTATATAGAATCTTTTGTTTACAATTATACTCATAGAAAAGTTAAAAAAACGTATTTACTAAGCTCCCACTCATTCATTCTATAAAATAAAACACCTGCAAGAAGCCCTCAGGAAGCTGAGACATCACCAAGGTCAACACACTATGAATCACAAATCAATAGTGTCACAGAGCTATTATAAACCTGATACTACTTGTTAGAGAAAAGCATTGACAGTGTCTTTATTGTTTTGAAACACATTGGTTCTACCATACACTGCATTTGTACAATATAAGGCATTTCCGTACATGCCAATTCTGATTTATGAGCATAGACTTTTGAATATAAATGTTTATTGAAGTAATCAAGTTCACATTCTGTTACTAAAAAGATAGGATATGTAAAAAATAGATCTCAGTCTTTGACAAAATGTTTCTGAATATGGTTCTCTCTTTTAGATGTTATCTGTAATTGCAATGTGTTTCTTGCAATATCAATAAGCACTGTGCAACCAATCAAAAACAGTCAAAAGATCCTTCTGAGCCTAGCATTTCACAGAGGTAGCGTGGATAAGGCAAGCCAGGTTCTATAATGGCATGGTACACAAAGGAGTGGTATGGGATCCAGCTACCTTTGACTTCCTAGTCCAAATGACCAATTACCCCCTAACAGCTGGATCAACTAGGGGTTCAACTTCACACCGCTGTAGCTATGGCAAGATTCCTTAACTACTCTCCTGTTCCTTAAACAAAGTGAAGCTTTTGTGCAGCCAGGGCCATCCCTAAGGGAGAGGCGAATTGGGGCAACTGCCCCGGGCCTTGCTTTGGGGACCCCCACAGAGCTGGGTGGAGTGGCTGTGGTGACTCTGTACTGCAGCTACCAGCTTCATGTCCAGCCACGCGCTACTCCCTCCCCCACCTGCTACCACCATTGCCGATGGCAGTGGCAGCTTCTTTGGGTTTGCGGTGCATGGGATCGGAGCAGGGGTAGGGCCCTGCATGAGCTGATTTGCCCCAGGCCCCACACCTGCTCAGGTCAGCTCTGTGTGTAGCCTTAGGTCTGTGTATCATGTATGGGTTTGAACAGGATTATTCTGAATCTGTTATTCAGTGGGAAAGATACTCAACATGCATGCAAATAATTTCATAGTCACTTCCTATTTTCAGGTGTGATTCTAAAAGAGACTGAATTAGCACAAAGCTCAAGCACCTTTTAATGGCTGGAGTGGAGTTATGCCACTTTCCTCTCATCAGAATTTTTTGACCCTAGGATTTTCACTGGCCTATACCACTTGAATATTCCTTCAATAGCCTGTGAAGTCTCATCAACTGAGGGAGTTGCAGAGTCACAGCCCAGAAAACAAGAGGATTTAGTGAAATTTAATGGCTATATCCCCAGTCCTTCACAATCATATGCTCAGCACATACACAGAGGAAAATTCAGTCATCCCACAGCAAAGACCTATTAGGGTTTTATAGCACCAATGGTTAATTCAGTAATGTGACACAAAATATAAGAAGACTGATAGTAGCTCTGTTATCACAAATGAGACCTGGCAAAAAGACCTGGCAAATAGAAAAAGGGAGACAATTAATCAGTATCAAGTCCCATGCTTCAAATGTAATAGAAAATGAACAATAATAGCATATGGTGCAGTCCTTAGTAAGAATCCCAAACAAATATGAATTTGTTCTGTCATAAACCAAGCCAAAAAGAAACCAAGTCAGGGTCACTGATATATTCCTTCAAAAGTGGTTTAAATAGGTTGTGTGATAGAGGTTAAACCACTCTCTAGTTGTCTGTGATTTTAAAGGCATCCTGAATATAGGCAATAAAGACAAATTCAAGGCTAACACAAGCAGTATCCTTGTCAAGATCACAGGATATAGTTGAATAATTGGGAGCTATTTGCCAGGCCTCATAGTGAATTTCTTATGGGCTCAAAATAGTTCTTCCAGCATTGTAGAAGTTACCAACTCTTCTCTGTCCAATACTAGAAGCAACTTCATAAATTCTTTTAACTAGATATAGAAATCAGGCTTGTATACAACTTATAAACTAATACAATCTATTAATATTGTATGTTTCCCAATGCTGGACACTTACTTTAGGAGCCTGATTCACACCTTTACCTTTTAAAAGCTCTGCAGTTTTACGGTAAGATGACTGCATGATTTTTGTGTGTGTACCATTTATAGGTATGAGTCGAAGTGTGTGTTACCTCATCACTGCAAAATTCCAAACCTCATTAAAAAATGAAAACTACTCACCTATCATGAGAGGAACTATTATTGGAGATAAAATTTTCCTCCTTACCAAAAAAAACAAAACATAAAAATATACTTTTGGTATTTTTTAAATATGCCATGATTTTATCTTTAAGACACTCATCACAAAGTGTGCAAGGAGAAGAAAAGAACCTATCTACCTTTTGCCAAATAGCAGAGTAGTTGTTGCACCTGGCCAGGAAGTAGGAGTTGTGGGGACTTCTCTCATCCTCTGGTGATTTAAATAGATATATATCTCTCTTTCTAAAAAACTGCTTAGGAAAGTGCCCTTTGCTTAGGAAGGTGGAAACTATCTGCCAGCCTTCCTGTTGAAGCTGGGCTACCATGTGGAAAGGAATGCAAAAACCCTAAGGTCAGAAACAGCACAAGTAAGAAGTAGCCTGACTCTGCAGCCCTGGGAAGAGGCCTGGTAATTAAGACACTTGCCTGCAAAGTGGGAGATATGCGTTAAAATTCCTCTGGCTGAATGGGGTCTTCCACTTCTGGGAAGTGTCCTAACCATTAGACTATTCAGTGAAAATAGTCAGGGATGACCTAGTAGGGAATTGTTGGAGCGGCTAGACATGTATAAATCAGTAGGTCCAGATGCTTTTCACCCAAGAGTGCTGAGGGAATTGGTGGGGGTCATAGCAGGGCCCCTGGCATGGCTTTGAGTGCTCGTGGGGCTCTGGCTAGATACCAAAGGATTGGAAAAGGGCCAGTGTGGTCCCCATTTACAAGAAGGGGAGAAAGGTGGACCTGGGTAACTTTAGGCCAGTTAGTCTCACCTTGGTCCTTAGGAAGACCTTTGAGAAAATTATCAAGGAGCACATCTGCAAGGGCCCAGCAGGAGAGGTAATGCTCAGGAGCAACCAACATGGATTCATTGAAGGCAGGTCCTGCCTGAGTAATCTAGTTTCCTTTTATGATCAGGTCACAAAGTCCCTGGACAAGGGCACCGAGATAGATGTCGTCTTCCTGGACTTTAAGAAGGTCTTTGACACTATTTTCTACCACATTTACTCACAAAAACTAGGTGACTGCGGCATTGATGCCTACACAGTCTGATGGGT
This sequence comes from Gavialis gangeticus, assembly GCF_001723915.1. Lineage (NCBI taxonomy): Eukaryota > Metazoa > Chordata > Crocodylia > Gavialidae > Gavialis > Gavialis gangeticus. The sequence goes on from NW_017729022.1 coordinate 144,736,976, forward strand.
GGCAAATTGGCTGGATAGTCGCACCCAGAGAGTGGTGGTTTCATAGTTTCATAGTTTCTAGGGTCAGAGGGGGCTGCCAGAAGACAAGGAGACACCATCAGGGCA
>NW_017729022.1:144737091-144755260 GCF_001723915.1 Gavialis gangeticus
CTAGATCTAGACAGGTTACAGGGGTGGGCAGATGAGAATACAATGGAATTCAACACAAACAATTGCAAGGTGCTGCATCAAGGGAGAAGGAACCAACAGCACACCTTTAGGCTGGGGAACACAACTTTTGTCAAAACAGTGGCAGAAAGGGGTCTTGGAGTCATTGTTGACTCCAGGATGAACGTGAGCCGCCAGTGCAAGGAAGCAGTCAGTAAGGCTAGCCACACTTTGTTGTGCATCTACAGATGCATCACAAGTAGGTCCAGGGAGGTGATCCTTCCCCTCTGTGCAGCGTTAGTCAGGTCACAGTTGGAGTACTGAGTCAAGTTCTGGGCCCTGCACTTCAAGAGGGATGTGGCTAGTACTGAAAGGGTCCAGAGGAGGGCCATTCTCATGGTCAAGGGGCAGCAGGGTAGGCCCTACGAGGAGAGGCTAAAGGGGCTGAACCTATTCAGTCTCCACAAGATAAGGCTGAGAGGGGATCTGGTGGCCATTTACAAACTTACCGGGGGGGACCAATGGGAATTGGGTGAGGCTCTGTTCCCCCAGCCACTACTGGGGATTACTAGGAATAATGCCCACAAATTGTTAGAGAGCAGGTTTAGGCTGGACATCAGGAGGCATTATTTTACAGTTAGGGCTCCCAGGCTCTGGAATGGACTCCCAAGGGAGGTGGTAGTCTCTCCTACCTTGGGGGTCTTCAAGAGGAGGCTGGACAGATATTTGGCTCAGGTGTTATGACCCCGCACTTTTTCCCTTCCGGTGCAGAGGGTCAGACCTGATGATCTGTTTAGGTCCCTTCTGACCCTAAGCACAGGGCTGACCATGATCCTGAATCATGCTTGCCTTATGCTGCCTTAGCCACAGAAGCTGAGCAAGGCACTTGACACAATCTGGACACAGGGAGCATGGGAACTGGGAGAGGTTTCCTGATTCTGGGATCTGGGAAAGATTCCAAAATCCTGAGATTTTCATGCTCTGAGACCTTAAAACACATATTTATAGTGAGGCTGTGCACACAGTTTTCTGCCATTCCTGGTACATGGGGATGCTGGGATCAGGTAACCCTCTCCCTGGAGTCCCAACATGCCAAGGCATTAAAAACTGCATGTGTAGCTTGGCTGTGCATGAGGTTTTCTGAATCTCCATTGCACAGGAATCAGGGTCCCAGAGCTGGGATTGAAAAATCAGTCTTGAGCCAGCTCCCATATTATTCCAGGGCTTCACTGGACTGCATTGCAGTGTTAAACCAGCTCCCTTGTGGCCCTGGTGCTGCATTGGACCACACTTGCCCTGCACTGGCAAGTAACAAGAGCACAATTGGGATATGAACCCTGCTCCCAAAATCACATGTCCTGCTATGTACGTGTGATATGTCAGGAGGCATGATTGTTGGGACTGTGGATCAGATCCCACCATGCCATTAAATAAAAATGTATCAAGGGCTTAAGGAAGCAAATTCTCATTGTCAGATCTGGTTTTGGTTTTTATGAAAATGCAACATGGGGGACTTTCTATAAACAATTAGTAATTGTCCTTTTCACTTCATTCCTTTTCCCATGCTGCTTTCTATTCTGTTTTATATTTATTGGTCATCTGTGCTTTATATCATATTTAAAAACAAGACCATAAAAGGGAAGCTGGGATAATACCATAAAAGGGAATGCCATAGGAGAGTCAGATAAATAATATACTGGAAATAATGTTTTGCACTGCTATGAAAATAGGTATAAATTCTTTGAAGATTGTAAGGGTTTGAAAAAGAACTTGTGAAGTAATTAGCTTCAACCATGTTAACTTGTTTTGATCACTCTGAAACCAGAGTCATTCCTACTCTGTGAGCGAAAATAAACATACTGAAATGGGACAACTTGAATGTATTAACACTTCCCTAAACACCTACTAAATGTTCAAAAAACATCAGACCAAGAAGGCAATAATAATACCTATTCAATAACATATGTCACCATATTGGCAGATTTTTTTAAATAAATGAGTTGGGAATTCAGATACAGCTGTGGCCACATTTTGGTTCAAATTAAATATTTAATTGGGCAATTAGGTCTGCACAAGGAAAATAAAATGGAAAGACCTTGAGTTAAATCTTCCAAAAAAGCTTTATGACTTCTTCCATATGTTTATCTCACTACATACAAAAATTGCATTTGCTTACCAATGGATATTTCTCTAATTAGTTTAGTTAAGTGCACTGAAACATATCAACATACATATACTTGCAACAGAAGAACAGAGATATTAAAATCAATGCATGCCGGGGGTCTCTCTGTTGACCTTAGTTCTAATAAAGGATGACTTGGACTATTGTATTCATACTTTAAATATTAAAAATAATTCCCTACTTTGATAGCATGTGTACATGTGCATTTGCTACACAGTAACTTACGGCAGAGTAAGTTACTGTGCAGTAAGAAGTTTTTAGACTGGAATCTACATGTGTATGCATTAAAGCGAAGTAACACTGTGTGTACACTGACTTCGGAGTAAAGTTACTTCCAAGTCAGTCTACACAAACAGGGTTACTGCACAGTAAGGCATCTACACGTGCCTTACTGAACAGTAACTACTTGGGAGTAAATGTCCTACCTGCATAATGCTGAGTCAGCATAAGTCACCATTGTTACTGTGCAGTATGAGCGCACACATGTAGGCACACCCATACTGTGCAGTAATTTTAAGTTACTGTGCAGTAACCTATGTTGTAGGGAAACCCCCAAGTTTTTCTTATTTTTTTAATTAAAAATATGACATCCCCTTTTCCCCATCAATTCTGCCTTTTTCTCTCCCCTCCTCTATTCCCTATGGGTATATATATAAGTTATAAGTTAAGTTGAAACCCTGTGTACATAAGTCTCCTTTTTATAGTAACCATGAGCTATTGTAATAGTGTTTTGCTGTATGTGTTGGATTACTGTGATGTATTACAACATATGGTTATTGTGTCTTAAGTGTCTCTATGTTAACATTGTATGATTTAAGCCTGCAATGTGGGTTGGCCTAAGTGATGTCAAGTATCCATTTTGTGTGTCAGGTTCCAGTATTGTTTCCATCTTGTTCCGATGCCCTGTTGTGCAAGTATGTTGCAATTATGACTCAGGTTTAAGTCTCCTAACCTCTCCCATGTAAATTGGTTTTCCTTGAATGTCTGAAGCAAAAGAGTGAATGGATGAGTGAAACACAATGATAGCAGGACCCCTACTAAATCACCCTACCATCAAAACCAATACCTGGACCAATGACCCAGCCATTGGAACCACCCTCCGTATTCAAGAAACAAAAGATGAGGCAACCCACCATTATGCCAAGGCTGCACATGCTCAGTATGAGCAGCTGGAACCCTCTGGAACAGGGCTGACATTGCTGAGACATGACCTCCCCATAGGAGATCATAGGTAGTCTGCCTCATAAAAAGGGGTAGTGAAGACTGACTCTTTCGGACACCCTTTCCATCTGTCCACCCAGAGGCCCTGCAAGCAACACCCCCCTCCGGACAACACCTTGCTGGAGAAGACCCCAACTGGCCATCAAAGATCAACTCAAGCCCAGGATAGGTAGCTATCACCCCTACTCTCTCTTCAGCCAAGGACTTGTACTCTGTTTCTCTTCCCTACCTGGATTCCAACCCTTCCACTGAGTTTCTTTCTCCTGCTACCATTGTGTGAGTGTGTGTAGGAACCAAGCTGTACAGTACAGTGCTCATTTAATAAAACTGTTATTTGGACCCCTGAGTTGGGTTTTGCTTTACTACGGTTCTGGCCCTGCTCCAGTCTCTGCTCCTTGCCTCTCTAACTTCTGTCTCATTTCTCCCTTTCCTGCTTCTAGCTCACTGACACCTCCAACACCTGTCCCATGCTCCGGTGGCTCCAGCCATCCTGAACTCCTCTCTGCCTGAAAACCCCTGTTTCTTTGCTATTGCCTTACCCCCACTGCTTTTTCCCCTGATCTCTGCCACTGCCTTTGCCTTATCACCACTGCCTTTTCCCCAATCTCTGCCATTTGGTCTTTAGTTACCAAGCACCCCAAGCATAGGTACCACAGCCACCAACACACACACACTGTCACTTGAGTCAGTGTTTAACCTGTGTGTATATGTGTATATATGCGTGTATTGTGTATGATTTCATGTCATTATGATTAGAGTGTGTATGTGCTTGAACTGGTGATAGGTATGCATGTGCCTATGCTGGTAATCTTGGATGTGTATGTGCCTGAGTTGGTAGTGTGTGTGTATGTGTGTGTGTGCACCTAATTGGTGTGGGTGTGTGTGTATACATGCAATTGTGTCGCACCTTCCTGTCTAACAATGCAATTTTGAGATCCTGAGAGTTGGCCTGGTCCCACAGGACAACAATGTTACTATGCCGTAATTGTGCACATATAGATGAGCCCTGATATAATTAAAATAATAATTATGGGCATCTGAATAATAAAAACAACACTGAAATGAATCCTAAATGGGAAAATTCATAATTGCCTAAGTAACTAAAATATTATATTGTTTTAGGTATAAGTTAATCTTATTCTCCCTCAGAAAGGACCATAAGAATCAATCAACTTATATGCAGGGCTTCCTGCATATGCAGAACTGTAATTTGAGCCCAACCTATTCATAAGGGCCTATCTGTAAATACTTTAAAGCAATTTAGCTAAAAATATTTGCCTTAGTATGTGCTGACAAGGAAAGAATATTTTAGGTTCAAAACAATATAGTGAGCTTTGTGGAACAAAGATGCTTTGTTTTATTTATTTATTTTTTTCACATATATAATCATTTGGGTCCTTTTCATGGTTCTGTGATTCTACTGTGGGATTCTGTAAGGTCAACTGAAGTTCAAGGACTTTATCTGCTGTTATTGCCTTTTTTTTTTAAGAAGAAAAAGCTGCTTTTCCTAAAACTGATCTTAAAAATGTGGGATTTCCTTATAATCAGGACAACACAGTATATGCCTGCATGCTCATGTGCATGTGTATTTATTTTTTGACAGAAGGTTATGCCGACTCAGAACAAAAAGTACATGTATTTTAATAAAGTCATTTGAGGAGACATAATGGATGTTGCAAGTGGATTTATGTACTTTGGCTCCACTGTTACCAACAACCTGTCACTTGAGGCTGACTGAATACCTGTATTGGCAAAGCACAAGATGTCATGAGCACAGTGAGCAAACAAGTATGGAACAACAACAAGATAACAGCTAAGACCAAGGTCAAAGTATATCATGCTTGCATCATCAACACCCTGTTATATGGCAGCCAGTCTGGGACCACATGCTCTGCACAAGAAATACACTTCAACAGCTTCCACTTATGTGTTCATTACATTCTGAAATTTCCTGGTGAGATGGAGTTACCTATGCTGAGATCTTGGAACATGCCAACATTTTGAGCATCCATTCTCTTCTCATTCAGTGTTGACTTAGATGACTTGGTCATATGCACAGACTGGATGATGGCCATATACCCAAGGATCTGTTGTATGGAGAACTCTACAGGAAGAACACCAGTAGGTGTCCTTATCTGTCTTTTTCACAGATGTTTGAGAGAGAGATATAATGGCAATGAACAGTGAGTCACATGACTAGAAAAAAACTGCTGAGGACTGAAGCACTTGGAAAGTCTATGAAGCATGCTTTGGAGGAAAGACTTTTGAGAAAAAAAGAGTCCAACATGCAGAGGAAAGAAGAAACCTCTGAAAGAACCATACACTACATTCAGAACTGTTAAATCTGAAATTCACATGTGATAAGTGCAGAAGGGGTTGCCATTCAAGGATCAGGCTATACAGTCATATTCTCAGATGTTCAATAAGCTGATACCTTACTCAGAGCAAATCTATTGTCTTGCAAGACAGATAGATGGCTATTATTTCAGGTGACTTGCTGATCAACTCCAAACTGTAGCAGTTATGGTTAATCACTTTGGTCCATCTACAAAATAACTTAGTATGTATTCTCATTAGAATTTAGCAGTTTCACATTGCTATGCGATACCTTTTCCCACAGTGGCTTTTCTGAAACTTCTGTTTAATAGTAATTGGGTAAACAGCAGTAGGAACGTTTCTGCCCCTTTGAGTGGACACCACCACCGCCAGATCTATGGGCACCCTTCCTCCCAAGGCAGCTTCCAGCTGTCTGAATTATCATCCCTTTGGTTTGTATTATTCCTTCCTCCTGAGCCCACATATCTTCCCTTCCTGGCTGTTCAGGAAGCCATCTACAGAAGGAAAGTACACTGGGAAATACTTTATCCATGGCCTGGGGGTTGGAAAACATTTCTGGAAGTGGAAGATGCATGTTTGGGGGGAGGATCCTGAGAAGATACAGTTGTGTTTTCCCACCCAACTTACACAGAGCAGTGCAGAGTCAATACTATGTCATGTTAAGGAGCCTAGAACCTTGCTCTCCTGCTGCTTGGGGGAGTGCTCCAACCAGTGGACTAAGCGGCTAAAAGGTGTGACAGCTCATTTCTGCAGCAGATGCACACATATTCTGGGTGAAACTATTTCCCATATGGAAATTGAATCCGAATGTTGCACAATTGCCAAAAATTCAGGTTGAAGTTTCCATACCTGCATTCCCCTATCACTTTTCATTGGGTACTATGAGCTAAATCTTCACTTTTTGTCCAAGTGTGCAGTACACTGTCAAAAAGATGCTATATTCTACTTTACCTCTCCAGAGGCAGCAGTATTTTAGTTGTAAGAAAAGCTATTGTTTTATACTTTTTTGCTTTTCATTCCTTTAGGATAAACAGCACGATGTAAGATCTTTCCAGACAGATCTTTAAGCAGTATTAATCAACCTAGCTCCATAAAAAACAAAAAGAGAAAGCTGGTATAAATGTGCAAAATGTCTGTCTCAGTACAATAACCTGAATTTAGGATTGATGACTTTTAGGAGAACACAGAAGCTCAGAATGATGACCAGGTGAGACGCTAACACAGCATCTGAATTAGAATTGTCTTGAGTCAATGTCTCACTTCTACGTATCCTTCACTCAAAAGTTAGGAATGGTGGTCTGCATCCAAATATGCCTGTAGTGGTGACAACAATAGAAAAAATACAGCTAAAGGCAAAAAATAAGTTTAATGGAATTGTTGAAAATCCTGATTTATTTACTTATTAGTTTTTCATATTTAAACAGACATATAAATATGTGTTGTCAGCTTAGCTATAGGTCCTTTGAAAGCTAAATCAGACATTATCTTTTATTGGCATAGTAGATACACAAACTACCTTTGGCATAGAAGATAGACAAATTACCCTCATTTTTTTCTGATTATTCGCTACATGTCTTCTATTTGAAAGTCATTTACTTCCAATATGCTATAGTTTAGAGAAACCACTCTTTCAGGTATGTAACCAAATATTAGCACATTGGTAACATCTGATTAGGACATAGGAAAATGCCAAGGATGCAGCCTCAACAAGAAGATTAATTACAGGAATGGAAATTCTGGACCAGCAGAAGACTGAACTGTGGAATCATAAAAGTGATTGATTCTTCTTGGTGGGAAATATTAAGTTGTCATTGAACCTTGAAATCTGTGGGCATTTCCAGACAAGTGTGCACATGAGGCATGTGGCACCACAGATCTGTCTGCATGCACCGCACATGCAGGGCAGCACACATGGCAGCAGTGCAGGCCACCTGAAACTTGAGCCTAGCCAACCAGAGTCACACTACAGTTGTTGGCCAGGCTTCTTGCTGCAGGATCACCATGGCTGCAGCCCCCAGAAGCCCTCAGGACCCCAGGTAAGGATGCTGAGTCTAGCACCTGGGTTGCCCCCAAACTCCCCTACCCCACCCCCCACCAGAGTGCATATGCATGGGGGTTCCCCAGAGACAAGTAGCAGTGTCATATATTGTGCCACTGCTATTTGTCCCCAGGGAAATAAATGCATGTTCCCACTCATGGGGATGTGCCCTGTGAGGTTAACTGTGCTGGTCTATAGTTCCTTAGGAATGGAGTTCCAGCATTTATTATTGCACTTTGCAAAGGACAACTCATAAAGATGACTATATTTTAGTTCTAGCTTACCTTATAAGGTATTTTTCATGTCATGAAGTTGCATTAAAGAAGAATGCTTTTATGGTTTGATTTATTTGTATAAAATAATAATGAAGCTAAAAAGTCACATTGAAATATCTTGTTTACAACAAGACTGGTGATAGCATACAAGGAATAGATTTTTAAAAGCATGGAAAGAATTAGAATTTATAAACATGTAGCACTAGCATTCAAGCATAGAGGCAAGTAATAATACGCATGCAAATTAATATTGGACAGGCAGAGATGAGTAAGAATTAAGATTTAAGATAATTCCAGATTTCTGGTGGGAGTTTGTTATTAAAGAAATATTTTTTCCATTCAAGTTTATGACATTATATTGTTGATCTTTAAAATTGTTGTACTTTAATATTTATTATGGCATTTTGTTCTAATTTATTATTTCTAATTATTGTCAGAATGGCAGAGGCAAAGAAAAAACAATAAAACACGAATATGATTTTTTTTTAAAGCGTAATAACCAACAGAAAACTGACAAACAGACTGCTAGCAGTATATTTTAGATGTCATATGTTTATTCACTATTTGACACTGTTACATTGTTTCAAAACAAAGAGCTGCTTGCTGTGATTTTTGGGAGGGGGAGAGATTTTTTACTTCCTTTTTTAAAAATTTCCCCCCCAAAAACCAAGTTTAACTCACTGTGCAAAACTTACAACTTATTTGACATGTTATCTCATGAATTCTAGAAGTCTTACAAGTTCTTGCACTGAAAAATCGTGGTAATATATTTATTTTTATTAACAAAGTCAAGGACCAGGACCCATTATGCTAAGAGTTTTACAAAAATCAGAATACAAAGGAAGTTCCTGTTGCCAACTAAAATAGTATCATTATTTCCCCTATTCAGTCATCTATCTTTTAGTTATTTAGTGAAACTATGCAGAGATACGTACATAAATATTTTAGATCCGTAAGGAACTCTGTTCCTTGGCTGTGAGCAGATGGATACAAATGTTTTGGTGTCAGGACTTTAGTCAGGGTCAAGATGTACCAAGTGAAATGGGTAGCATAATTTTATTCATAGTTATGATCCTAGAGACAATTAGATATAGAGGGAAGATAACATTAGTAATCATTTACCTTTTTAAAAAACAAAATAGTTGTCTAGGCTAAATTCTAAAGGAGTGCACAGTATTCTAATAAGGAACAGAAACAGGAAACGCACACTATGAGCAGTCAAATTACTGTCTGATATAATATTATAATGTTACCAGAACTAAAGCTTGCAAGCATGCTTCACATACTTTCCCCCACAAATTATGTAGTAAATTAATACTGCTACAGATTATGGAGTATCAAATCAGTCACATATAGCTGGATTATAAGGAAAACTCACAGGCAAGCCACCCTGAAAGAACAAAAATCTTTCACTTAAATGTCCAGGATGAAGCTGAATGTTTTGAAGTGTGCCTTGGGAGTTGGTTTTTTGCTCTGCATGTGCAGAAATGCAGAAAGAGTAAGATCTAAGTAGACAGCTCACACTGACCAAAAGGATTCCAACTGGGAAGATGAGGAAAGCACACTGACAGGGCCAACCATCCATGACACAAAATGCAGGGCCAATTTTTTTAAAGAGAAAATATCACATTTTCTATATAAACTGTTCTAACTGGAGGGTAAATGAAGATGATGGCAGTTAACAAGCTTCAGAAAAATTCAGAATAATAGATTATATGGTTCTCTGGTGTAAGACTTTCTGTTACAAACCCCTATCCTGCAAACTTTCTCCCAATGGGCACACGTTCAGATGTGTGCAGGGGCCCAGTTTAATGCACCTGAACTTTCTGCGCAGAAAATTCAGGCACATTAATTGCATATATAGGCATTCCCACTGTCTCACTTGCTATTAACTGGCTCCCCAGAGCAGATCTCTATCCCTTTAATATAAACTTCACCTGAAATTATTCATATGACTAATTTCTGGGAGTAATGCATGATCTATAGTACATTTGCAACAATTCAACAGTCAGTATTTGTTATTTAAAATGTAAGTATTCTGTGCAATACTCATAGTCCATGTGGTTCACTTATTTTTCCCAACTGGATGAGCATAACTTAAAACCAGTGCCAATATTGCTAATATTTGTATTAAAGAAATAAAATGTCAATTTTAATGATATTTTCCAGTATCCAATGAGACGAAGAATAATCTTTTCATTTGTCACAGGCTACTCTGACCTCCATTCTAGATGCCCCTATCTTGCAGATTCACAGAAGTTTAGGGCTGGAAGGGACCTCATGAGGTCATCAGATCCAGCCCCCTTGATCTGGGCAGCAAAACTGCTGGGGTCAAATAACCCCAGCAAGGTGTGCGTCCAGTCTCCTTTTTGAAGATCTCCAGTGTAAGTGACTGAACCACCCCCGCTGGAATTCTATTCCAGAGTCTGGTCACACAGACCATGAAGACGTTTTTTCTTATATCCAGTCTGAAATATTCTAGGAGTTCATGACTGTTGCTCCTGGTTTTCCCCTGGGGCACTTTGGTGAATAGTTGTTCACCTAGCCCCTGATGCTCACCCCGATATATTTTTAAGTTGCCACCAAATCCCCCCTAAGTCTTCCCTTTTCTAGGCTGAACAGTCCCATATCTATCAGCCTTTCCTCATATGGCTTGCTCTTCAGGCCTCTAATCATATGAATGGCTCTTCTCTAGACTCTCTCAAGCTTCTCCACATCCTTCTTGAAGTGTGGCACCCAGACCTGGATGCAGTACTCCAGTTGTGGTGTCACCAATGCTGAGTAGAGTGGGAGAATAACAACTTTAGTTTTGTTTGTGATGCATCAGTTGATGCATGCCAGCATATAGTTTGCTCTGGAAACTGTAGCATCTTACTATTTGTTCACATTCATTTTATGGTCATTATGACCCTCAGCTTCTTTTTGGACATGGCACCACCAAGCCTGTAAGGTTGTTGCAGATTTTTCCTCCCCAGATGGAGCACTTTACACTTTTCAGTCTTGGACAGCATCTGGTTCTGGTCCACCCATCCAACTAATCTGTTTAGGTCTGCCTGGCTCATTATCTTACCCTGATGCATGGCTGCACTCCCCAAAGTTAAATGTCATCAGTGAACTTTTCCAGTGTGCTTTTCACCCCCACATCCAGATTGTTGATGAAGATGTTGAAAAGCAATGGTGCAAGTACCAAACCCTGGGGGACCCCACTAGCTACCTTCTACCAGGTCAAGACAGATCTATCTATCAGTACTCTCTAGGTCAGACCCCACAGCCAGTTTCCCACCATCTGACTGTTGCGCTGTTGAGCCCATAGTTCCCTAATTTTACCTTGAAAGCTTCATGGGACACCTAGTAAAAGGCCTTCCTAAAGTGCAAATATATGATGTCAGCCTCATCTCCCTTATCCAGGTGGTGAATAACCTGGTCCTAGAAGGAGATAAGGTTGGTCAGACATGTCCTACCCGCGACAACACCATGCTGGCTGTCATTCAGAATTTTGCCTTCTACTAGTTTATCACATATGGGCTCCTTGAGAAAATTTTCAAGGATTTTTCCTGGGATTGAGGGCAGGCTGATCAGACTTTAGTTCCCTGGGTCCTCTCTTCTTCCACTCTTGAAGATGGGCACAACTCTGGCCCTCTTCCAGTCTTCTGGGACCTCTCCTGAGAGCCATGAATTCTCAAAGAGGTTTGCCAGTGGTCCTGTGATGACTTCAGCTAGTTCAATCAACACTCTTGGATGGAGTTCATCTGGTCCTGCTGACATAGATATTTAGCCTCTCTAGCTGTTCTTTCACAACCTCTACATTGACTGTTGGTAGGTTATCATCTCTACTTGATTGTTCCATGTCATATTTGCATTCGGCAGGTTATCTCTATGTTGTGTTAACTGAATGCATCAGTTGGTGGCTATTTTTGCTAAGTGTTAAGTTTTATTTGCATTTGATTTCCAACCAGTGAAAAAGTTGGAGGAAAAGAGGAGAAAGGAGAATCAATAACTTAGTTATCATGGAGTATTGACTACTGCCACACAGTAGCCATTTGTGATCCTGACCCATGACCTGTGGTTGAAAGGAGAAAGCAAAGTTTGAGGTAGCAGAGAGACCTTCAGGATGCTAAATGAAGATTATACTACCAATCAATCAAAAAATGAGGATGCCTAGGTTATAATTTCTATATGGTTGTAGCAAAATCAGAAAGTAAGAAGTTATTGAGACTCCACCTTAACAAAGTGCAGGCAGTTGGGTAATTCAAGCAGTAAATAGATAAGAATGAAATTCAACAGAGTGCCAGGAGACACTTCAAATCAGAGACTGATTGCAAAATAATATCACTTTTTATATCACTTTATCCCTATTATATAAATTACTTGACATTAATATATGTCATTAGTATGCATCAATAAAAATGCTTAAAAAAAGGAGCCAAAACAGAGAGAAACCTAGAGCCAAAACAGAGAGAAACAAAACAAAACACAACACAACACAACAAAAAAGATGATTCTTAAAACCTATTAATATTTTATTTAATTTTTTTCAATTTATCAAGAGAACCTCAAGCCAATTTTAAACTGTCCTACATATTAACAACATTAATATACTTGTTTCTGCAATTTTAAGCTTAGATCTGCTATCCAGCTTAACTCTTCAGCTTCATTAAAAACATCATGCAAATTAAGTTTCAGCTAAATTGAGTAAAATCTTAACTTCTCTTAAAACTTTCTTAAACCAGGGTACCCAATAGATGCATTGATCCATACATGCCCTAACCTGGAGGCTATGAGAGGGTGCATCTACATGAGATGCAAAATCTGCAGTAGATTAATTCTACTGTGCATTAGTGCGGTGGGCAAAATTGGTGGTAATGTGCAGTAGAATTAGTCAACTGCGAATTAGCATCACAAAAAAGCGTGTCAGTGCTATTGTACTAAAATTCACCATAATTACAGCACATTAATGAATGTGTAGATGCTTCCAGAGGAAACAAAAGCTTTAAGTTCTAGTTCTTCAGCAACCACTAAGAATAATACTTCCTGGGCACCTGCTGAAGTGTGGCATCATACTGGCCTCAGCAGAGTTAACTGCCTTCAAGGCATCACATTTTGAGCATTCAGTAATTTGTCAGTATTAAGCAGTTTCCACCATTTTATTCCACCAATAGCATATTGTAATTTTCTAACCTGAGAAGTCAATGACAAGCAAATTCAAACAATGAGGCTGAAGTAGTGTTTGGATGTTTGCCCATTCTTTTTCCCCAATACCAGAGATAAGAAAATAATATTGAGGTTGTAAGATTCATGTTAAGCTATTATTATGGATTTTTCTGCTTTTAAATGCATAATAATGCCCAATCCTTCATTGGAATGATATATCAAACCAGGAAAACTTAGGGACACATCTAGGCTGCATTAGAAAATTTTCCTTTAATAACTCAATAAAGAACATATTTAGGAAAGAAATTATAGAAAATTTATTGTAAAGGTAAAAATACTTTCTAAAGTGATAGCACTGCATATTTCTTATAATTCATATTTGTACATAACATTTGAATGAACTCAAACTGTTATTTAATGAAAGGAACTTAGGGAAAAACAGTGTTCAGTTCCATTTGAAGCCTTTACATTCTGAGAAAGAGGGGGGTTGTTGATTTTTTTGCTTGTTTGCTTGTTTTCTTAACAATCTTCATAAAAACTAAAATCTGCTGCAGTTAAATAGCCTCATTTCTACATCTCTTGGAAAACTGGTCTTTTTATAGGGAGAAGGATGAACTTATAGGATGGTGGGGGCAGGACTTAGCTTTTAATCAATTAGATTACTTTGTATAGTAACTTATTTTGATAGTGTACACATTTGTTTCTTTCTTTTCTTCTTAATTATTTCAAGTCACTTCTTTACTATCCGTGTAACTTATGTGTAGTTATATAATGCACTATCTACTCCACATGGAAAAATATCTTATCACAATAAGGTGTTAATAAATTTAGGTGGGGCCAGTATTTTAGTGTTACATACCTGTCCCTGATACTACTGATTGATCTTCAAGAGAAATGGTAATTGATATACATTTCATTAGAAGTATCTATCTGAAACTAGGACATAGAGTAAAGAATAAAGAAATAGAAAACTTTTCTATTATGTCTTTTTTTTAAATTTTCTGGTTGGATGGACACTTTAATATATTTTAACTTTGATTTTCTACTACATTGCAGAGACTTTAACATAAACAGTATCTGGCCCTAATCTTGAAAGGTTTATGTATGTAGTTATGTATGTATTATAATTCATAACTTGCCATGATATCAAATCCCTTTTTCACATTTGTGTGTGTATATATATTCCCTCTTTCCCATGTGTATGTATGTACGTGTATACACACACACACACACACACACACACACACACACACACGTGTGTATATATGTGTGAAAGAAGGATTTGATATCATGGCAAGTTATGAAAGGATCCATAAATAGTATCAAATATAAATATAAAATCAATATACCAACCTTGCAGGTACCCAAAGTGAGCCCTCCTCCCCTCAACTCACCTGCCACAACTTGGTGTTAATAGTATTCGAAGGAAGGGCTCAGTGGTGTCAGTACGGCAGTCTCCACTAGGGGTACTCATGGTTTAGATGTGGCTGACATTGGGGCTCCATCTCCCCTACACCCTGGCCACATGCCAACTGCTGGTGTTATGGCATTGAAGGCACTTGCAACACTCTGGCCTGTCTGGTCCTCCCATGGCTGATTGTTATCCTGGTGTCTACCTCTCAGTGGGATGCTGCACCTGTCTATGTGGACTCTTGGGCCCTACTTGGCCATTTGCCTTCTCTTGGTACTCTGAGAGCTAGGCTCAGGGCTGACCCTAACTCAGGGCCCCCAGGTACCCTGGCCTTGTAGCCTACTGAACTCAGTCAAATGAAATAATATAAAAAAGAAAAAAAAGAAAGGCCTCTACCCTGGAGGGACTAGCTATTCAAGGCTCAATAAGCCCCTGTGAATGATTGCCCCTTTTCTCCCTCCTTTGAGGGACAGCCCCTAAATGGGGCTGGAGCTGATGAATCCCCTTGGCCCCACTGGGGCTTTCCTGCCCTGGGCTACCAGGGTTCCTGTGGCTTGAGTGCCTCCATGACCCCATGCTCTGAGGCTTCTCCTGCCTCAGCCTTGGCTGGCCAGAAGGCCATTCCTCTCCCCCCCATGCCGGCACTTTGCCTTTTAAATTCCCAGCAGTGGCATCTTTGGCTGTCATCATCAGCGGGGTACCACCTATGTTGATTGACATGGAGCTTTTAAATCGCTATGGCAGCACTGCACATTGCTGCAGCTTTGGCTCTTCCTGCTCTGAAGGTAAGTTTTCCTCTTTCCCCAGGACTCTGTACTCAGCCTCTTCTGGATCAGCCAGGGATCCCACGGTACACTCAGGGGGTGTGTATGGTCCCCATCCTCACATCAAGACATGCCATTTCTGCCATGAAATGGCAATGAAAATGTTGGCTAAATTACTAAAAAAAAAATACTTGTGGCGGAATTCCATTTTGGCTTTATGCAGGTATGGATTTCCCAAAGACACTCTTGAAAACCAGAAGGTAATTCTATAAGAAAACACATTAGTGTAACTATTACACACTAAAATGACCTGATGTATGTTTTTCCACAAGGTACCAGACTAAATAGGATTAAAGAAAAATGGACCCCAAACAATTGCATCAGGTTGTATGCCCACAATTCATTACCTTATTTCTTTCTCTAACATTGAATGATTAAAAATGACAAAAACTTTGAAAGAAAGTGGAAAATTTGATAGCCATTAAAAGTGAAAGGGAAATGAGATCTAATTCAAGAACTGAGCTTACTGAAGAATGGAGTAACAGCTACTGCATTCATTTTCCCCCCCCATCTTCCTGATTACTGGAACCTTGTTCTCCCCTTTAATTCTAAATATCCCCTTAGAAAAGTCAATATGTTAGCTTACTCTGGAAAAAAACAATTTTGGTACTTTTGGGTGAATGTTTCTGGCTGGTATCAATAGTGCATATACATCCCTAGTTACATTTTTATGGGTAACATGACATTCCTTATGCTATTTTCTTTAGACATACAGCGATACAGATCCTATTGAGAGATCCCTTAGACATACTGAGCATATTAAGGTGCATTAGCTATTTTTAAGACTCATTAAGGGCACAGGGTCTACATGTGTGTACCCTTACTGCACCTTAAGAATGACAATTTTAGGCTAACCATGCTTAAATTTGATACTTGCATAAAGCAGGACACATCCACACATGCAAGCACGTGCACTTGCAGCAGCTCAAATATAAGCGGTGCAAATTTGAGCCAGGGCTTTTTGCCTCAGTGCACATGCTCAGACATGCACTTTGTTGTGGGGCAAATTGTGCCGCTAGGGGCAAAATAACCCTGCCTGGCTCCTCCCAGATCTTTAGCTAGGGGGAACTAGAGCCCAGGGCCAGCACCTGTGCTGTCCCTACCAGTATAAAAAGTTGCCCTGTCCTGGCCCCAGAAGTATAAAAAGCCACCCTGGCAAGTAGCTCATGGCTACTAGCTCTCAGGAGCTTCGGGGCCCCAGCCAATTGGTACCTGTGGACACTACCCCTTGTGCCAGCTGGACTGCTGAAGCACCCTGAGAGTTCCCTGCACTGCAGCAGTGTGGCAGTGGGGGCTGCTGCCTGGCTGTGTCCTGCTGTGCACCTGCCAGACTCGGATGGGGACTGCACAGCCAGTAGAAGCATCTGCCCCTCTGGGCCAGCTGCCAGTGGACTGCAGTTGAAGGGCTGGCCTTTGTGCAGCACTACTGCCATTTCTGCCCCCTGCCTGGCCATCTGGGCAGCTATCACCAGGAAGATGTTCCGGGTGTGGTGGCCTACTTTGAACTGACAGAGCATGTCCTCCTTGCCAAATGGGGCCAGGAGGTCAGCCACAGCCAGATCCAAGGTGCCAGCTCTGAGCAAGCAGGGTCCTGCCACTGACCTTCCTAGCAGGACTTCTGGTGTTCCCTATTGGAAAACTGAAAAATCCCTGATAAAAAAAAAAATCCCCAAATCACTCGCTAAAATACCCCTAAATCCATGTTCTTCCACAAGTAAAACGAAAGACCACTATAAAGAGCGAAATAGGGTGAGACAGAGACAGCAATCGGTTGGACAATGTTTTACTGATATATCTTAAAGTGTTAAAGGAAGTTTCTTAACATAATAATAAAGTGAATTCTAAATACAGGTTTCATGAATTCATCAATACATATTTTGCTGCTCTTCCACAGGGTGATGGCCCCCACACAAGGGGTTGGTCCCCCACACAAAGGCCATGGACCCCAACATGGGGTTCTTCCCCTACACAATGGGTTCAGCCCCCACACAAAGGGGTTCAGCCCACACACAGGGGCTACACCCCACAACAGGGGATTCAGCCCCCAACAGGGGGTTCATCCCCCACACAAAGGTTTCATCCCCCCAAAAGAGAGTTCAGCCCCCCAAAAGTGGGTTCAGCCCCCCAAACGTGGGTACGGCCCCCCAATGGGGGCCCAGTGGTCCCTGTAGGGCTACCACACCCTCTGCAAGGCCCACATGCCCCACCTCAGGCCCCCAATTACTGCCCCACCTGGCCCCATCACCCACCAGCTGCTGCAGCCCCCCAATGGCTGCCCCAGCCAGCCTCACCCCCCCATTACCTCAGAACCCCCAATGGCTACCCAGCCTCACCCCCCAACTTGCACCCCCAGGCCCCCAAGGCTACCCCCACAACTCCAGACACCTTCACTTAAATCCCCCCCAGAAAAAGAACAGAAAAAAAAGCCTCTGCTTACCTTAGAAGCAGGGGGAGGGGGCTCCAGGGCCTCCTTGCAGAGCCCCCTAGACAGCACAGGAGAGCACAGGGGCAGGAGGGCCCAGGCTGGGGCCACTGGAGCTGTCAGTCTTCCCCACACTGTACAGACGGGGCCCCAGTCAGCAGATGGCAGCTTCAACTGCCAGAAAGGGCTGGGGGTATTTTTGTATTTTTTTAAGTAGGGGGGAGGCAGGGATGGGGGGGCTTAGGGGGATGGGGCCAGCAGGGGGAGGGACTAGCAGTGGCAGGGGGGAGTGGGTTTGGGGGGGCTGGCAG
>NW_017729022.1:144755652-144769863 GCF_001723915.1 Gavialis gangeticus
TAATTGCCAGGGCAGCTCAGGTGCTGGTTGCTGGAGCAACCATGTTGGTCAGGTGACCAGAAGGGGGCAGGGCCGGGCCCTTATAAACAGCCCAGGCCAGAGTGTGGCTGGTAGTTACCTTCTGGCTGCCAGAGGAGCAAGAACTCCGCAGCAGAGTCAAGCTGGGTTGAGCAGACTGATATATCCAGCAGCTGCATCATGGTACAGGGTAGAGAGAACCCTGACTGGGAGGCTGGGCAGGAGAAGCCTGTGGGACCAGAGAGTGTGTTATAGCTGGTAGGCTTATTGTTCTGTTACAGCCATTTGGCTTATGGTTCTGTTATGTTTAAAATATACCGGAGGACCGGGTGAGGCTGTAGGGGTGTGAGGAGGCCTCACAGAGCAGCGCCGGGGAGGCACGGCTGGTTGGCGCCGGTGGGACATGGTGTCCTCATTAGGAGCTCCCCAGTGGAGTGGGGGTTCCTGGGTGCCCTGTTCAGGCACAGAGCAGTGCCTGGGAGGCAAGGCTGTTTGGCGCCGGTGTGGCGTGGTATGTAGGGGTTGAGGCCCCAGCCCGAGGGCGGTATTCTGCCCAGTTGGGTGAAAGACCCTGAGAAGGGTCAGGGACCAGGCACGGCTGCGTGCCACCTGAGCCCCGAGTGCGATTTAGCGTGGGGAGAGCCCAGAGAGGCTGACAGTGCAGAAAAGCGTGGGGCAGAGCCCCAGAGGGGGCAAGAGCATTGAGGTGAGCCCTGAGCGTGGAAAGCACGTGTATAGGCCCCAGCGAGGGCGAAGAGCGCGGCAAGCACAAGATAGGCCTCAGTGCGGGGACAAGTAGCCTGAGTAGGGCGGAAGACCCTGAGAAGGGTCAAGGGGCCAGGCACGGCTACGGGCCACTTGAGCCCCGGTGCGAGAAGCGCGGATTGGAACAGCCCCAGAGAAGGGCGAAGGCGCTAGAGAAGGGGTGCTGGTTGTGTGACAAGCCCAGAGGTGCTAGAGAAGGGGCGCCGGTTGCGTGACAAGCCCAAGGGCGCCGGGCGGGGCGCAGAAAGGAAAAGGGACCAGACAACATCCAGAACAGCTGGGAGGCTTGGGGCATGCTAAAGGGGAGGTAGGAGGGACGTATAGCCCATAAGGCTGGAGGTTGCACCAAGTCACCCCATCTGGTACGGGGGGGGCGGTATGAGCAGAGCACTGTGTCCAAGGGGATCGGGGATCGTAAGGCAGCCTCCCATATCAAACTATTATACCAACAAGACATGGCGGGTGAGAATAGAGGGTGCTAGATTGCTCACTTGGCACGGTAGGGGGCGCTAGCGGGATCACGGCTGCTCCTAGGCCCCACTCCGCGACATGCATGTTTCAGCACCAGGGCAAGGGGCAACCATAGAGATGCTCTGGTGCTGGGGTCTGGGACGGTGCCTTGAGATGCTTTTTTTAAACTTTGCTTTTTTTTAGACCCCTGGATATCCAGGGGTCTAATTTTCTCCCTGGACTGCAAGTTTGCAGTGCAAGGAACATTTTTATGTTCCCACACATGCCTCTTGCCCCGCCTCAAAGGGATTTGAGGCGGGGCAAGAGGCACGTACGAGCTCATGTGGATGCGCCCTTTGTAGCCAGGGTTAAATTTGCACATCATTTTACTTTCCCAGTCCTGGTGCTGGGAATGACAGAAATTTACAGTCCCACAAGCAACCAGTATATTATATATTAGAAAAGAAACTTCTGGACACAGCAAGTAAGGAAGGTTTCAGAGCCCCACCCAGACCCTTAGTTAAAGTTCTTAACTAACCAAGGTTTTTAACTAGTAGAGTGGTCAAATTAAATTAAATTAAATTTGATCTTATGACCCTGTTTTTTTTCTAATTGAGCATCATTTCTTCAAAGCAGTAATGGGAAATGCTTGCTTGTCACAGTAATGGTTAAAAATTTAGACCTCTTCTCCCAATACAGTCAGCAAAACCTTGAGTAAATGAAAGATAGTATTAATCTCCCCAATCAATAAGCAGGATTCAAGGGAGAAAAGATAATGTTATTTTAGCCCATAACATGGAATTGTAATTGCTGCTGCTCTGAAAAGCCCCCAAACTGGCATACTGAGTCACTTAAGGGCTCTGCTACATGTTCAAATTAAAGCTGGATTGAAAGCAGGTATAGAGTTCTTACACGTTTTCAAGCACTAACTTTGTAGCTGGCTGGCTGTCTTTCTAGGTGGATAGTCATTTTTATCATATGATAATTACTTTGCATGGCTGGTTTTACTTTGCACATGTGGCTGATCTCAATTTATTGTATGATTAACTAATCAATTGCATAATATAAGTAATGTGTAACAGGGGCCTAAAGACTATCACTTTATCTTTTCATGAGCCCCCATATAATTTTTACATTACAACCTCTTTGTATGTTAGAGACATTTTGTCTGATGTATGAGAGGAGAAGAACCCCTTAATTATACAATTGATCCACCCACTTTCCTCTCCTCTAACAGCAGAAAGCTCCAATTTCCTGCAAGGACCATTCTGAGTAGACTCTAGGAACACAATGGAAGGACCATTTTGAGAGTGGACTCCAGAAACAATCTGTATAGTATTGTCAGGGCACTTGTCACCACCTGGGATTCTTAGCATAGAAAGATTATTTACTAGAACGTCTGAAATGTATATGTTCCTCAACCATAGAGACAATGATGAAGCATGATATTGTTGTATCAAGAGGTAGAGTTTAAAGGTCTTCAGGTAGGAATTTTCAAAGGAGTCTAAGGATTTGGCCGCCTAAATCCCACTGAATTTCAGTTGAAGCTGTGTGCTTATTATGCTCCTTTGAAAAATTTCACTCTTAAACAATAGTTTTCCTGAAGAGAAATTAGGCAATTCTCTAACTGCTTCCATACCAATCAATCAATCAATTGAACAAAAAACCCTGATGTGTTCATAAAAAAACAGACAAGAAACAATACTGTAATACAGAGCACTTTGATTTCTTTCTTACTTATTACTGAAAGAGCAAGAGGAACATGTCCAATTATTCCACTCTATTGATTAGTAACACATGTCTTTGGGCTTCTCAGGAAGGTAGCACTGATGTCAAAGTTTTGGAGCCATCATCATACATTTAAAAAAATTATAATTCCTGATTGATATGAAAGGCTTTTTCATTGCATTATGCTCAAATACTCTCATTATGCATTTATAGAAGCTTCTGTTAAAATGTTCTACCTGCTTTCTTTATGATATGTTGGATCCCTTGTCAGCATTTGGTACAATTTTTATGTGAGGAATAATTTTGCCCATTAAGGTTCAGACTGACATGTGTTGGGGAAAAGACCTGTTTATTTTCTTTTTTTCAACTTTACTTTGAAGAGGATGGAAGCCCTTTAATGCTACTTAAAGCTATCCTAGCTTCTCTTTGCTCCATATCATCCTAACCTGTACATACATTACCAGCCCAAACTAGTTGTCACTTCAGTTTAACAACAAAGACACCTAAAATAAAATATATTTTAACAAAGCTGTGCTTCCCTTCCTCCTCCAGCTGTTCTCCAGTCCCACAGAACATTTCCTCATTCCAGTCCTCTGTCTCATAAGTTAGATTATAATTGGCAAGTCAGAAACACATACAGAAACCAGGATAAAAAAAGAATCATCTGGTAAAATAATACCCCCAATTTTTCCTTTTTACAGATTAGGAGAGAGTCCTCTGCATGTTTTTACCTCAGTTTGAAAAGTAAATGTTTTCCAAAGGCAAAAAGGGCCAAACCTACTAGCAGCATAGAGCAAATAAATGACAAAGCAAAAGCTAATATAATTAACAATTATTTTATTACAGGAATAATACATAAAAGGTAAGCAACATGTCACAATGGAGAAGAAATACACATATTTTTCAATAGAAGGGAATGGAAAATGATGTATGAATTAACTTTCCTTGATCATTCAGTTAATTAGGAAAGGCCATCCCTCCCCCGTTTCCAGAGGCTGGAGCCATTCTGTATTGAGCTTCAGTGGCACCTCTGATCCTGTGCCCCCATAGTATTCATGACAATTAAGCATGAAAGAATGCAGATTAGATTTTCACTCCTCAAATTAACTTCATAGAGTACTGACCCCATAGAGTTACAATGGAGTAGCATTTCTCAGCCTGAACATGGAAAATTGTCTGGAAAGACTCTAAACACAGGAAAGACTTTGTCCTCTGTTGCTCAGAGGAAAAGTGTGGCTATAAGACATGCTTCCTAGTCCACATATTCAGTGTCACCCAACTGCTAAAATGGTCTGTATAAACAGTTATTTGTGAGGGGCTTCTTTAAAAAGCAGGTTGCCCCTGACTTGTTGCAACTGATGCCTGAAGTGGGGATCCCCTACTGTGCATTTTGTGATTGCACAATAAAGTGCAACTCAAGGCAAGGAGCCACAGCAGTATGACTTGGTCCTGTTGCGAGTGGGAAGAAGGTAGAAAGAATAATTATTTAAATATGAACACATCTATAAGGTTGTAGTCCAAATCTGCTATGGATCTGCCTTTTCAGTCTTCGCTTCCCACCAATTCCTACAACCTCCTTGATACCACAGAGTGAAGGATATGGTCAATTAGAAGGTAGAGACTTTACCATTCCATTATTTGTGGGTAAAGGGTGAATGCATAGTACTCTAGACAAAGGAAATGCAGTAGATACATAAACAATTTAGTACCATATTGATTCTCCATTATATTCTCAAATCAACCAACATTGAGGGCAGAATTAGATTAATTTCATCTTGTCTTTGAGAAATAAGCATACTATATTGTCATAGGCATATTAGTCAGAGCTGAGTAGCTGAGAAATTCTAAAAATTTAGAGTCTCCATGTCATATTGGAAGACCCACTATTGAACTGGATGTTAGAAACTCTTATCTGGGTTCAGAAGTATGCAGGAATCCCAGTAATTACCTGGACTATGCAGGGAGGCAGTAATCTGATTAAATTAATGAATGGTACCAAGCTTGGGGGAATAAATCATTAAGTATATTTGAGACAGTAAAATACTAAGAACTTGATAAATTGGAAAATTAGACTGAAATCAATAATGTGATTTAATAAAGAAATATAGAGTGGTTTACTTAGGGAGAAAAATGAGCTGTGAAAAAAATAAAATAGAGAATAACCATCTCAGCATCAGTACCTTGAATAATGGATGATAAATTGCATGAATCAAAAAAGGACAAAAAGGCAAGTGCGGTTTTAGACTGCTGTAATAAGAGCATCATGTGTAAGCCTAGCACTTGGCTAGTTCTCTTCATTCTTTGTTGCTTAGGTCCTTAGCAGCAGCATTTTGTTCAGTTTTGGTCACATTTCAGAAAAGAATGAATAGTGTAGAAAGTTCACAGGTAAAAGCAATAAAGAAAGATTAGAAGTTACAGAAATAAAACTATGATAAATGACATGCTTAGTCTGGAGAAAAGGTGACTGAGGGAAGGCAAAACTGAATGTCTACAAATATCAATAAGGACATTATGAAAAGGACAGGAATCGGTTATTCTGACTTTTCAGTGAGGAAGAGAACACAATATAATGGGCTTAAATTGCACCAGGGAATCTTCAGTTTAAACACTGGAAAAAAAATTAACTGTTACATGCCAAAAATATGTTAGTTCAGTACTAGGTACATGGTCAAAAAGGATAGAAAAGGATCCAGACTCTGAGAGAGAAACTTAACAGTAAGGCTTTTCATGTAAATAACAACATGCAATGAATGGAGGATGAATGCAGTTTCAAAGTGACTTCAATGCATCTATTGAATAAATTTAGGAGAAAGAAATGCATGTAAATTCATAGAGACTCAGATCCACTTTCTCAGCACATTCCTGCATATTTTTTGTAGAGCACCATATAGCCATTTTGAATTAATATTAAATACATTTTAGATTTGATCAGCTAAATTAGAAGCCAACCTCTTCTAGCCCAGGCAACTCTATACTTGTAAAGCATAGACACCATTTGTTAACAGTGCTGTATGCAGCTAAGAGCACAAACTTATGAGAACTGCAGATGCATTTTTGGTAATTTACATGCAGCATGTTTTTTAGGTCAAATGGCAAATATTTAACATGGAAAAGATATTTTCTTCTGTTTTTATACTCTTATGTTTGTGAAAGGAATAGCTTAAAAATATACCTTAAAATACATGTTGGAGTTCAAGAATGGGCCTACATTATGGACAACAGACATGATATAAAATACGAGTTTTACGAGTATCAGGCCAGATAAAAAAAACTTAACAAACTTAGCCAACATTTATTGGTTGCTGATGTTGACATGGCTTATAAAGTTGACCTTACCTATATTTTCATCAAGAGCATCATCAAATTTAACTTCCTCTTATGGCAACCAGAAGGACTGGATTGATTTTTGCTTGATAGATTCACTTGATCATGGAACATTGTCCTCTTGGGGACCTAATGACACTTATCCAGGCACTGGCAGGCAGTTTGCACCAAACTGGTCCAAGTCTTCAAAACTCTCAAATGTTTTTAGCAACAAAGAAAAAAATCTTACACATTTATTTCCATGTGACAGTAAAAATCCCTAAAAAGTCCGATCCCAAAGGGCATATTTTCAGCAGTACAAATAACAGGTAAGTGCTGAAAAATAGCATGTAGATGACCTTGAAAATAAGTCTTAGGCAGCTAAATGCCATTGGTGGTTTAGAAAATACTTACAAAGGCCCACACCATTAACTAGAACTGACCTTTGGCATTTAAAAAAATCTCGTGAATACATTTAGCAATAGTTTTCTACAGTCATCTGAGTACAGTGCAATGACAAAGTTACTGAATGCAAAAAGATTATATCCATCCAGTGGATATAATCTTCTATGAATGGACTGCAAGAAGCTGCAAGAAGGGCTTCTAAAGAGAAAGTACTGATTAGAATACAAAGAGTAGGGAAGCGGGAGGAAAATGAGGGTGCACTTCTAGGAGAGGAAAAGTGGGTAGTTGAGGCAAAAAACAAACTAGTTAATCCACTGAGGATTTGTCCAGGTAATAGGATAAGAATTTGTAATCTTGCTTCAGACCTTATTCAAAACAATCCACTCTGTGGATGATTTCTTGTTCCACAATTTTCCATGCAAGTTATTTTTTAATGTTTTGTTGTCAAAGAACAGCCACTCTGAGGTCAGCAATGGAAAAGCTATGGAGTTTAAAATGTTCTTTTGCAGGCTTGTGTGTCTTTCTGGAACTGATGTCAAAAGAGTAATTATTCATTCTTTCATGTAGCAATCACCTCAACTGTTCAAGTAAGACAGCAAAGGGGCTGTAAGCAGGTAATGGTATATATAATGTTGGTAGAGAAGCAGGTGAATGAACCTGCCAATTTTTGTGCAGGCTGGTAAAGTACGCAGATTAGCAAACTGCAGACTACAGAAGTTATGCTAAACTTTGTGAGTTGCTGTGAAATCAGAAAGTAACATCTGATATGCTTTATAGAGCTACAAAATAGGCTTGAACACAGTTATCCAAATGACTATGAGTAGTCTAATTATAATCCTAGCCAAAATTTTCATTTTGTCAAGAAATTACAACTTTCACATGACAACACTAATTTCTTCTCTTCACTGCTTTTGTTACTAGCTTATAAGTCGTAACTGAGATATCTAACCTAAATTATCTCTCAGGAAAAGTTTAAAATCTGTTTCATACTTTCCAATGGACCAAAAAGTCATATCAATGGTAATTTACTCAACATGCTTAACTGGGGGAGGGTTGTTTTTGGTTTGTTTATTTTTCCTACAAAGGCTTTCATTTGACTCTGAGAACAAGAAAAAGAAGATATTACAACACTTCTATTCTTTATACCATATGACTCACTCCAGTTCTTTATCTTGTTCAGTCATAAAGAAATGTAACTGGTTAGGGCTTATATAGCTAACCAATGAAGGTGGTGCTTACTTCATGTCAAGAACAATCATTCTCATTCAAGTGAAGGAGAATTTTGCAGTTGTCTAGGGCTTGTTGAAACAAACCACACATGCACACACATACAGGTACTGGGTTTTAAAAAAAAATCATTTTTAGCAAGCTTTCACTGAATTTTAGTCTTTTTAATTTTTAACATTTTCCAGCTAGCCAGGCTCTGGTTTTGGGTGGTGCATGCTGCCGCCATGAGTGCCACCCTGCTTTTTTTTTCCACATGGGTTTTGTGAACCCCCACATTGCAAAGTAACACCATGGATAAAGCCTGAATGTGTGGTGTGTGGCACTGCAGACTGTGGCACTACATACTGCACAGCCACGGCATTACTTACAGCACAGCTGTGCTCATCTGGACGTGGCCAATGTGTTTAAATGAGAAAGGGTGGGGGTCTAAAGAAAATTAAATGCTAGGAACCTATTTCTTTTTTTTCCCCTGTGTTACAACATACAAAGAAATCAGTTCTGAAGTTTGATGAATCCATTGATTACCTGATCAAGGACCGCAATAAGAGCACCATCAGACTAAGTCTTATTAAGGTCAATTGCTTGAAACATGCTTTGATATATAAATATATACCTTGTAGGAAGATCAGTCAGTGTCCTAGAAGAAATCTTTGATATCTTTTTATGTAATGGGTTGCATTCCAAAACCAAGACATTTCCTCTTCTGAGTAAAATAATCTTCAGTTGAGAAAATATAACATCCTACAGGGAAATCATTGTAACATTTAATTTAATTGGGAGACATAATTTGAAAGAATAACCCTGATTTCTCAGCCCCTCATTATATAGATTATGATAAAAACAACAAAATGATGCTGTGTGAATTTATTCTTTCTAAGTTCACATAGATAAAGCTAGTGGGAAAAACTCATCAATAGCTTGATTAACTTTATCCAAGATATTGGCCCTGTTTTATTATGCACAGCATTACAAAATTCAGACTTGTAAAATAATCCCATAAAAATACTTGTATATCAGTTAAGTCTTGATAAGGAAGTCAGTGGAACTATTTAAGTCTTTGAAATTAAGCCCACAAGCATGTGATTGTATGCTGAAAAGCCATCTGTAAACTGTGAGACATGGTATCAGATGTTTCCTATATATACTCCAGTAGTTCAACTCCACTGCTTCTTTCAAGGTTAGTATTATGACTCATACTTCCATAGCCAAACCAATTAGTTAGTTTTAAATTACCTTGCCTGATAATCAAACAGCAAAACACACTACAGATAGATTACTCCTTATCATAATGTTCTATCTCCTGCTGAGCCTAAAACCTAGATGTACTTCCATATTTTGTTTGTAGATTGCAAAGGTAAT
This sequence comes from Gavialis gangeticus, assembly GCF_001723915.1. Classification (NCBI taxonomy): domain Eukaryota; kingdom Metazoa; phylum Chordata; order Crocodylia; family Gavialidae; genus Gavialis; species Gavialis gangeticus. The sequence goes on from NW_017729022.1 coordinate 144,764,908, forward strand.
TGCTCCAAACAAGGGCCAAGTTAAAGAAGATGCAAGAATACCTTCTCTAAGGCTGAACAAGATAAAGAATGGGTGTGAACCATATCGTCTAAAGAATAAAAGTGATTTCATATCTTTTTCTTTTGCTTGTTCCCGGAGTCTTGTGGGGAAAAATAAGACAAAAAGCTAATCAAACGGGGCAAAAACTGTTACTGAAAATCTAGGGAAATACAGAGGACAGTCTTAAGGTGCAGACTGAAGTGATAATTTTTGCCCAATCTGGCCCCCGAAAGTGCTCAACAGTGGTAACCAAACACAAGTGTGTGGTTGCAGAGCACTGTAAAAGGGACTTATCACACAACAATCTGGACCCTGATGTAATGAAGGTTCAGATGAAGGCACTCCAAAACAGAACTCCTTCATTAACTTCTGTCCATGCATAATGGCAGCAGGGCTTGGCTGATGCATCTCAGCACTGCTCCCAGTGCTATTTTCAGAAGTGTGGGTGTGGGAATGGAGGGAGCTCATTCTGGGGGTTGCCCAGCCAGTGCTGAAGCAGGAGAATGAGTGGATTAGAGACCCCCCTCCCCAGCAGGGGGCTCTAATCTAACCCCCACCCCCAACTCCAGCACAGATGGGGAAACCTCAGAATGGGCCTTCCTCCCATACCTTCTCCGGTGTAGGGTGGAGCTAGCAGAAGAGGCCTCAGAGACACAATCTCTCTCCCTGGATCAGCTCCAAACTGGAGGTTGATCACCCATCTTCCTGATGCAATGGCTAACATCTGTTGGGTTGGGAGGATCTGTAACTCATGGCACTTTCAGTGAAGTACTGTGAGATAGATGCAGGAGGTACACTCCTGTCTTCACCTTACTAGTCTAGAAAAGTGCCCAGCTATATCTTTTCTCAGTCCTAAGAAGGACTTCTATAAATGTAACTATAAGGGAAGCAAAGAATACAGAAGTTTGTTCAGGGATATCTTTTCCGTGTCCATGTAATCTTTTTCTGATGATCATTAATAAATATGCATCATTAGTCATGGAGGGACTATGGTATTCAAGAGAAGAGCAAAATGATCTAACAGTAAAAAAAAGCATGAAAAGTAAAGTTAAAGAGAGCAACATGGTTGGAAATATAAATTCAGTATTAGGAAACAAGAATTTGGTTACAAATCTCAAGCATGGTATCTCTTTTGTTGACTGAATAATACATGTAAGTCCTCTGAACTCTTGCATAGAAAAAATCACAGGGGTGATGAGCAAACGCAAACTAAAAAAAATTTGTCACCCTAAAAACATGATCCTCGACATCACTTCATAATGTTCTTCAAACCAAAAACAATCTTCCTTTATTTTCATTATGTTGGTAATACCAGTTGTCCCTAGAATGAATACCAGTTAAATAAAACACCTGAACATAATTACAGGTTATTAGTGACAGTTTTAAGATTTCCATACTATCAAGCATTCAAGCAGATGAGCCACTTCTTAATAGCTGATTCCAAGGTCAACCACTATGATGAGGGGCTAAATAAACATTGTCTGTTATGAATAACTTCCATCCATTTTTTCACAGAGATCTTGGTTTTGAAGGACCACATTTCCCATTGAAGCAATAAAAATAAATGCCATAATTCAAGGGCCATATTTTCTTATCCACCATACATCCATGAACGTATTTTTTTAATCTCACATTAAAAAAAAAAACCCAAAACCAAAAAAGGCCATGTTTATGCTTCTTGGTGAAAACAAAACAACCCCTCCCCCCCACAAACAAACTTAAAAAACACCTACTGCAAAATATTATTTCATATTGTCTGGAAAGTAACAGGTGCTGATGGAGAACTTCCAAATATTTTCTATTCCAATTTTCTAGATTTGTGCAAGACATCCACAATGCAAACCTAATTGAAGAGGTTAATACAATTTGGAAGGTAGCTTACTAGATTCTGAAATTTATATTAAAGCCCATATTTGAATTGTATGTGTTAGTTCACCTACCTGACCTGTCCATCTGTTTGAATGATGCAATGTATTCAGTCAGACAATAAATTGGGATTAACTATGGAGCTGTAGGTGCATGACAGTACATACATTATTCTGATGGAAAAGAAAGTTTACTGCCAGAGCTTCACTGCTAAATTTGCTTCCCTTGCTTGCTTTTGTTTAGTGATATCACCACAAACTGACAGGCTGAAAGTAGCAGTACAGAAACAACCGTCTGAGAACCAAGAAGTTTTTTCTTTCAGTTTTCTGACTAGTGATGGGTTCTCATTTCTTCAAGAATTCAGTGTTACCCATACAAAATACATTCCCTGGGTAAAAGAAATACATTTTTTGCTTCTCCAGTGAATATAGCTTCTTTGATCCTGTCAAAAGAGTGGAAAAGGCGAGAGACCTTTGATCATTCTAGTCTCATTTCATCCAAGTATTGAATAAAACAAGGAATAAGACTGACAAGTTCTTTAGGCTCTTTTAAAGTAAAAATTAATACATGCAGCCATCTTGATTATCTTTCTAAACCAAACATATGAAGTGCCTTTCATGAAATAACCCACATAATTTTCCTTACCAAAACTTGTCTTTAAAATGCCTTTTTTTTCTCGTTGCAGAAGTTTGTGGAACATGCCTACATTGCCAAATGCAGAAAAAGCCAGTTTGAATGATTCATAACAATCATTTAAGATACAGTTTCAATTGGTAATTTTATACATTTGAAGAAGTAAGGAAATTACTTGAGTCTGTGGGTGGTTTAGCTCTCAAAATTTTTATTTTGATAGAAAACTACTCTAAAATTGAACAGGAAGGAAATTCTAGATCTAGCAAAGGTTTTCAGTGCTCAGTTCCAAAACAGGAACCTTCAAAATGCCCTACTTAGTTGATGCCTAACATCACAAAGTGGCTCTCTGTTTGACTTTAAAATTCCCTTGTTACCCATACTGCTTCTGTCAGTGTCCACAATTGCATCAGAGTAGCTTGCCATACATCTTCTGCAAGCCAATACCTAGAAAGGAGTCATCCCTCTAAGTCACCCAAGTGCTTGACTTGATGACACACGAATACTTAACACACAACAATAGGATGAGGATCCTTGCAAAATGGATCTCTGGTCACTTTTAAGAAATGGCTGAGTGAGGTGGTGCTTTTGTTTTTACAGGAGTGGTTAAAGCACTCAGACAGTAAGAAACTGGGTTCAATTATGTCCTGAGCCAGAGGGGGTTGAAACCCACATCTGTCCTTCCCAGGAAAATATCCCTGACTATTGGTATGATTATTCCAAGTGGCTACTCTCTCCAGCTGCACTGCTGAAGCTGTGCCACTATGCAGCACACAATTCAAGATCTACTGAGACAGAATGTGTTCACATGAAAGACCATACCTATCTATCCTAGTATTTAGGTCACTTCTTGGAGATGGGAACTCTGGGTTGTGGTAACTTCTCCCAAGCTGCCTCTGCATGAGCATAGTTCATCAAATGAGCATAGTTCATCAAATGAGCATAGTTCATCAAAAAGTGGAGTCACTTTGACTACTTTTATTTAAAAAGGCATCTGGTAAATGTGAAAAACTTTTGATATCATTTACTCCCCAAGGAGAGGGGCATCTGGGTTCGATACCCTGACTCCGGGAGGTTTCAAGTCCACATTGTCCACTTCCTTAACCACCACACTGTATGCTATTTTTGGGTGGAACACTCTCTACCATCCGTTAAATTGGTGCCATTGTGAAGCAAAGATATCAAGACTGATGAACCCAGAAAAAGAGAGCATGCATATTGACCAAAAATGGATACATTCTCCTAGGGTGCTCTTATCTGAAGGATGCTTCCTTTTTCTCCATTCTCCTTGCCAAGTGACATAAATTGATTGATTATATAGGTTCCATGTTGGGTTTTAAAAGAAAATTATGAACTGGTTGCCCACACTCAAGGGGATAATGTATTTACATAAATTCAAGCAAATTTCTTTATCTGTCAATCCCAATTTCACATAGGCAATCATGTCAGGGAGATAGGTGAAATTTCATACAAAGTCCTCTTCCCAGCATTTTTTAATAGCTTACATGTCTTCCCACTTAGCGCATCAATTGTTGTGGATCTCATTCCTAGACATCCCTAATTATCCCCTGAAACTATATGAAACCTAGGCTACATCTACACAGCAACATTTCTATTCTCCTTGGTGGTGTCCTCAAGCATAGTGTGCTACTCAGTCGGTGCATCCACACATATCCCTACAGTGCCTTTGTTACTGCACCATTATTTAGTACTTCCTTTTGGAATAACAGCCCATACTGTGCCATGCGCACCACACATGGTGTTTTTTAGCTTCTACATTACCATAGCAATGCTTCATGATGAGGGAGCATGTTGCTATAGCAACATAGCTGTGGGAGCATGGTTTGTGACCTCTGACATTATGTCACCATAGCACATTGCTACAGCATCATAGCATCAAGTGTAGATGCACCTAATAAGCATGGTTTCCTAAATCAGAAGAAGTGTCATCAGGGTTGGGTGACACTGTAGGTGTACTAATTAGCACCAGATAAGCTAACATGCCTATCTTGGAGATGTGGACATAAATGTCTTAAGTAGTGAAATACATGCCAGCAGTTAAACATCTAAAATGTGATGATGTTGTGTATTGGCATTCTAAATTCTCTTTCTAATCTGAGCCCAAGTTCCTTATTGGATCTAGGCGAAAACGACTAGACACTTATAACACCTACATAAAGGCCTATACAAATTATTTTTAAAACTATAAAAATGGGGGAAAACATTATAGTTTCTATAAAATTAAACAACCATATAATATTAACCAGAGTGGTGTATCCCTGATGTAAAATTCCACAGGCAAGATTTTAAGAATTATGTGGAAAAGTCATAAGTTTCTATTCCATGCTCTAAGGCTTTCCATAAGGGATGCTAGTACTTGTAGTAATTCATAGTTTCATAGTTTCATAGATTTAGGGTCGG
>NW_017729022.1:144769874-144780766 GCF_001723915.1 Gavialis gangeticus
GCATCCTGTTCCTGTTAGCCCACCCCTGTAACCTATCCAGTCCTTATTAATTGTTAATAAGGAACTTGATCTTATTAACATCAATCATCCAATATCAATCATAGTTCTTTGTAGTATTTCTAGTAGTAATCATACTCTGAAATATATATTAGAAGAGTAAAAAACACATACATAAACACAAATATTGTATTGATATAAGTAGATTAGGTGAATATAAATATATGCAAAATGCATATAGATGTATACAGTATTTAGTTTATTTAAAAGAACCCACCCTACACCTGACACTTTATTTTTCCCTATATAAAAATTACTTTATAAACTTCCTTGTTATTGGGAGAGGCAGAGAGGCAGACCCTGAGGAGCCCGGGGGGAACCCTGGGGCCAGGAACCCACCGAGGAAAGCAAAAGTAAAAGAAAAGGAACAAAAAACTTCTTACCAGCAGCAGGATCTGTGGCGAAGCTGAAAATGGAGGCAGGACCCGAGTGGCTCATTAGCCATGTCTTTATACAGCTGCAGCTAGCGGATAACACCGGTGGCAGGAGCCGGCCAGCGGATATAAAAGAAGCTGCTGGTGAGGAAGGAGACCTTCAGGGACCTTAGCAGGGAGAATTATCCCAGAGCCCCTACAGGGGAGAAATGGGTGGGGAGCTGCCTCTCCCAACACAGGTGAGCGCAGCGAAGTCCACTGTGGAAACAACGCTGCTGGCGGCAGCACAGAGAATGAGGAAGCAGTTGCTAGTCACTCAGACCGAGGACCCAGCTTGGAAGACTGGAAAGAGCGGAAGGAGTGTGACACAAGGAGCTACTACCAAGAAGGTGGAGGGAACAGCCTCCACCAAGATGCCAGACTAGGTGGAATAGTCCGGGGCTCCAGGGGGCTTGAGGAAGCGCCCCAGGTAGGGGACGAAGGGCATAAACAGAGCAAGGGGGCTGCAGAAGACGGGTCCCAGTGTCATAGAGCCCCCCCGATGAGGGACGTGGGGGAGGTGTGTGGAGAAGGTCCACTGCGGGTTCAGCGAGACCACAGGTGGGACGAAGAGTGAGGAGGGGAGCGCTGAAGCCTGCAGTCTATCCCAGACCCAGTTTAGGGCTAACTAGGGATCCTGGGCATCTAAAGCCTGGCTTTGGTGGGCAGGCTGTGAGCGTAGATAGGCAAGAGGGCAGAGGGGCCCCCCTCCCTCCCCTTTTGCATATCTTCCTATTTTTGTTGCTGTTGATAACTTCTTTTTGTTTCCCACTTTTGGAGGGGTTGTGGTGCAAGGCATCTAAAGCCCAAGTGTTGATTAGGCCTAGAAGGGATTACTATCCCGTGGGAGGCAAGGCAGAGGTTAGGTGCTGTTGGTGAAGGTAGGGTTAGGCCCTGCAGGCTGATATCCATCTCAGCAAGCATACGCAGAGCCCCAACAGTTGGGGAAACCGGCTGAAGAACATTGTGAACCCGTCAAGGCAGGGTGCAAGGGCAAGGTAGAGGGGAGGTGGAGCCTCACAGAAGATCACCATACAGCTGTCCCATAATCGAGAGACCCTGACAGTCGGACACCCACCACTAGAACAAGATCCAAAGTCATGACAGGCAAGATTGGGGAGAGGCTACTAGGGAGAGAGACATCCACTCAGCAAGACAGCAGGAACGGACAGATGAACACCCCCGAACATGCAGGGCCACGCGGCGCGTGACCAGATGTTCAAGACCAGACAGGCACATTCCTGTTCCTACATACTGAATGCTGAGAACATTAATTCAAGACTATCTTAAAATGTGTGCACAAATTTAAAAAAAGTCACTGTGGTGATTGCTTTGACTGAATTCAAATGTAGTATCTGTAAAATATGATTAGAAACACAGATGTGTTAAACTATCAGAAAATAGCTCAGGTAGCTACTGAAAGACAACACTGCACAGATGTGTTTTGAATCTGAATAGAACTATACGTGCTAAGACGTTTACTAATTTTAAATTCTATACTACAAAACAGCAAGGATAATATTTTGAAAATTAGGAAAACATCTCTGTGACAGAAAATCATTTGATACTTTTTGAATTTTAGGAGATTTTTTGCCAAATGATGGGAAGCAGTTTGACAGAATCACTTGAAAATATGTATGAGGAAACCTGAAATTGTTTGTATTATTTTGAAAATAAAATAGTATATTGTTACCAGAAAGAATACACTACACTGAAATACCTAGATGAAAACTGGATTAAAAAGATTACTAGCAGAAAACTGGAATATGAAAACATTTGTAGATTTTTTTTTTCTAATGGTTAATGATTCATAGCAATAAATAAGGAAGAACTTCTCAGAGAGAAGGTAACAATTGAGCTTTGAGTGAGAGGTATATAGTCATAAAATAGGGAAAGAATCCAAAAGGCCAAGGCACAAATTGAAGCACAGATAATAAGGAACATAAAAGGTAACAAAAAAAATTGAATAAGGTGGGAAAAAAGGAGAAAAATCAAGAAAACCATTGTTTCCTTATGGATTATGGTGGAAAAGCTAATTAGACTGAAAGGCTTAAGACCTTTTTCTTTTACTTCAGTCTTTTTAAAGTAATGACAAATACAATTAGCACCAAGAATAGGAGGGCACTTATTTAATGACATATATAAACTGGGTCCAGGTTCTAGTCCACCTCTTAGATGCCTAAATACATAACATTCCACCCTGCCTGAGACCCTTGGAAGCTGTTAACCCAACTTCGACTTCCGTTTCAATGTTTTGACAGAACAAGTTTCATTTAGTTTCAAAAGCACTGTTCCATTTTGTTTCATTGAAACTTGTGGCATAGTGGGGCTCCCTGCCTTGCCACAATGAGAGGTTACCCATTTGCCTTTGAGCACACCACCCACCCGACTATCCTTCCATGCCTTGTTCTTAATTAAGATGTTAATTAAGGCAGGAGGCTGCCCATTCATGCCCCGATGCCAGGGGATACAATCTGCAGCTCCGTACCTCCCTTATACTGCAGCCCGTGCCTCGCATATGGCATCCACTGATGTTAATCTCACCAGCACCACATGGGGCCCCAGAATCCTCCAATCAGGACCCCTCTAATATCCCTCCATTCAGATGTCATACCCCACCTTCATTCAGGCTACCTAGCTCCCTGAAACTATTTCCCCTCTTGGGCGTGTTCCCCCCAGGACCTTTGGCCACACAGGCCCTGGCCTCACCTCCAAGGCCAGTCAGGACCCCAGGCTCTCAGCTCTGGCCGTCCCTCATGGTTGGCCCCTGGCCCTTTTGATTGTTCTGGTTCTGGCCCCAGCATTGACTAGTCAAGGTTATTCTACCTGAGGCCTCTGCCACTAACTCCCTTACTCTCTTGGGTCCGCCTTCTGGCCCCTACTAGGTATAACTCACCTGGTTGTGGAAGCTGGGGTGACTCACACTACAACTGGTGTTCCAGGGCCTCAGAGGGACTCTCACTCCCCCTCTGGAGAAGCAGGTCATCATGCTCACTATAGATCTTGCTTTTGACCCACACTTGGCCTCCCAATGGTGGAAGACTTACCGGATTCAGGACTTTCATCTCTTTCTCTGACTGAGCCCCACTTTACTCAGCCTCTGGCCCAAATTACAGCCTCCGGTGTCTAGAAACATACCTTGGCCTACTCCTCTTCACTTAGGTTCCACCCTACCCCCTTTACTTGGGGCCATGGGGCTTCCCTCCTGGTGGGCTCAAGTGTCCATAGCTGTGCCTGGCCCCAGCTACCTTTCCTCAGGGTCTTACACCCAACAGGGCTCAGGTGACCGCAGCCATACCTGGTCCCCACTCTCCCTCCTCAGGGTCTTGCACTCCACAGGGCTCAGGTGGCCACAACCATGCCTGGCTCCCACTCTCCTTCCTTGGGGTCTCTTGGGGTCTTGCACCTCACAGGGCTCAGGTAGCTGTAGCTATGCCTTGACCCAACTGCCTCTGGTGTTACACAAACCAGCCTGGAGGTGAGGGCTAGGGTTAAGGCACCTCTACCTACCTTTCATCAGGGTGATAACTGGCTGAGTATTTCCTGGGAGCTCCCGCACCACTGAGAGCCCCACCAGACCACCCACTCCTGGCATGATGCAGTTTTAGGTCATGTCCAGGACCAGGAGCCTCCAAGCTATTCCCTACAGCTCCTGCCCTTAGCTCCAGAATAATACATGAAGACTTGCAGCCAGGCAATTTTGCTGCCTCAGCTGCCAGCAGGAAACTGATCTGTTTATATAGGCAGCCAGGGATCTAAAATGACTGCCGCAATCAAGCACCTGCTGGCTGCTTGGCTCAGGTCTTAAAGTGGCAGGCACCAACAGTGCCCTGCCACATACCTTCCCCTTAAAATGGTACCTGGCGAAGATTTCCCTTGCTGCTCCTTGTGAGAAAAACTTATGAGTTGGGAGTGAGGCGGTGGGATCCCGTGCCGATGGCTGATTGCAGCAAAAGTGAAACTGCAAGATTCAAACAAAAAACCCATGGTGGAGCCAGGAGGAGCCAGGAATGGCTCCCGCATCTGCCTGGGTATTCTTTATAAAAGTGTGCCAAAGACAATTGGCTGGCTGGGCAGCCGATGCTGGCTGAAAAGACCCAGCCAAAAGGAAGCTGGGGGGGACCAGAAACAGCATCCCCAGCTGGCCCAGAAAGGTCAGAGCAGCTGGGCAATCCAGAGGAGGAGGTTTGGTGGCTCCCTCAGAAAGGGAGTGTAAAGGGAACACTGGGCCAGGGAGGGCCCAAAGGAATCGCTGACAGACCCGGCATGGACCAAAGCCAGTAGCCACAGTGACTGGGACACTGGCGAATGCGATGAGGATGGCACCCTGACCCAAATGACCGACAGCAGGTACCAAATTCTGGGGGTCAACAATGTGTCAAGGGAGGCAGGAGCCTGGGTAGAGCCCGGCTCCACATAAGCTAAAGAGCAAAGAGGGGCCATGAAGAGCGCTTGGTATTAGCTTCATCAGTGGCCAATGACCACAGCCCCCCAGGAACTGAGCGCCAGGGAGGGCCTGAGCATCAGTTGGTGTTAGGCAGGGTGTAGGGGAGGTGGAGCCCCAAAAAGAGACAGTTGCAAGGATGGCCAAGGGAAAGTACCAGGGGGGCAGAACCAGACATCGTCCTCCTGATTGGAAACTCCTTATCATCAAAGATGTGGCAGTCAAGACCCCTGGGGATCTGACCTGAGGCCACTCCCAATAGTCTGGCTGTGCAGCCCAAGAAGCTACAGCAAGGTTCATGAAGAACTCAAATGCACAACACTTGGGACAAAGGCATGCGAAGTTATGCTCCTCAAAAGCAGGCTCTCCTCAGAGCCTGTGAGAGCCTTTAAGTGGTGAGAACCCCCAAAGGTGCTCTGCCACACAACTGTTTAGCTGTTTCAATGCTGTTTTGATGTTTTTCCCATAAGTTATAATGGAGAAGCATGCAACTGCTTATAACTTTGTGGAATTCTGGCACACTGTTGGACATCTGACTACCCAAGTACCTCTGCACTTTTACCTGTGCTGTTACATCCCCCTTTCCCCGCCTCTGTCCCAGCCTTTCCCTAACCCCCTGGCACCTCCATTTCCATTTTCACTGATTGGCTTTCTTGCCTACGTTGCATGTCAGGGCAGCCTCTGGCTTCTTTACTATTCCTTCCATCCAGGATCAGGAGACACACCAACTGCAGGTACTTCCTTAGTCTGACAAAGGGTTTTTCAACCTGAAAGCTTCCTAAGATATATTTCTCTAACTATTCTGTTTTTTTTCACAATAAACATATAAACATAAAAATACAAGATAAGCCATCACACACATCACAAATAACATATATCCAATACAACATGTTTATGTCTTGCTGTCAACTCCTTTATAACAAGAAAGGCTCTGTGACCATTCCTTTTGGCTACCTTAGACTCTCCTGGTGTTATTGTTGTTGAGTCACCTACCTTATTTTCATCTGCTGTTGTTTACAGTGGTGGACTGGACTGAGGCTGTAGGGAAGGAGGAGACTTCACTGGGGCACACTGATGTGTTGTGCAAAGGCCCCAGTGCTAGGAAGGGTGCTCCTGAACACACAGTGTCACCCACCCATGTCATGAGTTTTGCCTGCCTGTGGCCAGAGGTGCAGGGCCCTAGAACCCAGAGTCCCCCTACACCTATCTTCTTGAAACTTGGCAGATATCATGCCCTCAGAAGTGGCTATCATTCCTGCATGTTTCATCAAAATCAGGCCAGAAATGACAAAGTTATATCCTGTTTTGACCTTCCCAATTATATCCTATAGGCAAAACATTGAAACAGGATCAAAACGTGAAGCTGTTTTGATGGAACAATACAGAATAGCCATTTTGATTTGAAATAAAAGTCAAAATGGAACACTGCTCCATCGAATCACTGAAAGACTGGTCAAAACAGAATGTTTCCATTTCACACAACCCTATCATAAAGGCCTGATGGGATTCATCTTGTAACTGGTTTAAATAATTGCAGTGTCATTAGCTATTATTTTGGATAGTTTATGGAGTTCAGGTAATTTCCCAGAAAAAGGCAAACAGCGACTAAGGGAAAAAGGAGAACCCATGGTTTACAAACCAGGCTATCTAATTCGTCACTTGTAAAGATACCAGAGCCCATCAATAAATTTGTAGACACAGAATAGACGCCAAGAGGAATTGGAACATAGTGGATGGGATGAAACTTGACTTTAATAAAGCTTTTGATTTTCTCTCCAAAGCCATTTTTATAAGCTAAAGGAATACAGTTTAGATGAAACTCCTAAATGGTGGATCCATAACTGGTTAGATCAAGAGTGGCCAATGTATTAGCCACAAGCTGGCACATGTCAGATGAGAGAGAGAAAAGGCAGCACTGTATCAAATAGGGCAGGAAGCAGAAGGTAGAGCAGCAGAACAAGAAGCAGAAAGTGTCAATCGGGGTGGGCATGGGACATCCCTGCCAAAAAAAAGTTGACCCCTACTGGGTTAGATAATCATGATAAAAGAAAAGTCAATGACTTAATGTCAAACAAGGAAGAAATATCAAGTAAGATCTTTTCTGTGCCCAGTATTGCTCAATATGTTCATAGGGGCTATGTACAGGTGTTCAAAAAGCCTAAGGAGGAATCGATCTAAGTTAAAATTTTTTGTGAACAGCCTAGGGTAGATTGATAGCAAATAAAACATATATGTTCACCCTTTGGTGGGAGGTGGGGGGCACACAGGCTGCCTGCACTGGCTGAGGCCAGCAGGTTAGGGGTGCTCCTGCAATCCTCCCAGAAGGCTCTGTGGGTTCCTTGGGCTGCCAGAGACTGGTGAGAATCATGTTTTCCCTGCTTACCCCAGTGTGGCTGCTCAGTGCCCTCTCCCCACAACACCTTTTCCTACTCTAGTACTCTGGGACCCAGCTGCAGGCCAAAAATGCCTTGCAGAACCCTATTTGCCTATGGCTTGGGTACCTGCCAGCAATGATTGAGTCACAGAGGTCACAGAGTTGCCTCTGTGCAGGCCAATGTTCTACCTCCTGCCCCCCTGACCTACCAAAAGTAAGCTGCCTGCATTGGCTCCTGCTCAGGGGGGTCCATGCTGGGGTAGCAGTGGCAGGGTGCCAGATACTGGTGTGCAAGAGCCAGTGTCAGGTCTGTGAGGTTATAGCATTGGATCACAGGGGTCCCTGACTGGGTGTGCAGCAGGGGCATCTTCTGGGCTCAGTGTTAGGTCTGGGTGTACATTGTGGGCTTCTTCATGATAGGGTGCAGGGCCACGGCCTGGGGACTTGGATGCCTAGGTCCCAGGGCTCATGCAGGGGACACAGATGCCTCCCTCCACCCCCCACTGCTTGTCTGCAGTTGACAGATGGCCAAAGGAAAGAGGAAGGGCTGGGGAAAGGGGATCTTCTGACTCCTCTGGAAGGGCTCAGGGGCAGGACCTGCTGGGCATCTAGATGCAGCAGCTGAGTGTGGGATGAGTGCTCACATGCCTCTCTGCAAGGTGGGGGTAGTGGGAGGCTGCGAAGGAGGCCAATATGCTGGCAGACAACAGCCTGACTTGAATTGATAGGGAATCTGGTATACAAGTTTAATTTACAGGTCTAACCTAGATCAATTAGATCTGAGTGCACATTGATCCAGGTTTATCTTAGCCCGGGTTCTGTCATTTTTACACCAGTCTATGTGCACCAAACTTCTGTCCAGTTATGCCTTTACATCTATTTCCTATCACTTAGACTGGTATAAGTGTATTACCTGTACCTGTCCTAGTGGCTTGGAATATGCAATTGAATATAAACTTAGTAAATGTGCCAACTGTAGCAAATCTGCTTTGTGTGGCAGTTATCTTGAAGCAAAGGAGTAGGATTCAAAATTACTTTGCTAAATAGGAAACTAGTCTGGAATAGGATCACATTTATTAAGGCATGCCATATACTTCACTTAGGGGAAAAATTATGAACCAATACACATGGGAACCAACTGTCCAAGCTACACCACAGCAGAAAAGGCCCGGGGGGTGATGGTCAATCACAAGCAAGTTATCTCAGTCTGGGGAAGGTATGAGGCATGGTGGCTGCTCTGCTCTTCCCAGTCCCATATCAGGGAGATAAGATCCTGATTAGCAGTCCAGCAGGGAGAATTGTTTAGTGGGATGCTTAGTAAAAAACAGCATGACCAGCACTGGGAAATGATAGCAAAACAAAACAGACAGTTACTGCTGCTGGCTATAACATTGGGACACAGGTGTGAGCTTCAATGGGAGACCTGAAGGCTGAATTATCTACAGGAAACTTTTCTGTCACTTTGACCTCTCTATGAAGTCAACAGGGGATTGAGTGCATAAGGGTAAAGTTTAACCCTTTAGCAAACAACCATCACAAAGCTTCTGCACCATGTAAACCCCACAAATAGAATGGATTTCACCCCTTGTAAGTAAAATAAGTTAAGATTATTCATCAGAGGTTTTTGTAGTGAAGCATCAGCTTACTATAGAGAAATCAAGCTCTGTCACATTGAAGAAAGGAATTTTGATTTTGTGATGCTTAGTTAACATTTTATTAAAGTTTCTGTTGGAACACAGTACATATATTTATGTACATAACAATTCTGTCATGTGGTTAACAGCCTCAAAAAGGCATGATTCAATGCAGCTAGGGATGCTCTTTGCAAAATGGTAACATCTGGGAAACCTAAAAAAATCATGGATCATCCCTTAAACAGGCAACACCTCATCACTTTCAAGCACGCAAGATGATCTCCAAACAAGGGCCGGGAACATTCAAACTTGTGAAAAGCAGAACTGGCTTCTAAGCAGAATCCTATTTCACTGTGTATACCCCAGCCATGTAACTACCATTTTTGACACTAGTACAGAGTTTGCAACCTTACTGCATGTGTAACATGGATATATAATCATCCAAACAGCTAGGGGAAGATCCAGAGGGTGTGTGGTGGTGTGGCTACACTTCTCTTTCTGACCACAAGGCAGGAGCAGCAGCCATGTTTTTATGTCACTGAAGAAGAGAATGATTCCCCTCTCCCTTCTTCTCTGTGCTCAGAGGCATACCCCCTTCCTTTCTCTTCCCATTCCATCTCCCCCACCTACCTTTTCTGCTGTCCTCTCTGTCCTTTCTTTCTCCATCTGACCTGAAAGGAGCTGGACACAATCCAAGATGGCGACAGTGGTGGCAGTGGCAGGGAGGCAAGTTCCACCTCCTTTTCTGGTCCCCCCTAGTGTTCTCCACCAGCTCAGGTGCAAGTATGGGGAGGAGAAATCCATCTGCCCACTGCTGCCACTGCTGCCTCTGTCCTAGGCTAATCCCAGTCCCCATGAAGTCTAGTTGAAACAGTTCTACAGTTCCCCTCATGCCTGGGACAGTGGCAGCAGTAGGTAGGGGAGAGGGAGAGGGGAGGAAATGTGCCTCTGAGCAGGGAGGGGGTTAAATTCTTACTTGCTTTCCAGATTTAAAAGTGTGCCTGAGTGCTGCTCCCATCCAGTGGCAATGCATAGGGGGTGCACAGGGATGCATGTGTACCTTCTGATAGAGCTGATGCACCTCCTGACAGACCATGCTCACTGCTTAGGTGACAGGTGGGGGGGCAAGCAGGAGTGCCAGTGCCCTCCTGCGAGCGCTGTCTGGGGAGTGGGAACACTGAAGTTCCCCAAGAAGCTTTGCAATTGCCTGCAGCTTTGTAATCTCCCCTGTTGATGAGACTGGCCCCGGGGGAATGCCCCCGGCATCACTGACTAGTTGCTGGAGGGGCACATGCCCCCCCCGACTAAGGTGGTATCAGTTGCCCATGGGTCTAGCTGTCCTATGAGGTGGAGGAGGAGACTGGAAACTTGGAATACAGCCGCCCATACAGTCATTGGTCACTGTTCCTGCACCCCCATTTGTAAAATCATGGATCTGCTTTTCCACACAGCTATTGAGCATACAGAGTAGATAGTCACCTGGTCAGGCAAGTATGCAGCCTCATACACGCATACCTGAGTGTAAGTTCCCAAATTCTGGCCCACATACACATGAAGAGTATAATGCCATTCTCTTCCCACTAACTTTTTTCTCACTAATCAGCAATAATGTTCCACAGGTAGTGCCCCCCAACCATACCATCTCAACTACTAACAGCCTAGAACAGAAAGCAGCTGTAGTTGAACCATCTCTCATTGCAAAGCTAACATCTCAAATGCTTACCCCACCTTTACTGAGTTCCTCAGTGGGTACATCTACACATTTATTAATGCACCATAGTTACTGCACACTGAGTTTAGTACTTGGATAATTTATAGACACTAAGGGTGCAGTAGCCTAATATTACTGTGCAGTAATGTATTAGCATGGGTTTTGCCCAGCACACTACTGTGCAGTGTTATTAGGCTACTGCACAGTTAGTATCTCATGTAGATGCACCCAGTATATAGGAATACCTCAAAACTCAGGT
>NW_017729022.1:144785766-144791172 GCF_001723915.1 Gavialis gangeticus
ACCCCACCTTTACTGAGTTCCTCAGTGGGTACATCTACACATTTATTAATGCACCATAGTTACTGCACACTGAGTTTAGTACTTGGATAATTTATAGACACTAAGGGTGCAGTAGCCTAATATTACTGTGCAGTAATGTATTAGCATGGGTTTTGCCCAGCACACTACTGTGCAGTGTTATTAGGCTACTGCACAGTTAGTATCTCATGTAGATGCACCTAGTATATAGGAATACCTCAAAACTCAGGTCTGTTGCCATCCTGTGCATAAGCTGTAACTCCTGAGTCTGAATAGTCTCTCTCCAGAGAAACCCCATACAAGAAGAACCAATTGAATTTTGACTCTTGAGTAAAATGCTGGTTTCATGGATATAGTCTCTTTGTCACAAAGTAAAATCTCCTTTTGAGACCTGGACTTTCAAGATCATATACAGCTGTGGTAATGCCACAATCAACACTAGAGGAATTGTGGGTAGGTAGTTTATGGAAATTTAGGCTCTGCATAGGTGAGATTTTCTTTTTTTTTCCAGTAAAAAAATAGAACACTTTCTTTTCCAGACCAGCCATAGGAACTACATGCATGTCAGTTTAATTTCAAATTTATAAAAACATTTCCTGAACTTGACTTCACTTATCTTCTTTCCATATGTGCAAAAAACCTCCATTTGATACTGATAAGAGGTGAGTGTTATATATTTAGAGAAAATGGAGTACATAAGGAGAGATCTAATTTTTAGGTAAAAGGAGATGTATCAGTTCCAAAGGCCCTGTATTCTCATAAAAAGGTAGCAAGTCACTAGAAAGCCTCTATGAATAAATGCTGGTTTTGGACACCCTTTAGAAAAGGCACTGTAGTTTGCCTTCAGTCTAAGGGTATTCATCATTTAATGGCATTTTTAAGGTTGTATTCAATACTTAGTTGTGAATGACTGGCACCTGTAACAGGACGCTCAGCACACCTGTCATTTAAGAGGAAAGAAGTCTCCAGAAACAGATTAGGCATCAATCAGGGAAGACACCTGAGCAGAAAGGGGCTGGTCTTGAGGTAGGTGGGCAGTCTTATCCAGGAATTTGACAGAGAAGAAACTCCTTAGCAGGCTGCTGAGCAAGTGACTATGACTTACATTATGTATGTCTGTGGGCATGTAGTCTTGGGGCTGCGAGTTCAGCCGTGGGGCTGGGGAGTATCTGATTGTTTGTGGAAGGCACTGAGGAGGTCCCAGTTGGCCCAGGGAGATTGGAACCAAAGGGCCCAGAGAGAGAACAGAGGACCCAGAGAGAAAGCAGGGGCTAGAGGGCTTAGAAAGAGAGCAAAGGCTGGAGGGCCCAGAGAGCAGATAGGACCAGGGTACCCATTGGTCTCACTGGCCTAGGAGTGTGGCCAGGGCTCAGGAAGAACCAAAGGCCAAGACTAAGGGTGCTAGAGTGCCCATAGCCCAGAGTGTGGCTGGTATAAGAATGAACAGAATTAGGAGCCTGTAGCCTGTAGTGGTGGTTATGATTTGATTAGTATGTGTGACTTCTGTATCATGGGTGTAGGTACCCGGGAGGACAAATCTATGTAATTAGCCTTTATGTTTATAGCAATGAGCAGTGACATCTGGGGTCATCACTGTTAGATCTTGCTTGGGGACCACTGGGACAGCCTCTGTTTTCTAAAGACCTAATCACGTGAAGACATAGCAGGTGAAGAGAAGGGGAGATTTCCTAAAAAGAGTGAAGTTGAGAAGGGATGAGGGGGCTCCATCCAGGAACATAAAAGCCACTCCTAGAGCTGGGACCCTCTTATAGTACTTCAATGATTTATTTCCTTATTTTACTATTTTTGTGCATAATGATGAAATGTAGATATGAACTTACACAATTGTCCTGTTTGTAGAAGCTATCCACATGGATTCTTCACTAGCAAGACTCAGGCTTTAAATAGCTGCAAATGGCCACAGAAATGGATGAATAATCATGTTGGAGGCATATACATATATTTACTTTCCCTGCCCCCCCTGCTTTTCCCCACCCCAATGGATCAGTACCTTTTGAGGTAGAACAACCAGTATTCTAAATTCTAGGCATACACCAAGCACTTATCCTTGGTATCAACCTGTGAACAGACACAGTAATAGCGATACCAACAATAGCTCTGCAATCTTTGAAAAGCAGCATTCAGAATTAAGCCCACTACCTTGGAAATAAATGAACTAAAAAGTCCTGTCTCTTTTTAAGACAACAGTGATTATGGAGAAATGATGTTGAGGGAATATCATTCTGAGGTCTATTAACTTGCTGTTCCTACATATGTAGATATTGTGCGTGTCTACATGTCACCCTACTTCCTTTGGAAGTGCTAAAGCATGGCTCAGGAACCCCCATACTGAACTGGGTATTCAGTGCACAGTTAGTTTTAGCTGTTACTTTTCCGTAGAGGCACACTAAACCAGGATAGTGCACTGTTATGGCAAAGTAGCTGCTGGTCACATATAACCTCACATGATTGATATGTCACCCTAGTGCATCGTATGACACAGAGTGCATTGCTACTGTAATGTAGGGTGATGTGTAGATGCTCCCATTGGGGAGAAAAGTTTTCTGGATAGGTGAATAAAAAGGAAATAGGATCTGACCAAATAAGCCCATTAGGGGCATGAACTGATTATTTCTAGTGTGTTCATACAATGCCCAGCAGAATGGGCTCTTGGGTGATTTTGCAATACAAGTAATACACATCAACAAGCAGCTATGAGTTCGCCCATTCAGTAGAACCCTAAACACTAGTTAATGGATGTCCTAGCTATTCCTCTTACCAGATACTTTAGAGCCAGGCAGGAATGTCAATGGAATAATATCCATTAGTAGGAACTGAAGTGTTTCACAGAAACATCTAGGGTTTAACAAGCTTGACTAATCATAAACAGTTTTGATTTTGTAGAGGATATCTATGGTGGGTAGTCTTACAGTAGCACTTTCATATGAATATCTCCCAAAAAGTGGACTAGGCTTTTAGGATTCTAAGCTTCCAATCTCCTAAAAGGGGTCTTGGATCTACCTCAAAGGACCTGAAAGCCCCACGGATCCCTGTTTAAACCAGCATTCCAATAATCTGGGAGCTTGGAAATATTTGAAACCTCTGCATTCCTTGCTCTACCTGTCACTTTGGTGTCTAGTCTTCCAAGTCAACTCAAGAACACTAGCTTGAACAAACTATCAGGATATCAGATTCTCTACTACAGAATGAGATCAAATTTCAAAATATTAAGATTTCCTTTTAAATAAAACAACAAATTCTGGCCAGGGCTAGTTACTGTATATATACTTTCCCCTCTGCACTTAATGAAACAACAACTATAAACTTATGCAGCTCAATCTTGTAAAAAAAAATAAGGTCTCAGAGCCTTCCATAACTTTACATCACTAAGGAAAAAAATAACCCTAAATTCTGAACTATGGTTATTTTTTCTTAAGAGCTAAGAAATCATTACATGTAAAGGCTCCTGGCAGCAAGGCTGAAAGTCAATCCAATTGCTATAGGTTCAGAAATGTTTTAGTCTGGTAATTTATCATCCATTCTAATTGCTGACACACTTAAATGCTGTTCAATAAGGTAGAATGCATCAGTTCTGTATGTAAAAAGCAGATAAGTATCTTATGGCCAAAATTTGTAATTCTATAAGAAGCTTCACAGCAAGCTGAGTCTTAATAGTACATAGGCTATTTGTGTAGTTTTATACATTATTTACAGCTCATTGTGTGCATTAACAATACATTAAAATAGCACTGTTGGTGGCTCAGCCAAGTCACTTTGTTACACATTATTAATAACAATAATTCATTTAGATTAAGATTGTACTATAATAGTGTGCTAAATACAGATGATTTGTGATGGGCCTAATTTTGCTGCCTTTACTTACAATGGTGCAAATTCATTCTTGAACAAGAGGTGGGACAAGTCCTCAGGAAAAGCAATGTGACCTCTTCTTTCCTCATTCAGGGCTAGTTTAGTCCACAGTGGTGGCTGGGGCAGTCCCAAGAAATTATTTATTTTGTATCCTGGTTGTAGCACCCCCAGTGAGACATTTCAGGACTCACAGAATCACAGAATTAACAGAATCACCACACCTAGTCATAGAAGCATAGAGAAGTACCTAATCATAGAGAAGTAGGGCTGGTAGGGACTTCAAGATGTTGTCTAGTCCAACCTCTTGTGCTACTACGTTCAAATTCTTCTTTAGAGTCCTCATTCCAGGATACACTTTGTCCTATTAGTTTTTGTTTAGGCAGCCCAGTACTAACAGTGACCAGTTCTGTATCTAGCTTAGGCGTTTTCTTCTCCAAAGGTAATAAAAGGACCAAATAGCCCATTAGGGGCATGAACTGATTATTTCTAGTGTGTTCGTACAATGTCCAGAAGAATGGGATCTTGGGTAATATTGCAAAATAAGTAATAAACATCAACAAGCAACTATGAGCTTTGCCCATTCAGTAGAACCCTAAACAAAAATAATAATCATTGACTCCTGAGGAAGCCTACTTCAAACCTAGTATTACTTACCATAACACTGACAGAATCTAGCTAATTAACAGATACAACCTACACAATATATTGATCCTTATGTAATGTATTATACTAATTGCAATGGTGAAATATCATTGACAGTATGAACAAAGTTATGAAGTTCTGTGTTCCTCATACGCATCTGAAGGTAGAGCGGAATTTCCCCATTTCCCTGAATCTTGGAATGAAATGGTGAAAGAATTCTGTTATACATTTCATTGTTGTATTTAAAATAAAACAGCATCACAAACACAAACTGTAGTATTTGTGGAATAAATAATCGCTCATTTAATATATTGTGCCAACCTTTAAGACACAAAAGCAGGAAGAGATTTTATTAGGTGTTCCATGGTATGGAATTGTAGCCCAGCTCAATTTCATCCATTTTTCTTATGCAACAAGTTATTTAAATGTCTACTTAAAATAGGTACTATTAAATTAAAATTGATTATTTTAAGTTGTATACATTGCACCTTCTCTAATTGCCCTAACATAAATAAAATATAATAAATATTAGGCCTGTGCAAATCAATTCAGATTCTGATTCAGCTGATTCAGATGCCAGAGATTCAATTTGGAGATCTGAATAATTTTTCTGATTTGATTTGGCTGAACTGCTTTGGAAGACTTGGATTCGATTCAGAGCCAATTTGGAGATTCGGCCATAGAGTATAATGGGGAATCATTGAAACAGCTATAACAGATGAAACCTATAGAAGTAGTAACCTATTTTGAGAGCATGACATGTGCCAGTTTTAAAGGTGATAGGTGTAGGGGTTTCTGGGAAACTATACCTCAAAGTTCTGAAAGCAAAACTCAGGTGGGTCACCCATGTCACAAGTTTTGCTTGTCCACAGCTTG
>NW_017729022.1:144791224-144802808 GCF_001723915.1 Gavialis gangeticus
TTTGTGGCCTCCACAGGGGCTACCATCCCTGCAGTTTTGACTCCACTGTGGATTAACACATACACATGACGTGAGTTTTGCTTTCAAGAATTTGGGGTGCATTTTCCCCCAAGCCCCTGTACCTCTCCTTGAAACTTGGCAGACTTTGTGGTCTCAGCAAGAGCTGCCACACCTGCAGTTTTCACCCCACTGTGACTTAACACACATGTGACATGAGTTTTGCTTTCAGGAATTTGAGGTACAGTTTCCCAGAGACCCCTGCACCTATCACCTTGAAACACGGCACACCTCGTGCTCTCCACAGAGGTTACCTTCCCTGCAGGTCTTATCTGAATCAGCCAAAGTACAACAAAGTTATAGCTATTTCATTGATACCCCATTATACTCTATGGCTGAATCTCTGAATCACAAAATATTTTCCGAATCTTTTCCGAATCAATTAGGAAGCTCTGAATCGATTCAGAAAGCCTAAAGCTTCCAGTGATTTGATTTAGATTTGTAGATTCAGCCTCCAAATCATCTGAATCAATTCCGAATCTGAATCATGATCTGAAGCTTTGCACTGCCCTAATAAATATACAATATTATTCAAAGGAAGCAAATACAGTTCAGTGTAGGATATCTATTTCTTTGTTCATATCATCATTTCACATCTTTAGGAGATTTATACCTAATTAAATTCAGGGTTTTGAATAATGCCTTGCTGGTAACCTAAATTGCAGCTGGGCTTTTGCACCCTTTGTCATGGTGTGCAGTTGGCATTATTCTAATGGCAACCTAATCTTTCTTCGGGGTACATTTTGAGGAAGATGAGAATAACAATGTCTACTGAGCAAGAGGTGAGGATTTTAGGGTGATATATTTTATTGGGCCAACTGCATGGATGGGATAAAGTGAGTCAGGCTTTTGAATACAAGACATTCTTCATCAGTATGAGCAGGAAAGCAAGCACAGTGATTGTTAAGAACAGTGTGACTACGGCTGTGAAATTGGATGGGTATGGAGAGACAATCCAAGGGTAGCAAAAAAAATAGCAGAAGAAAAGAAGCTTGATTTTTAGATCAAGGATTATCAAAAGGGAGGAGGTTCAGTATCACCCGCAGTGTCTTAGAAAAAATTTAAGGAACCAGGTGGAGTATGATGCCCCATACAATATATGAAGTCCACAAAATGTCCTATGGTAACTTTGAAATCTCTTTGGAATCCTGAAAGCAACTGTATATGCTAGGTTAAACAGAAGCTTCTGTAAATAGCTAATCCACATCAAGACTTTTTTTTTTCTAATTAAGTTGCTCTTATAAATGTAACACTTCCAAATAACATCTCTGTCTTCTTGAAAATAAATATTAAAGCCCACATGGGTGTAATAGTTTTTCACCTCCACATGGAAATCAATGGATACAGCAGCTTTTAAAAAAGCTCTTCCAAATAACTTATTGATATCTTTATGCAACCATAATCAAACAATGGCAAGTTATTGCACAGCATGCCATTCATTTTTGTTGTTCACGTAGCTGAATAATTTAATGATTTTTTAAATATTCAAATATAATCTCAAAAGATTAAAGTAGACACAAAAATGAATACCGTGTTTCCTTTCCAATGCGTATTATATAGTGTTTTGAAACAAGAGTTGGTCAGAACTTTGTGTTAAAATGTTTTCCAATGAAAAATGCTGCTTTTGCTTAAATCAGAGTGTTTATAAAAATGTTTGGATTTTTATAGGGAGTGGGGTCTCTGGTTGTGTGCATGCACCTTTTTCATTCTTATGTTTTTCTATGAAGACGTTTTAAAAGGTTGAAACTGAATTCATTGATTGAACACTGAACATTGATTACTATGGAACAAATGTTCAGAATTTTGATTTGTAGGAATTTTTAATCTGTTTTCATTCTGTTTCAGAATACAATTTCAGCTTTTCTCTTGAAACAGAAAATTAAGTTAGTGTCCTGGACTATTTGCAGTAGTATTTTCCTCATCCAGATGTTTCTTAAGGAATTGAATTTTTACTGTCAAATTATTAACCTGAAATTCCATTGTCATGTGTTGAATTAAGCAAATGACCTCTTCGAAGAAAAAAATGCCATACCTGAGATTGGCGAATTAGCAAGCTGACTAGAATAATCTTTTTGTAAATATTTTATAATATGTTGTTTTTAGACTATTCACCACTGCCTGACACATGAAGACAATCACAAGACTAAGTCTTCAAGCTGTAATAAACTTGAATGGCTTCTCATTACAAATGTTTGTCATAGGAATGAATAAATTTTATGGCAGTCCTGTTTAACCTTCAAAAGAAGATTAGAGATTTATTTTACCATTTGATCTTTAGGATTGAAAAAATAGTGATGCACATGGGCTAGAATTCTATTTCCCTTTGTGTGCCTGAGAGGTATTTTCTAGCCACATACATAGGTGTTTGTAACAGGGGGTCTGCTCTGGGCCGATTTCCCTGTGGGCTGCCCACCTGTTCTGGGCCAACTGCCTGCCTTCTTGCCTGCCACACCTTGATGTTAATTAATTCATTGATTATCTTAATAAGTGGGAGGTTGCCCATTTCTTGCCCCGATACCAACGGGCGCTATCTGCGGCTCCGTATCTTCCCTACACCACAGCCCATGCCTCGCAGATGGCATCCTCTGTTGTCAACATCATCGGCTCCACTCTGGGCCCCAGAATCCTACTATTTGAACTCCACCTGGATCCCTCCATTCAGGCGGCCTGTTCTGCCTTCATTCTAGGCTGCATAGCTCCCTGAGTTGTTCCCCCTTACAGGTGTGGTCCCCCTGGGACCTTTGGCTACACTGGCCCTGGCCTCACCTCCAGGCCAGTCAGAACCCCAGGCCCTCAGCTCTGGGTGTCCCTCACAGTGGAATCTTCGACCCTTCTGGTCCTGGCCCCAGCACTGACCAGTCAGGGGATTTCAAGACAGGTTTCTGAGTCTATGGCCTCACTCTCTTGCTGGGGTCCAATTTCCGGACCCTACAAGGGGGTAACCCACCCAGTTGTGGAATCTGGGGTTATGGAGCCCTGACCCATCTTTCACCGGGGTGATAACTGGCCTGGCATTTCCTGGGGGCTCCCGCACCACTGAGGGCCCCACCAGGCCACCCACTCCCGGCAGGGTGCAGTTTAGGTCATGCCGAGGACCAGGAGCCTCCTGACCATCCCCTACAGCTCCTCCCTTACCTCCAGAGTGTTCCATGAAGCCTCGTAGCCAGGTGATGTTGCTGCACCTCCAGCCAGCAGCAAAATGCTCTGTTTATATAGGCGGTCAGAGTTCTAAAATGGTCACCACAATTAAGCACCTGCTGGCTGCTTGGCCCCAGGTCTTAAAGTGGTAGGCAAAAACAGTGCCCTGCCACAGTGTTTTTCGCCCTGCTTCTGCACCATGAATGAAAACTACCATACCCTAAGTTGGGTATTATCCAAAAGCTTCTTAAGTACCCCTTTTGAAAATGAGCCACTGCTCTTTTCATATAATAATCATCAGAGAGCCATGGGAAAGTTTCTATCTGAGCAGGAAAAAAGCTCCAGGCTAGAATGCATTGCCTCCTCCCTTTCTGAGTGGTATCTGTTTTGGTGAGCCACACACCTTGCAGATTGCTCGTGGAGACACATATCTTCATCTCTTGGTCATTAACTCCAAAAAGAGCACTGGAGAGGGGGCTGGATAATGCTTGATAATGCTTATGATAGTTAGTGATGAACAGGGATCCAGGTTCTCTATTTTCCACAGAAAAATGCAGAAAAACATGGATTTTATTTTTTAAAGGAGAAAAATGCAGGTTTCCCCTTGCAGGCTAGCAGAGTTCTAGCCTGCAAGGGGCTCCTTGGGGCTGCAGGGAGTGGGAGAAGGCCAACTGGACACAAGATGCCACATGTATGTGTGTTTCCCCCAGCTGCCAGCAGATAAGTCCATGGTGGGGAGCGGAATAGGTGACATGTGGTGAGGTGGGGCAGTGGCTCATGCTGAGCTCCCATGGTGAGGGAAGGAGTGGGGCATGGTTGGCAGCTGGGGATGGGACTGGGGACGGGGCCTGGGGCACATCCCAGCTCGGGCATTCTGTAGTGCCTGGGGCCAAGACAGGAATTCATGGCCATGGGGTCCAGCCAGGGAGCAGGATGGAGCCAAAGGCAGCTTGTCTGAGTGGGTAGTTGATGGGAGGACCAGCTCCCTGCTGTTGCATGCACTCCCAGGCAAGGGTCAGGCACCATAGGTGATGCATAGGAGGGTCATGGGTCATGGGGAGGCAGCCACAAGCCCACTCCCTCCCTCCCGATTTGTGCACGTATAGTAGGGTACAGGGCTGGCTGGACCGGCACTAAGGCTACCTCTGTGCCCAGCGGGTGAGACCCAGCACAGTAAGGTGGAGCGGGGCAGCAAGATTCATTGCTGCTGCCACTACCACCAGGGACCCCACACCAGCCATGCCACCACAGAGTAATGCCGCACCACCAGCAGCATGAGGAGTAATCCTCCTCCCTTTGCCAGCCACTCATGTGCTGGGCCATGGCTCTACCCCACTGTTATAGCCTGGCTGCCACACTGCCCCCTACTCTACCTCCCCTCTGGGGTTGAGCTGCAGCTTGGCACACAATTGGCTGGCGGTGGGAGGTGAGAGCAGCACAGCCTCCCGACCTCCACCCATCCAACCAGTACTCTTAACGCTGCTGGCGGCACAGCATGACTCCATGGCAGCATGGCTGGCACAGGGGTCCTGGTGGTTGTGGGGCAGCAACGGCAGCAGCAGTAGCAGCAATGAGTCTCATCACCCTGCTCCATCCTCCCATGCTGGGTCCTACCCATTGGGCCTCAGAGGCAGCCCACTGCCAGTCTGGTCAGGCTGTAGCCCCTTGCCATGCTGTGGGTATACAAATCTGGGGGGAGGTCCCATACTCCATCACACTGCCCTGATACATCTCCTATACTGTCACTTATAGTCAGGCATCCCCCTACCGCATACAGACCCCACCCATGCCCCACACACTGGGGGGCTGTAGCCTGAGGGTGGGGGACAGAGGGTCAGGAGTGAGAGGCACCAGCAGGGATCGGGAGCAGAGGCCCAGACTGAGGGACACCAGCATATCAGGGCTGCTCAGCACCACAAAGTGTGGGGGACAGCAGTGTGGAGGATGGCTGGAGCTGGACCTGGATCCTGGTGAATGAAGACTGCAGGGGGAGCTCTAATTTTTTATGATAAAAAAACCAAAATCAAATGCCAAAATATGTAGGTATTTAGAATTTATTTTATTATAATGATTGAAGCACTAGTAAGCTTCCAAATTACTTTTACTTTGTAAATATATCAATAAAACATTGTGTTCAACTGATACCTATATATTTATAGTGGCATTTCATTTTAATCACAGAAAAACACAGATTTGAGGGCTTTTAATCAGAGAATTTTGGATTTTTAAATGAAGAAAACCAGGATCCCTGGTGATCAGAAGTTGAAGAAGGCGTCTGGATCTACTAGCTTTTTTAGTAAATGCCCATACCACTCATAGTGGGGCTAAAATATAGGAGGGACTTCTTCCTTCACCTAAAACCCATTAGTCATGAGTTTCTGTTCAGTAACACATCCAGAAAGGGCACATATATGTCACATTGTATTTGCCCTGCCAGTGTGTAACCTACTGAGCAGAGTCAGTCTACACCCACAGGCCAATGTACCCACACTGCGGGGGAAGTACAATCAATTCCTGTGCATAAATGCCAAAAACACTATTTACATAGCTAGATAAATTCCATTTGAATGACCAAAGGGAAGCAGCATTACACCATCGTCCCACCTACTTATCCATTATTATTACTTACTTACACTTTGGTCATAGAGGTCCTAGTCAAAACCAGAGTTTTATTGCAGTAAACAAATTGTGTACACTATGGCCTGGCCCTGTACTATTACATAAACAGACATGTTGTCACTGACTGCAAAATCAAGCCTCTAGTAAGAGATAGTGTCTACTCTGACAATCTTATATCCTAAACAGATAAGACATGGCAAAGCCAAGATGCATTAATTACATTTAATGGAGAAATTATACACAGATATGTTGAGTGACCTGCCCAAGGTCACATGGGAAGAGTGTAGACAAATCATGATTTAAAGCAAAATATCCCGAGTCCCACCCTAGTATATTAACCACAAGACTATATTTCCTCTTCTCTTATCTTCAGAAATATTTACCCACATGTAAACCTTACTTATAAATATTAAACATGTAAATGGTGCTTGTGTTAGTTAAAGAATAGCTTGGGTTATCACTTCCTAATGGTATTATGTATTGTGCTTGACAAAATTAAAGCATCACATTTGCCTTACTATAAAGTTTGAGTGTACACAGAAGTAGGTTCCTAGGGTGTGTGTAGAAGATGAAACAGGGACCCTAAATTGAAGTGGTTGGTTTTAAAAAACACCACTTCAAATTAGGGCTGATTAAACCCCTGTGTCATGCACACATCCCGCTGACTTACCTGCCTCTCTTGCAGGGAGGGGAGGGCAAGCTGTTGGTGGGCGGTGTAGTCCCTGGGCTGTGGGGAGGGCATGTGTTTCCCTCTGCGGTAGAGGTGCTCCAGAGGTGCCCCGCTCCAGGTGGCACCTGCCCACAGGCACCCAGCTCAGGTGGTCCCAGGGGGCACCACAGCTGCAGAGGGAAACACTGGGCCCCCGTGCAGCTCAGGAAGGCAGGCAGGCTCCAAAGGTGGGGGTGGAGATCAAGCTCGCTGCTTTTCTTGGGCAGAGTCTGCTTTCCCGGCTGCTGTCAGAGCTTCCTTTCCAGAGCTTCCTGCAGAGCCCGGGAGCTGCACAGAGTCTGGTGCTTCACTCCACAGCTGTAGGGACAGCAAACTAAAACTCATCAAAGGAGTTTTAGTTTGCTGCATCCCAAGTCATTTAAGGTGCATTATGCCACCAAATTTCCTACAGTGACTGGAATTAATGCACACTACGCTGCCAACACTTGCAAACATTGACACCATTAAAGCAGTGCAAAAGCATTTAGCTCACTTTAAAGTGTCGTGCACACATGCCTCTTGTTTCATCTCCATACGGGCATAGTTACTATTTGCAAGTATTCTGACAATGACTAGACACTCATAAAAATGACTAGTAGTCCTAGAAGTTTGACATGCTACATTCAGAATTCATTATTCATCCTCTCCTACATATTTACTCATAGAACAAAAACAATGCTACATAGGTGTCCGGTTATACAACATAAACACGGAAACAGCAGTTAGTCAGCTAACAATCTGTGAATAACAAATAGACAAGAATGCTCAGCAGGCAGTTAGGCAAATGATATAAGCACTAATTCAATGACGGACTATACTCAAGGTGTATGTTTCATTGCAAATAGTGCAGCTATTCCATTTGGTTCCTAATCTGAACTTTTAAATATTCCTAATGAAACAAAAGAAAATCAAGAGATTTGCTGATCAATAAAAATATTTGAGAGAGAGTAGTGGTGACAGAATATTTGACATAATCACTACAGTTAAGTCCCCTTACGCATCACAGTCATATATCACAAGACATTTGTGTCTGTGAGCTAGGGTCAACTGCAGCCGCTGTGTCAGCTTACGTTGTAAAGTGACTGCAGGCAGAACAATGTTTAGAAGAGATTTTGAACTTTCTCTTTGCTTTGATGCTCCTAGACCCAAAAAGGTGAAAGCAAGTACAATAACTTGAACACCAGCATTACCAAAGTGTAACTAATACACTGTAGGCACATCTACATGTGTGATTAACATGCACAGGTAACCTCCGGCGCTTATTGCTTTGGAGTTTATTATTGTGCAGCACATGGAGCCCCACTGGGGCAGCCAAGACTGGCTGAGGCACTGGGGGGAGGTCAGCCTGCCCAGCCAGAGCTGCTCCAACAGGGCTCTACATGGTGCAGAGTGGATGGCTGAGGCATGAAGATGCTTTAGCACAGGGACTGCCTGCCAGCTAGCCCTGCACTGAAGCCTCCTGTTCCCTAGCCAGCCAGGTCAGCATCTACACATGTGTTGCTCTGGATGAATAAAATTGCACAACTAGTTAGGACTTGTAAATATAAATCCTAGCCTGCTGTGGAGTTTATTAGTTTCATGAGCACACGTGCACAGGTGCACATGTAAACACTGATATGTTTACTGCATAGTTAATTAGTCAACTGCACAGTCAACACCTTAGTAAACATCTTGTGTAGATGTGCCTGTAAGGGCCATTCTATGAGCCTGAAAGTTTGCATTCCATGGTAGTCTGTATCAGACTGCCAAGCATACCTAAGCTTTCTAGCAATGTAAAATTAATTATTATAGTACAGTAAGCACAATTTTTAAGTGATCACATTTGATTTTAAGCAGTCCTGTGCGACTTTTCTTTGCATACATTTATGGAAACATTTTTTTTGTAGGCAGCAGTGAGGATTTCACATGAGGATTTTTACTTTCAAATTTGGATTTCATTAACTTTGTTATAAATAAGTGCTACAAAGCATCAGTAGAGTCATGTTAATTTAAATTCAGTACATGCAGATCAAAATCAGGCCTCCTGAATTTTGGCTCAATCAAAGCCAAAGCAGGTTAAAACAGAACTATTAGTTTTCACATCAAAACTGTGAAATTCACATAGCTACATAAAACTTTAAACCAGCTATTTCTATACATCTTCTTGTGATTTACAAGTTAAAACAAAGATTTAAATCCAGAAATGCTTTGGATCTCTTAACAGACCTCTCTCAGAGCTCTAGTTTCAATAATGGGTGGGGGGTAGGGGGTGGGATTACATGAGAGAACAGTGAACAAAGTTTAGAACCGCAGACGCAAAGAAAGTACAACTGAGAGATTCTGGGGAAAAAGATATACTGTATATATTATGAAATAAATACTTATAAGCTAAAGGTCTGATTTGGTTATCACTATAACATGACTACAATGAAATTACTATTGGGTCAGTCTATAAGCTTATTTACCATTTCATCAGTCCTACCATATGTAACTCAAAGAATGGGAACTAAAGGCAGTCTATACATGTGCTCCATGGTGGAGGGGAGGCACTTTTACTAGAGCAGCTCCATGAGCTTCCACAGCTGATCTGTATTCAGTGTCATATACTTCAAAATGCAGCTCGTTCAACGCTTTAGTTCAAGCACCCCCTCCACCATTTTGAAGGGTGGGGGCACTTAATAGATGTGATGCTGAGGTTGTTGGAGCACATTAATTAACACCCTCCAGAAGACTCAATTAATTGAGTCTGCTCGAACACGTGCCGATTAGAATATGTTGGAGAAGATTTCTGGCATGTGTATAGGTTCCAAAAGATTTTACAGGTTTTCCAAGCTTTTGTATGTAGGGCTTTGGTGCACATGTGTGCAGAGTTTGAATTACATTCCAACTCTTGAGGGAGTCTGTGGCAGTGGCAGCTCAGGTGGCTGGCTCTTGTCTCTTATGGAGGAATTCTTACCTCTTATGGGAGGGCTTGTAACATAACCTCCAGGTTTTCTTCATATATATATAGGCTCACCCCTCCCCATGACCAAGTTTCCCCCGTAATTCGATCCCTGCATGTGTTGCAGGGAAAGATAGGATATACAAACCTTTTCTCCTATAATTTAATTCAGGTCTTCCTCTTTCCATAGATAATTCACTCAATAAAATGATACCAAAACAAAGCAATGGGTTTTTTTTTTCTTCATCTAAAGGAAATGCAGGTGTTAGGCTGTCCTACGCTTTAGAGCAGTGGTTTTCATCCTGTGGTCTACAGACTCCTGGGGGTCCACAGACTCTGTCTAAAGGGTTCACGAAAGATGACCATGATATATGAAAAGTATGTGAATACCCACACGTACAATTCAAAGGGATCTGGACCTCCATTCAAAATTTTCAAGGGGGTTTGCATCTCCATGCAAAATTTTTTAGGGGTCAGTAAATGAAAAAAGGTTGAAAACCTCTGTTCCAGAAATAACAATTACCTTCCTCAGGAGCTAAACTGATGCAGTATAACACACATATTTTTCATTAGAATTTCTCTATTCTGCTCTCCCTCACCAAGTTTCTCTCTATTAGATTTTGATCATATCCTCTTTCTGCTCTTTTTTTTCCTCCCTTCCCTCTCCTCTGTTCCTATTTTTTATTTATTATTTTGTATTGCCTCCTCTTGCTCCCTTTTATTCACACTCTCCCCTAACTGCAAAATGGAGTTCATGCTGAACTTTTCAATGACTATCAGACTAGGTTCAACATAAGGCAAAATTAATTCACTCCTCTCTTCCCTTCATGCCTCCTGGCATATAAAGCCTCTGGCACTCCAGCCAATTGTAAATTTATACCTATGTGTTCACATGTGAAGGTACCATTCAGGATTAAATAATGCATAGCTTGACAATATATTATTTACTTCAGGTAATACAATGTGATTGATTCAATCAGACATGATGCACTGCCGTGTGCACCTCATGGCCTAAAAATTCAGGGAGAAAAAGTTACCAAACTTCTGTTTGAAGCAGAAAGGTAGTTTTAAAAGATATATTTAGAGCTCTAATCCATATCTTAGGATGGATATTGATCACAAAACCATTTGTTATCTAATCCCTTTCTAAAAAGGGGCTTGAACATGTGGTATTAAATCTGAGCTAAGTTATCATAAAAATGTTATGAGTCAGTTGTCCCACATGCTAATTTCAGTATATTAGCTATAACTTGTAATATTGCTCAGAGACACATTTTTGGACAGCCTCTCCTCCTACATTTGTACACACACATTTTTAAATAGATATGATGCCCATCACTTGGGTAACTCACAGGTGTCAGATAAATCCTTATGAAAGATAGGGAAAGAGAGATATCTGGAAGAGGAATTCTAAGGAAAATAAGGTACTACTCCTTCAAGCTTGTATTGTGCATCATTAAATAACATATATTCAATAGTCTAAAAAAGTCAGAGGGGACCAAAGTTTACTTTATATTAGAGACCTTTACATTTCAAACAGTTGTCCCTATATTAAAACCAGTAACAAGAGTTTGCCTAAGGCAAGTCATTCAGAAAGGCATCTCATTCCAATTTTCAGTCACCAAAAGCTGAGGAATAAACTACCTTCTGTGGCAGTTTTTTGCAATAGTAAATCATTTCCACTCTTAAAAATCTGTGCCTACTTCCCATTTGAAATTTGAGAGGATTCAGTTTCCAGCTGCTGGGTTTCCCTCCCCAGAGAAAGGGTCCCAAGTGTCACGGTGGAACCCGAACGAACAGGCTGGGTCTAGCGGCGGTGGAGTTCTGAGTGACACGGAAGCTGGATGTTCTTTAATTGAATGGGTTTATTAACTTACGCTTGGTAGAGCGCAGGTACGGAGTCTTCAGTTACAGTTAGTAACGCACAACAGGGGGAGCCTGTTGTCCCACGGGGTTCGCCGACAGGCCCTTGCTTTCTACTCCCGGTGCCGGAGCCCGGGAATAGGTGCGGCTGCCTGTCAGGTAAGTCCCAGGGATGGTCAACAGTTTATAAAGGAAGACAAATAACAAACAGAACTGTAACGCGTCGGTGTCGCCAGTCCACAGAACAGTTGGGTAGCCGAGATGATTGCCGAAGTCAG
>NW_017729022.1:144803015-144807202 GCF_001723915.1 Gavialis gangeticus
CTCTGTCTCCAGTTACGCGGGTCTCTCTCTCTGTCTCTCTCTTGCTCTCTGTCTCTCCTCCTCTTCTCTGTCTCTCCTCCCTGTGGGAGGGGGCTCACTAGGCTTTTATCAGAATTTAGGTAGCCAATCAGAATGTAAACTCCACAGAACTTTCTAGTCTGATTATATAACATAACTGGGCATGCACACTGTTATCCTCCCTCACACTGGGCATGCGTCTGACAGGGAAACTAGGTCACCCTTGAGTGACAGGCCCAGAGGTCATGCAAAGGCCACGTGTAGGGCCTGTTACTATGACGCTTACAAGAGAGCCTCTGCACTGGCAGCACTAACAGAGCAAATTTCCAAGACACCAGCCAATGGGATTTTCCTCTAGATCAGTGACTTCTGAATTTCCTAAAGTCATGAAACTATTTCATATCACTTCTGCTGTAGAACCCTTATCCCTATCCTGAAGACTGACATGGAGCCAGGCAACCTGGCCCAGCAATGGTGGCGTATCACTTCCCAACCCCCCCTACCATAACTCCAGTATCTTGGGGACCCCTGATAACCTATTGTGGAACCTCAGGTTTCAGTGGAACTCAGTTAAAAAAACCACTGCTCTAGATTAACAAAACCTTTAAGTAGCTAGTATTTTCTTTTGGCAAAAGCACTTGGCCACCATAATCACCCACCGAACCAGCTGATAATTACCCTTTCTAAATAAAACACCACAATGGTACTCTTCATCTCTTCTAAAGTCTTCAATATTTCAAGATTTAAAAACCAAAACACCAAAACCAAGTGAAAACAAACAAACAAAAAAGCACATACATGAGCAGGCCAGATATAAGCTTAGCCAGCTCAGATCTTGTAGAATGACTGGATACAGTTGTGATGTTCAGTGTTTGCTCTGTGCTTAAGGTGATCTCCAGAGACCTGCTTCTTTCTGTATCCATTGCACATGGCTGTATGTACAAACAGAGCTTAACAGTGTTCCACCAAGTCTCTCCCTGAGAATCTTAGCCCCAAAGATGCAGTCCCCAATAGCATACAAGTTTCAAGGGTCTACTGGTACAACAAGCATTTCTGTCTAGTAAATATTATCCAACATTCTCCAGAATCACTAATCACCTGGAAAAAGGGGGTCATGACCACCATTATATCATACAGTAATTAATTTATTTACTCATGCAGAACAGAAATATTTCTGGAAAACTTCTATTTTTTTCTGGATTTTATCATATCCAGATATGGCTTTGTATCCTTGCTTATATTTTCTATCATTCTTAACATACTTTAAAAATACTCTTTTTTTGTCTTTCACCATGCTACTCACAGGTGGAATTTTCCCCTAACATTTTTTTGTTCAATTGTCTGCAATTCATTGCTTCTCATTTATGTTAATTTGAATCTATGTCATCTTCTTTTCATTTGGTATATATTGCTTTTAATGTTTTTATTTCTTATTCCTGCCTTTACTTTACCCCTAGGTGGCCTACAAAACTGAGCTTTGCAAATGGGGAATCATATGCACAGAGAGATGGTATGCCCAAGGTCATGGGGCAGGCTAATAGTAATAAACTGTGGCAGGGAAACTGCCACGAGAGGCAACTTACCTGCACCATGGGACCAACGAGCAGAATGGCTGATGATGAGCATGGCAGCGGATTGAGGTGGACTTCTGTTGCCGGCCTGGGCACGCTTTGTAAATGTATGCCGGCAGCAATTCAGCACCCGGCCCATGTTTGCCATTTCAAAAATGACCTGAAGCAACATCCAAGGGGAACTTGAAGAACGTTCCCTAAGGGAACACAAGAGGTGCAGTGAGGTAGTCTCCCCTGGCAGGGGCAGTTGGTGGGAGCCAGATGCTGAACGGCTTCTCACTGTAACTGACTTAGAGGAGCCAGAATACCCACCATTGTGGTAGACATTGATCCCTGATGTCACAGAATGGAGCTGGAGCAACAGTGAACCTAAAAAAGGAAAACATTAAAAGAAAAGTGAATTTGTGAGTCATAAATCTAGGGACCAGTCTGATGGGACACAAGTTTAAAATAGCCCAGGATGAAGATGAAGAGTTTGTGAGGATTCAGGACAATGACATGGCCAGTATAGAGGACCAGGTGCTGAGGCCTGAATTATGTGTAAGTGATCCCCATTTTGAAATTTGTAACTGCAATAATTCCACAGATTGCTGAAGAATTATTATAATGGATATCCCAGGTGGATGTGCGGAGGGCAATTATAACTGATCAGGGCACAAATTTTATGTCTGGGGTAATAAAAGCCACTTGTCAGGTGTTGGGAATTAGACAGCTAAAGACCTCTATTTATCACCCGCACACCTGGTGGAGTGTCTAAATTGGACTATTAAACACATGCTGTGCTGCTGCACCCAGAAGTAGCCTAGGAAGTGGGATCTGTTATTAATACCCTTAATGTTCACTTTGAGGGATACTCCCCAGGCATCAACTAAGTTTTTGCCCTTTGAATTAATATTCAACCATAAGTCCAGAGGCCTGTTGCAAAGTGTTAGAGAAGAGTGGGAGGATAAATGGCATAGGGGAATCAGGGCACAACAGCACAGGCAGAATATGATTGAGAGGCTTATCCAAGGTAGACAGGTGGTGCAGGAAAATTTAGAAAGTGCTCAGAAATGCTAGAAAGCGGAATATGATGAAAAGACAAATGAAAAAGAATTTCAAGTGGGAGACAAAGGGCTAGTGTTGCTCCCCATGTCTGCCAATAAACTGTTGACAAAATGGTAGGGGCCTTTTGAAATAATTAGGAGGGCCAGACCCGTCAAATATGAAGTTTACTGGCCTGGACACTGGTGAGAATTTCAAATATACCATGGCAATTTATTAAAAGCATGGCATGAGCCCAGAGGTTGGTTACTCAGTCCTGAGGACCAGTCAGAAGAGATGGGCCTGAAGTAGAGGAGACGTTAAAGGAAGGGGAGGTAGGGAGCACTATAAAACAAGGCCTGGAGTTAAGCCAAGATCAGTGAGATGAGTTAGAATCCTGTATAGATAATTTCAGGGATGTTTTTAATGAAAAACCTGGAAAAGCCAAGGGAATCAAATGATATCAACACTCCAAAGGGGATGATAGAGAGAGATGGAGGCCTATTTCTCATCATCTGCAAGCAAGCTTATTTAAGGAAATGCAAAAAAATGCTGGCTCAAGGGGTCATAATACCGTCCTGGAGTCCATGGTGCAGCCACACGGTTGTGGTACCCAAGGTACTGGGTCATTGTGGATTTGTGTAGATTTCAGGAGGGTAAACAACATAGCATATCTTGATGCCTTTCCAGTGCCTCATGTGGAGGAGCTCCTGGTCAAGCCAACTATATCTCCACAATAGATTTGTCAAAAAGGTACTGGATTGATGGAATGATACCAAACTAAAACAGCTTTTGGGATGCTGTGGGGTTTGTTTGAGTTCACTAGGATGCCTTTTGGCCTTCACAGGATGGCTGCCACTTTCCAATGGCTGATAGATCACATTTTGACACTGCACATGATGTATGCTGCAGCCTATGTATAAATATATAAATATAAATATAGTGATTTATTCTCAATCCTGGGCCCAATGTATACAGCACCTGAAGGCCATACTCCAGGAACTGTGCTATGCAGGAATGATGGCAAACCCTAAGAAATGTGCATTAGGCATGCACAAAACTAATTATTTAGGTTTTATAATCAGGCAAGGCATTATTTGACCCCTGGCACGTAAAATAACGGTAATAAAAAATTAAAAACTGCCCCAAACAAAAAAACCGTATGTGGTCATTTCTCAGATTGGCCAATTGTTATTGAAGATTTATTCCAGACTTTACTGAGAAGGTGACCCCCTTAACAGATCTATCTACCCCTTAATAGAACTACCAATGGGTAGGATTCAAGGTCACATACAATGGACCCCTCAAATGGAAGTTGCTTTTAACAATATCAAGAAGGCTCTGTGTAGCTATGTTTTAGTAATAACTCTGGACTTTTCCAAACCTTTTATCCTCCAGATGGATGTGTCAGACATGGCTTTTGGGGATGTACTATGCCAGGAGAGAGAAGGCACTGAAATACCTGTAGCATTTGCTAATAACAAATTGAATGTGGCAGAGAAAAGTAATCAAATATTCATAGTTTCATAGTTTCATAGTTTCAGGGTCGGAAGGGACCTAATAGATTTCTAGCCC
>NW_017729022.1:144807213-144809208 GCF_001723915.1 Gavialis gangeticus
CTCCGGATCCGCCTCAGCTGTGCTGCGCTCTCTACCCCATATTAAGAGGTTGTGTCTCACAATAAAATAGGTGGTGACTTATTTTTGCTATCATTTAACTGGAGGGGTGTTTAGCCTTGTAACAGCCCATACCCCATTGCAATGACTGAATAAGACAAGAAATGTTAATGCTTGGATGACCGATTGGGCTTTGTCCTTACACGATTTTAAATTTTCGGTCAGGTATAAGCCAGGCTCAGTGAATAAAGTTGCCAATTTTCTGTCACAATGTAATGAGACCAAAGTGGACCCAGGAAGGATGTCGAGTGCTAAAACTTGTGAACAACAGCCCAGGGAGAAACTGATTACAATGCCATAAGGCAACTTAGGTAGGGGGATATGTGGCAGGGATATTGCCATGAGAGGCCACTTACCTGCACGGGACCGACAAGCAGAACAGCCAATGTTGAACATGGCAGCAGATCAGGATGGACTTCTGGTGCTGGCCTGGGCATGCTTTGTAAATGTATGCTGGCAATGATACAGCACCCAGCCCATGTTTGCCAGTTCAAAAATGACCAGAGCAACATCCAAGGGGGACTGGAAGAACGTTTCCTGAGGGAATGCGAGTGGCGCAGCGAGGTAGTCTGCCCTGGCAGAAGTGATTGGTGGAAGCCAGGCGCTGAAAGGCTTCTTGCTGTAACTGGCTCGGAGGAGCTGGAATACCCACCATTGTGGCACATGTGGATCTCTGATGACACAGAAGGGAGCTTGAGCGACGGTGAACCTAAAAAAAGGAAAAGATTAAAAGATAAGTGATTTTTTGAGTATATGAGCAGAAATACCAAGTCTAAAGTGTGATCCTACCCAAAAATTCCCAGGAGAGAGCAGAATGGACAATAGAACCTTTAGATAAGGAAAAGACTGTGTATGGACATAAGGTCCCTGTGTAAGTGAATGGACAATTTGTTGTTTTGTCCAGTCACGGTCAGAGACCTTAAGTCCAATTTGGCTAGACCTTAACACCATCTGGTTGGCGTTAGGTGGGCTGTAGGGGAGGTAGAACCTCAGGATTGGTGACATACCGTGGAAGACAGCAAGGCACCGAGGGATGTAGAAGTAAGATCTTCCTTGCCTTTAACTAATTATTTCAGCCAAGATTTGGCAGGTAAGAATCCTTGGGCACCTTGAGGGTCTACCTTGTGTGTCAAGCTGTCATCCCAAAAGGCAGCAGTAGAGTCAAGTCGGATTGCAAAGCCAAAGTGCTTGTTTAAAGAGCGACACAGTAAATAACATAAACCTACAAATAGAATCCAGCTCCTGTATCCCATACCAGTACTCTACAGTAAGGATCATAAAGTTAACCTTTGAGAAGAAGTTTGAGATCTACTAATGAAAAGTACCAAGTAGGCATTAGGTATTATTACAGTTGATTCAAAATGGCCCCCTTTCCTGCCTGTAGTTTCTAAAGGACTTCTAATAGTCATTCGCAGTTTTCTAAATCTTTCCTCCTAGTCAATTTTGCTCACCATTTTCCTCAGCTGTCTTAAATACAATGATACTTTATTTGTTTCTGTATAAAATCTTCAGCATGCAGATCCCAAATTGAAGTTCCCTCTAATATATTTTTATTTCCACATCTTACAGACAGGTATTTAAAAAGTAACTTTTCCTGTTCTCTGGTTTGATTCTATCATCTAAACCAGACATCTACCAGTACTTCCTGCTGGGTTTTGTTAGCTAACACATTGATCTATATGCATTTAGGATACTAAAGTTCTATGTCTTCAGAAATAGGTAGTAGTTTCATTAATGCAGAGTAGATCCTTTCAACTACTCAATATTTCCTAAATGGGTTATAACCAGAAATTTTAAGATTGTGATTATGTAAATAATTCTGCTAAGCTTTAGTATTATGAGCTATGTCACATTTCTTCTCATAGTTTCATAGTTTGTAGGGTCATAAGGGAACTGATAAGATCATCAAGTCTGACCCCCTGCCATGGCAGGAAAGAG
>NW_017729022.1:144810249-144821156 GCF_001723915.1 Gavialis gangeticus
GTGTCGAAGGCCTTCCTAAAGTCCAGAAAGACTACGTCCATGGCGACCCCTTCGTCTAAGGATTGGGAACTTCTAGTTTCTCTACCTGTTACCTGGAATCATAGCATTGCTCTATATCCAAGTGAAATATTGCTTCTGATACTATTAATTGTGATATAGATTCATTTTTTTCATGAGTGTTCCGGTGAGATAACTAGTATTTCCCCTCTGCCCTCCCCTGCTTCCCTGTGAGATGCAGGCTATCCCATTCATTCAGCCCTCTCTTTCACTGGAAAATGAAAATCTCAGCTTAACATCAATCATTCAATGGTTCACAACTTTATTTTCTACAATCTTGTTTCTCTCATACCTAGGGCCAGAAAAATTTCTGAGAAGATCACATGGCCTTTCTGCTTCCTCAGCTCTTTTCCAAGACCCCTAAAGTTTTCTATACATTATTTAGTTTCATGTAATTCCATTTTATTTGTTCCAGTGTGTATAAATCACCAGTGGAGACTACTAAAATAGGTTTATAATCTCGTCCAGTGTTGGAATTACAAACTGTCATTCCAAAAAGACAGCATACTGCTCAGTTGTAACTGTTGAGTCTTGCAGAATACCATCCAAACTTAATATGGAGGTGATGACCTTTGCTTATCTATTACATAGGTGCTTGCTTCTTGCTGGTACACCCACCCAATAGACTCTCTATAGCTTTGTTCCCTGTCTCTTCTGAGGCAGTTTTTTCAATAGTTAATTCATTGTGTATTGGATCATTCAAAATTCTACTTGGGTTGTATGCCTCCATCTTTTCTTTGTCCTCTAGATCATAAATTGCCAAGCTTGCTTCTTCAAGTTATTCATTCTTTTATTATTCTTCTTATTACCGGTATTTTTCCTTGTTGTTGCTGTGCACCAATTTCTAAATTTTGTTGTTCAAGGTTCTGTATTCCTTGGATGCTATACAATGTTGCTACATTACCTTCAAGATCCCTAACACACTCCTCCATAATAGCCAGCAACATATATTTTACACTTCAATACTCTCTTCTTTCTTCTGGGTGAACATAATACTCTCTTCTTTCTTCTAAGCATGTGGCAGGCATTCCACACCAGTTGTTCTTTCATCTTCCATCTATCATCTGTTACCTGGTATAAATCCACATGTTAACAAAAGGAGATATACTTTTGTCAAACTCCATCCAAAACTCTCTTTTACCTATTTTGACCAGATATTTTCACAGGGCTACTTATGTTAATGAAGACAGCATTTGCTTAAGTATATGCAGGAATAAGGTCTACAGTTTGCCAAGATGGTCAAGAGTAGGGCTGTGCGAAGCTTCACTGGCAATTTCTTTTTGATGCTGTTTCAACTTGTTTCAAACTTGGAACAGTGAAATCAAAATGAAACAAAGGGCTTTGAAATAGCATTGAAATGAAAACAGGCCAGTCAAAATGTTTCAAAAGTTTCAAAATGTTTCAAATTTTGAAGCAGCCAGCCAGGTGGTGGGAGGCAGGGATGCGCTCCAAGCAGCTCCACAGGCCCATTTGGCTCAGCCTGTCAGAGACCACAGCCCTGGCTCTCCCTGTCTTCCACTGTCAGGCTGTATTTTGTGGGGTTGGAGGAGCCAATTGCAGCACAGCACCAGCTCTGCCTGCCTTCCGCTGCCAGGCTCCACTCTGATTGACTGTGCTAGACCCCTGGAGCTCAGCCCAGTGGCAGAAGGCAAGCAGAGCTGGGTTGAGTTCCACAGGGCTGTGAGCCACTGGGAGCTGAGCCTGCCTGGGGGAGGCGCCTCGCCCCCTGCAAACCACTGGAAACTGAGCTCAGCGGCGAGAGGCGATTCCCCCGGCTAGGCTCAGCTCCACAATGTTGGGTCCCTGGTGGCTAGGAGCAATCTCCTGTCATCCAGCAGGCAGACTGGGGGCCCACCCATACCCCAGGTGGGATTCAGGGGCTCTGCCAAACTTCTCCCAGGGATGCAGGCCCCTGATCCACCTGCTGGATCACAGGACGCTGCTCCTGCTCCCCAGCTCCTGCTTGTCAGCAGCTTCAGGTGCAGTTTCCTAGGTGCCCCTGCACCTATTTCCTTGAAGCTTGGCAAGCTTCATGCCCACAGAAGAAGCTACAATCTCTGCAAGTTTCATTGGAATCAGGCAAGAAATGGCAAAGTTATAGGCTGTTTTGTGCTTCCCCGTTATAGCCTATGGGCGAAACATTGAAACAGTGTCAAAACAGTGAAACTGTTTCAATGAAACAGAACAGAACACCTGTTTCAAAATGAAATGAAACTTGAAACAAAACACTGTTCCATCGAAACATCAAAATGGAAGTTGAAGTGGAATGCTGCTGTTTCACACAGCCTGAGTCAAGAGACTAGACTTAATTCTTATGGTAAATCTAGATGAGCGTTCACATGCATTTCCCTGGGGATTCCCCTGCTTATGTACTCTGGCACATGGCAAGTTACCCTGGGTGGGGTAGAGGTTGGAGCCAGCACCTGGGCTGGCCCTAGCAGCCTAACCTGGGATCCTTGGAGACCTCCTGGGACTCCAGCAGGGGCCACACCTTGCTGTTCGAACCCTCACCCCATGCTGCAAATTAGCAGCATGGGGAATACCTGATTGTGTGGTATGTGCAGTATATGGTGCTGCAGATGTGTCTGCAATGCTACAAGCCTCAAGTGTGCACTCATCTGGTTGTGCCCCTAGAATTCAAAACAAGTTAGACCCTCAAAAATAAAAGCAACTTAAAAATTAGCCCTTTTCTCCCTTCATTTTTTAAGCCACGTTTCCTAGAATATATTTTATAAAGTAAAAAGCAGATTATTTTGTTATTTCTAAGTAATTCAGGGCATTTATTGTTACAGCATAACACCTCACCTAGGGCAATTAAAAACAGATGGTCTTCATGTTCATGTTTTATAATGCTGCACGTTTTTAACTATAACCAGCAATAAACCATGCCTGCCTTTATTCACTATTTAGATAGTAACTGAAACCTAATATTTGCATTCTTTTGAATGCTGTGATTTGGTATTTATAATCCTGTTTGTCAAAAATAAACAGTGCATATATAATTATGCCCACAAAACTTAGCACTATAAAATCATTGTTACAACAGCTGGAACATAATACAGTTTTATTAACTTGAAGAAGTTAGTCTTTATTATTAGTCAACAGCAAAATCCCAAGTCATTTAAATGACTTTACCTTGAAAATACTATGTTCAAGGCTCATTTTTACCATTTAGTATACAGAACCAATTTGGTATGCAGAGAAATATTTAATTTACTTCATTTGACCAGTAGATCTGTACAAAACAATCCTGTACATTTTCAGGCAAATTATTGGGAGCTAGGGATCAATCAGATAGGTAAACTGTTGTGCTATAAAGAGAGTTTTGGTTTTATACACTAAGTTTTATGTTAGTAGTAAACATTAAAAATGACCAAATATGTTGTGATGGAAGAATGTTTTTTGCCTGAAAACTTGGTATGTTCAAGATTTATTTCATTTAGCTTTTGGATTGAACCCATCCATTCTTCTGTGCAAACTGATGACCATTTTCATCATAGACACAGAATAAACATTTATAATTAATCATCTCTGTACAATTTTGCCTATTCCTCATTACAAATTGTCTAAAAGTAAACAAGCAATTTCTGAATTTTGTTTCATGTATGTAATATATTTTATTGACAACCCACAGTTTATAGAGACCCACAGACTTTTGGTGTCAACTCAAACTTCATATTCAATGAATTATTTTTTTCCAAAACCTTGCTATTTTATTGGAAAGATTGAAACGTTTTTTTGGTAATGCAGACTTCCAGGATACCCATGCCTTTGTCATCTTCAGTTTGTAAGATTATGGTGGCCTCATTTTTTCAGTATGTATGATGTCCAGATGTACAATAATCCTGGTTCACTAGCTCAGGCCAACAATTTTTTTAGCTAGCAATGAGGCATGATGTTATAA
This sequence comes from Gavialis gangeticus, assembly GCF_001723915.1. Classification (NCBI taxonomy): domain Eukaryota; kingdom Metazoa; phylum Chordata; order Crocodylia; family Gavialidae; genus Gavialis; species Gavialis gangeticus. The sequence continues at coordinate 144,814,211 of NW_017729022.1, forward strand.
CTTACTGGGTGGAGAAACAGTAGAATGATCTATGACAAAACAGAGGGCTCAAGAGCAAAGATAAAGGAGTTCATAAGCAAGGGGTCATGCAGTTTCTTGCCATTTTCACATAAACTAAATGGAGAGTTTACATTAGACTCATCAAGGCTTAATTCAGGCAGATCAGGGAAAACAGGAAAACAAGGAATGTAAAAAAGGATACACTCAAGAGACTCTTCAGTTGTGCATTAAGCCACTTATTACAGAAATGCAGGGCAGACATAATGCTTTCTTTAATCATCTGGCTTTACATCTGTGCAGATTTCTGGGTATTCACAAGAGTTTTTTATATTTATTGGTGTTGACTAGTGTATGCTCCATATTTGCTTTCTAAACTTTTTCCTGTCATAAAGCAATTTATTAATTTCCCAAACAAATATGAAAAACCTTTTCATTATGTTTCATTAATAAATCAATTTGTATACCTAACAGACATCTTGCCCAGAGGCCCATATCCAAATTCTGATTTTAGTTACAGCATGTGAAGTCAATGGAGTTATTCAGGATTTACAGATAAATGAATGAAAACTTGACTAGGCTCCACATTTTTGTTAAAATAAAGTTTTTGTTCAAATCATAATTCCCCTATGGTAGCAATAGTGAAAATCTTTGCTGAAAGATGTATAGCTTCCCAGTAGAAATAGCTAGTTACACTTATTTTAAAATGGTACCGTGCTGTTCTTGTTCCTTCTGTTTTCAAGCAGAAAAAGAGGAATTTCAAGAAATGTGTCATTTAAAAATGATGGGTTTGACTAAAGTTTTGAAGACTGATAAATTACAGTCAGCTGTTAAATTAAGAGATGGCTAACTGCATTTTTCCGAAAACAAAGGTAAATGCAAGGTGAATGCTCAAAATCCAAATACAGTATTTTCTCACATACCACACCTCCACATAAGATACTCATTATGTCTTTGGAAGTCACAATGTAGGAAAAGAAAATTTTTCTGAAGTCACGGCCAAGTGTTGTACAAGTACTTTCTAGAAACAGAAAGTATCCCAAAAGTGTGGCATTCCAGATGACAGTTTAAAATGAGGCTGCAGACTTCCTAGTGTGACAGGATGTCACAGGATGGGGTCCTACGGGATGGCCGTGATCTCCCCAAGGCCCCCTTACCATGCAAAGTTGGCCCAATGGGCACCCTCTATTTTCATCTGCCATGTCTTTGATCGAATGATTGATAGGGAGGCTGCCTTTTGGTCCTCTTGGACACAGTCTTGATTGACTTTCTGGATCCTGTGGGTTTCCGGACCCCTGGTGGGGTCTGTGCACCTCAAATGCTGCGCCCTCTCTGGCGTTGGGGTTCCCACACTGCTGTGGGCCCCTTGTGAGGCCTCCTCCTTTCCCTAACAGCCTCACCCAAACCACCAGTTTTATACAACAATAAACAAAACACAAGCCCCTGAGCTGTGACATAAATTCAACCTGCCTGGCTATAATGTCATTCAAACCCTACCGGGGAATACTCTGTCCCACAACAGTATCAGGAGCTGCTTGTGCAGTCAGGCCTCTCTCCTTTGCTTGCTCTGAGACAGCTCCTTCTCCCTTGGCTGCTGGCAGGGAACTGTGTTCCTGGCCCCAGCCCTGGGGTTTATATATGAGCCAGGCCCTGCCCCTTCCGGTCAGCTAACCACTGGCAGGTATGAGCCACTAGCTTGTTCTAGCTGCCCTGGTAACCAGCAGCTGGGGCTTCCAGCTCACTACTAGGGCTCTTCCCCTATCAGTTGCAGCTCTGTAAAGGAGCAGGGCACCCTAGTACCCTGCGACACAGGACATAAATGAAACAAGGCCCTGACCCTTGTAAAGGCAGTGGCAAGACTGTTCCATACCAGAAGCCCATTGACATACTATAGACTGCATGTAGCAGTTCACTTGCATTGCAACAGCTTCAAACATAAACTATGGTGCTCAGTAGGGGTGTGTGAAGTGGGCCATTTTTTATTTGGATTTGGATTCAGCCCAATTCAGGGGACAGTGATTCAATTCATTGATTTGGATCACTGTCCTGATTCGATTCAGCTGAATCTGAAGATTCAGTGCTGATTCAGAGAATCAGCAATTTTGCCATAGACACAGCTTTAAATGTTTTTTTCTACATACCTCGAGGTAACAGGCATGGCTTATGAATGCTGAGATGATGGGGCAAATGAAGCATCCCACAGGAGTGCGGGGGCCCCCCTGCATGCTCGGTGGCAGACCCAGAAGTGAACTGGAAGTAGTTCTGGTCCACTTCCGGGTCCACCACCAAGAACATCAAGGAACCCCACCATGCTCTTTCAGCTCAGTGATAGGCCACGGGGGGACCCAAGGTGCTCCCCCAGACCCAGGAGGCACCAGTTGCTAAGCCAGGAGACAGGGGGGCAGGTGTCCTCCATGCACTCCACAGCAGGCCCAGAAGTGGACTGGAAGTGCTTCTGGTCTACTTCTGGGTCTGCCGATGAGCCCGCTAGGGAGCACCTCACACTCCCATGGGGTGCTCCATCCATCCCACCATCTCCGTATTCATGAGCCACCTGGTACCCTGATATGTCAAAAAAAATTTAAAGCTGTGTCTACGTCCAAATTGTTGAATCTTTCCAAATCTCTCCAAATCAATTTGGAGGGTTCTAATTCAATCCAGAGAGATTAAAGGGTCTCCTGATTAGATTTGGATTCAGAGATTTGGCCACTGAATCAAGCTGAATCTCCACAGAATCGAATCAGTGACCGAAGCTTCACACAGCCGTAGTGCTCAGCAATAGATACTGCAGCTGTGAGAGGCTTAACACAGGACTTTACCCTTCTGTCTACTAGACCAGATACAAGCAGCAGCCTCTTGGAAGCCATTACAGCAAAGTGTCTGCATGCTTCTATTTCAGTGAAGAAAAATGAGCTTCCTCACTTAAGACACAGATGCCAATTTTAGAGGGAAAGCTGTCTAGGGTATGTGAGAAAATGTGGGCATTACAGATATAGTTTTGTGGGGAGAGGTGTGTTTGGGTGCATGAGACAGACCTGCGGTAATACACTGAAAGTCAGAGAATAGCCTGATTATCATGGGTGTGTGAACCTAGAAGGAGCCTAGAGAATAGGCTTCAGTATTTCCAGGTTGGCTGAAAGAGTTGATGCTGTGAACAGGGAAACTGTCTCTGATGGTGTGAGCCTTCTTTAGTGAAAAATGCAGGACATTGTACATTCCTGTAAATAATCAGAATTGCATGTCCAAATCCTGATTTTAGATACTTGACTGAATCATTTTTCACATCCTAACATGAATAAATCATAAGACCTTAGATTCAGAGTCAAAAGGGTAACATAACTTTCCATGAGGAACTTAAAAATAAAAGTTGCATTATTAAAAAAAAGTGAAACAAAATCCAATACGCTTCCTGACAAAAAATAAAGTTTCATTTGAAAAATGTATTCCACTATTGTTATTGATTTGTGCAGTGTAAATTATGACAGTGACCATGTACCTGTCAAGGAAACTAATGTGTTAATAGTTGATTATTTGAATTAAATTAAATGAAGAAATACTTATTGTGTTCAGTACAAGTTTACTACATTTACATTAGTAGATAGAGAAGTATTACATCTTTGTAATACTTGACATAAAAGTTAGAAGAAAGTGCAGCAGGACCTTAATATGATGTGGGGTTTTTTTGTTTTGTTTTGTTTTGTTTTGTTTTTTCTTGGTGAACGTGAAAAGGAAAATCTACAGAATATCAGGGTACTAAGCCATACAACAGGCAACATTCATCCCTTCACATTGGTGACGTGAAAAGGAAACCCAAAATCAATTTTTTCCTGAAGTTTCACAGATGTCAACAGAAATAAGAAATAGATTCAATCCTTTAAAGTGTGCATTATACAGAAAATATGCGTTCTGCAATAAAAAAGATTAGGAAGGGCACCTGGCCTGTCTTTTGTCTCTGATGCAATGGCTCACACAGACAAAGACTATGTTTTTTTTTAAGGAACTGAGGACAGATCATTTTTATAGATCCCCAAATAGAAATTTTAGTAGAATTTAGGTACATAATTCATTAAAAGGGATGCAGAACAACCTTCTCTGAATGGCCCCAAATTGTCTGGGTTTCTGGAATCTTCATGAACTTACTTCTCTCATGAGACATTCCCTAATTGTTTATATTCCCATGCAAGTGGCATCAAAATCCTAAGAGGTACTGGGAGGCTGCTAAAGCCCACCTAGTCCCCATTCAGTTATACTATCCAGAGCAGCCTAAGGGAAAAAAGGGGGGAATATAAGCAGTGGAAACAGGGAGAGATTACTAAAGAGAAGTATGACTCCTCAGCTTGCAGTTGTAGGGAGGCAGTTAGAAAGACCAAAGCTACCATGGAGCTGAGGATGGCATCCCAAGTTAAGGATAACAAAAAATTGTTTTTCAGATATATAGGGAGTAAAAAGAAGGCCCAGGGCAGTATAGGACCACTCCTGAATGGGCAAAAGCAATTGGTGACAGACAGGGGGGGACAAGGCTGAATTCCTCAAGGAGTTCTTTGCCTCAGTATTCCTAAACGAGGGGCAAGACAAGTCTCACAATGGGATCATAGAGAGACAACAACAGGTCACCAGGCCAACAAGCGTTGACCCTGAGATAGTGCAGAGTCACTTGGACAGACTGGATGTGTTTAAGTCGGCAGGTCTGGATGAGCTCCATCTGAGGGTACTGAAGGCACTGGCGGAGATCATTGCACAGCCACTGGCAAGAATATTTCAGCACTTGTGGCACACAGGCCAGGTCCTGGAGGACTGGAAAAGAGCCAATGTGGTCCCTATTTTCAAGAAGGGGAGGAAGGAGGATCCAAGCAACTACAGGCCAGTCAGTCTCACCTCAATCCTTGGTAAAGTCTTTGAAAAGATTAAGGCTCATATATGTCAGAGCCCAGCAGGAAAAATTATGCTGAGGGGAAACCAACATGGGTTCATAGCAGGTAGATCGTGCCTGACTAATCTAGTCTCTTTTTATGACCAAGTTACAAAGCACCTGGATGCAGGAGTAGGGGTAGATATTGTTTACTTAGACTTCAGGAAGGCCTTCGATATGGTATCCCACCCCATACTGGTAAACAAATGAAGAGGCTGTGATTTAGATGATTACGCAGTCTGGTGGGTGGCAAATTGGCTTGAGGGTCGTACCCAGAGAGTGGTGGTGGACAAGTTGCTATTGACCTTGAAGGACGTGGGCAGTGGGGTCCTGCAGGGCTCAGTCCTTGGACCGATACTCTTCAATGTCTTAATCAGTGACTGGGACAAGGGAGTAAAGTGTACTCTGCCCAAGTTTGTGGATGATACAAAACTGTGGGGAGAAGTGGACACACCGGAGGGCAGGAAACAACTACAGGCACACCTGGACAGGTTGGACAAATGAGCAGAAAACAATAGAATGCGATTTAACAAGGAGAAATGCAAAGTGCTGCATCTAAGAATGAAAACTGTCCAGCATACCTACTGCTTAGGAAATAACCTGCTCATCAGCATGGAAACAGAAAGGGATCTCGGAGTCCTAATGGACTCCAAGGTGAACATGAGTCATCAGTGTGATGAAGTCATCAGCAAAGCTAACTGCACTTTATCATGAATCAGCAGATGCATGACAAACAGAACCAAGGAGGTGATCCTTCCCCTCTATCGGGCACTGGTCAGACCACAGTTGGAATACTGTGTCCAGTTTTGGGCGCCACACTTTAAGAGGGATGTGGATAACTTGGAGAGGGTCCAGAGAAGGGCCACTCGTATGGTTAAGGGCTTGAAGACCAAGCCCTGTGAGGAAAGACACCTGGACCTCTTCAGCCTCCGCAAGAGAAGGCTGAGAGGCGACCTTGTGGCTGCCTATAAATTCATCATGGGGGTGCAGAAGGGAATTGGTGAGGCTCTACTCACCAAGGCGCCTCTGGGAGTTACAAGAAATAAAAGCCATAAGCTAGCAGAGAGCAGATTGAGACTGGACATTAGGAAAAACTTCTTCACAGTTAAAGTGGCCAAAATCTAGGATGGGCTTCCAAGGGAGGTGGTGCTCTTCCCTACCCTGGGGGTCTTCAAGAGGAGGTTAGACAGGCATCTGGCTGAGGTTATCTGAACCCAGCACACTTTCCTGCCTATGCATGGGGTTGGACTCGATGATCTATTAAGGGTCCTTCTGATCCTAAAATCTATGAATCTAGTGAAAAGTTTATCTAAAGCCTGCTTGGCATAGAAAACATGGAGTTCAATAAACATGTGCCCTATGTTCAATCTTGGAACATAATCAGTAATGAGAGGGAAAATGAGAGCGGTGCTGAAAAATAGCCTAGTGGATGGTGCACCCATCCAAGAACTGGGAAGCATGGTTTTGAGGTCTCCACCAATGTCTCCATAACCAAAGAGTTAGGAAAAGGATGCCCTGGATTCTGGTTCCTGCCACCAATGTTATTTCTTTTGTTCAGATCAGATCATCCAACACAATATTTATAACCATCCTGGCAGCACAAAACAGAGCCCAGGCAGAATGCAATACTTAAATGGAAGTATCTGCCTTGGGTCCACTAATGATCTAGGTCCTTCTCCTTGAGCTTGTGAGTCACTACAGGGTTTACTGCAACACTCTATCAAACCAAATGAAAGATTCATTCAAATTTAAGATGACCCCCTGATAATTAGATTTTATACATGGAAAATTATAAAATTATTATGAATTTCCATGTATAGAATCTAGTTAGTGGAAGATCATCTTCAATTCATCCCCCAGCTGCTATGGAAACAAAACCAGCAATGGGGAGTGAGGGGCCAGATCTCTGCCCCTTGTCCCCCACATGTCTACTCTCCCTTGCCACCTGCTCCTCCATGACTATGCCTCTGGCTACTTTTTCCACCTTCCCCCCTGCCCATCTAAACCTTGTCCCCCTACTCCCTGACTTCCCCACTCCCT
>NW_017729022.1:144821399-144827487 GCF_001723915.1 Gavialis gangeticus
CCCCCCTCCCCCCTTGTATCCCATGCCTTGCCTGGCCCCCTCCCACTTCTTGCCCACCTCCTTTACCTTAAGCTACAACTCTGTTCCTTTGGGGCAACCAGCAGAGTCCAGCCTCAGGCCAGCCCCTTCCTCCTTCACCCCCTGCTCCTTCCCACAGTCTGCCCCCTTTCCACCTCCCCATACCTGTGCCTGCCCCACCCTTCCCTTTTCCCAATACCTTCTACTAAACCTCAGCTCTATTCCTGGGCAGTCAGCAGCAGTGTGTCCCCAGCCTGGCCCAGCCAGGGAGAAGTTATGGTTCTCCTGAACTTGGCTGGGTAGGGTCAGAGCTGAAGGGACCTGAGCCAAAGCAGAAGGTAAGGGGGGAGGGGGCAACTGGGGTGAGGGGATGTAAACAAAGTCAGAGGCAGGCACAGGCATGGCAGTAAGCAACAGGGTTGGGGGTAAGGCTGCAGGATCCCCCACAGTCTCCCCTGTACTCCCCTCAGCTATATGCCCCTTCTCCCACCAAACAAACTCTTCCAAATGTTTTCTGCTTAGGGCAGATGGCATCTCAGCTCCACCCTCAGCCTGAGCTGAACCTCTGCCTGACCTGGGCTCATACTTGAATCCAAGATGAGACTTTTTTCTGCCATGCTGACTGGAGAAAAACCTTGTCTTGGAGCCCAGTAAACATAGTATTTAACTGTGTTAACTGTGTTCATGTTGCAATAATGTTGGGGGTTTTAGTTTGCCTATAAATCTAGTACATGGGAAAAGAATGGATTAGAGAGACAGATATCTTATTTCACTGCCTACCTGTGAGACAATCTAAGATGGACCTCTAACATGAACAGAGACCTGAATAGCTTTGTTGACATGTCAATAAAGATGGAAAATGCAGTTAACACCCAGGAAGTGTCCAGAGAAAGATGGAAACATGACAATAGGAGAAGAGTGTCTAGAAAACCAGAGGAAGAGGTTTGGGGCTCAGGAGATAGCCATCTGGAAAGAAAGAAGTAGAACAGTACTTGGGGAGGCTGTGTGGGCTAGACTGGGGACTAAGGGATTAATTAACCCTTTGGCAGGGGGACAGAGAACTTCTGGATGGGTAGCCTCAGCTGCAATAAATACCCTTATTGAAGTAAAGCTATCTGTTCACTGCTTGAAACTTTGAGTTATACTTGTTCTTCTAAAAAAAAATCCCTTACTCAGCAATGGAACTGGATACTAGCTTCTGAAGTCAGTGCCACAGAGAAACAGGGAGGGTGAAGGACCAAAAAGCAAGAGTTTCAGAGTAAAAAAGGAACCAGGGATCACCTCCCCACAACTCTAATACTCACACCTAGGCTGACTTGTAGGAAGGGGCACTCCCAGAGACCAGACAAGGCCATGGTGGTCCTGAACAAGTATCACTTGGAGGGAACTCTATGACAGCTTGTAATTTCTACTCTCAGTGTAATAAACAATAACTCACACTGCCATTACTTTAAAACTTTACGGATAGTCCAGATGATAAAATCCAGGTGACAAAGGCTGCTATCTCTGGGATTCAAAGCACCTGTCCTAATTTACACAGGACTGTCTCACATCTGCAATTTCAGAATGTAATAATGCAGCACTTAATGACTTTGCCACTCTGGGGCAAAATCAAAGTGTCAACCATAACAGTTCAGATTTTGAGCTTGTTATTAGATTCTGTGCCAGCAGATGTTATGAGTTCTCTGGAAATAGCACACTCAAGGCTTGTGCTGTTGGGATTACCTCATGTCACTCTCAAATGGCCCCTCTCTGGTCAGTACTAGCAGCTGTGTTGATTGATTTCAGAGGAGGCTTTCCCTTCTTAACTTTAGTTAGGGTTTCAACATTGCACGGAACAGAGAAAAGACATACCCTCTTTCAAAGGAAGTTAACTTAAAAAAATACAGCACTTCTTCTCTTACTTGATGTGAAAAAAAGGACAATAAATCAAATAGTCACCACAGAGAATGAGACAGAGCAGAGGGGAGAAGAGAAGATGGAGGGAGAGTGATGCTTCCGGGGCAGCTGCTAAGATAGAAGAGCCCTAGGAAGGGAGAGGCATGGTGATGAAAGAGCAAGGAGAGGGGGATATCTCCAAAAAAGATGCCTGAAAAGGTTGAGGGGGGAAGGAAGAACCACCCCCCAGGTCCAATTTCAAGCAGAGAAGAGAGATCGACTGGATCCTGTTAAGCTGGGAGTTACTGGCGAAGCAAATTCTTCTAAACAAAATACCCAAGCAGTGAAGGAACTCTAGCAGAGACGGCCATGTGGTGAAGAAAGTGTCTGTTATCCAGGTTACAGTGAAAGCTGGTTTTGTTGTGGGTTTTTTTTATTTCATTTGGACTTTGAGTCGAGCCAATCAGGCTCTAGAGAGGTTTAAGAGGGAGAGATCCTGAGCGACGGCTACTCACTTAAACCCTTGAGGCAGAAGTGCTTTGAGAACTCTGTTGATGCAGGAACACAACAGGAGACAGGATGACCTATAAGAAAAAGCTTGAGAAGGGACAAAGTAGGAATTCCCTGTTTTCATTTAGATTTTTAAGTTGTGATTACTCCTAAACTGTACATCTAATGAGATTGGATCAAGCTGAATCTTCTTGAAGTTAAAATTAAGACTTACTTGACGAGGTGTGAAGTAACAGCTTTCTGTTGAACTGTGGGTTGATTGTAGAAGTAAAAATAAATCCTGAAAAGTAAAGAAAAAATGGAGAAATGAATAATAAAGAAAATTGTTTAACCCAAATACAACTGTGATTTCAATCTATGACAAACTTTGGGGTGGCGCTTGGAAGTGATATATGGGAGGTTGTAGCCCAAAAAAATCCCTACATCGGTTGCCGGGGTCTGACTGCGGTGGAAAACAAGAAACACCTTTCAACTAATAATATCATAAAATATTCAAGACGTGACAGGCACGGGTTGGAACATACCGCAGGGAGTCCAAGCAATTTCAGTAAGGAGGGGTCCGTCTAAGACACTAGGCCGTAAGGGGAACCACAACACTTGAGCTAGCTGCTGAATTCAGATAGCTGATCAACAGCTCCTCCTCAAGCTTACTTTTGTTTTTACAGTTTTGAGGTTGACTGGGTGGTGGGGGATTGTTTTTTGTTGTTGTTTTTTTTTTTGTTTTTTTACTGACTGCCTCAGTGGCTCATCCCTTCTCCCATTTTCATACAGTGTCCTATTCCCTTGTCCGTTAAAACTGGATTCATTTTCGTGACTTTTTATTACTCTCTCCTCAAGTCCACATGACCATCCAGACTCCTTCTTTTACATCAGTCCTACATTTCTAGTTGTCATCAGTTCCTGAATGTGCAGTCTCCAACTGAAAATTGGTATGAAAAGCAGCTCAGACACAATCATCTCTGCCTACTCCAACAAGTTCATAATTCTCTCAGGTACTCAGGCATGAAAATCTTGAAACATACTTGACCTCTCTCTTCTGCCCCCCACCTCCCTCCATCCCCAACCACCACATTGTTTATAAGTCTTGTCAAATCTTCCTCTATGTCTCCAAATTCATCTTTCCAGCCCTACTGCCAAAAATTGGCCCATGGTCTGTTATGCTTCACCTTAATTAATGCAGCCTTTCTCTAGATTCTTGGAGAGTTAAAAAATTACAGTTAAGAAGATATACATTATATCTCTTAAGTCACATCCCAAATTGATGAGGGTGAAAAACACATAAGGAAAACAGACAGAAGCCAGAAAGGAAACATACAAAAATGCCAAGAAAGAAAGATGAAAAACCATACAAACACGTCTTAGGGAATGTTCCTTTTCTTCTTTGTCTCCATTTTTATCTCACATGTAGCAATTTATAGACAGGAATTCGTCTAGCATAGTGGTAAATGCTGTGCACACTTACTATGCAATAGAAACAAGTCAGTGGTAAAGGAATATGATTATGATCATTGAAGGCATTTCATAACCTGCAGTGGCAGCCATACAATTCCTTTTTTCTTCCTTTACAAATAAGATAGTTTTACAGTGAGAAGCTGCCAGGCATTTTAACGTAAAAGGACACTATTACACTACAAGTACATTGATTCTCAATTATGAGAGAAAATAAGATAACAAACAGTAAAATGTGATATTCTACATGGCCCTTTCTCACTTGATCTTTTCACCTTAAAATTTAGAGGTGATAAGGAGAGAACACCAGAGTCCTCACAGTGCTATCAAAAGAATTTACATATGACCTATCCCCAGTTCATCAGATATGAGTCTCTGCCTTTATCAGGAAGAATAATCTTAATTTTACCTGATTCTTTTTGGCCAACCAAAAACTATTAATTTTCCTCCTGGGGTTTAAATGATTTCCTAAAAGTAAATATTTACTATTTCTTCAAATGCAGGTGGAATAGATTTCCATTGAGGAATTCTTCCAAGCTTAAAATTGCTGGGTTAATATTCCCAACTAACTGCTTTAAAAGCAAATCAAGATCAACAGTAAAGATTTAAGGAAAGGAAAATATTTTTTAGTTTTATACTTAAATGCTATTATATATAACATCTCTATAACATATCAATACTTCCTTCAAACTTCAAGAAAATTAATTGAGATTTAGAATGACTTGATTGACTGAAGAGTATTGGTTCCTTGTATATGTTAGGCACAGTGGGTGCATCAAGTTGAGGTGGTGACTGTGCAGAAGCCTGATACTACTGCTCTGTTGTGTTGCCTGGCAAAAACTGTGATGCATCACTAGTATTAGGCTACTGTGCAGTAGCATAACAAAAAGGCATTCACTGGTGCTACTGCACAGTAACTCAGGTTACAGCACATTTATTTAGTACTTATTTATACAAGTACATTTTACATGCACAGTAACCACTGTGTAGTAGTGTCTCATGGAGGCACAGCCAATGACTATGGTCAATGTACCAAGGAAAAGAGTATTTAAGAAAAAATGGCAAAGACAATATTAAAAAGGCACACCAAGAAAGTCAAGAAAAAATGACCAAAACATAACTGCAGAATAACTAAATGCAGAGGGTATGACATGAAAATCACTACTACTCTGTATAGTTAAATATTTTGTAATGAAGAGTGGAAACTTTGATGAGTGCTGCTACCAATTTACAGTAATATAGTTTTCCATTCAAGAGTGACCACACTTAAACTTCTGGAGAAGGATCAGGACAAGAGAGGTCAATAGCTGCTCCCTATTGATGCAGACAGACCTAACAACTGAACCATTCCAAGAATGTCACTGATTGGGAACCAGTTCATAATTGTCCCTGGACAGTTCACACGTATACTGCTAAGGGTTCTAAGTAGAACAATCACCTTTTGAGAACAGCACTAGATGAGGCAGAGTACCCAGACCACTATGTCTCCCAGGGGTCAGTGCCCAGGATTCCCACAGACAGGAAATAAGACATGGGCTGATCAAGAAAGAAGAACACATCTTTGCCTGCAATTCTGCTTCCCCTGCTCACAACCACTCAGTTAAAAAAGAGGCTGATAGAGTTTAATAAAGAACTTCATTACACTTTACCAAAATCTTTGTGATTTAAAGGCATGTGTGGGGGGAAATCATAGGAAATGGATCCATCTGAGTGGGGCCCCAGGCTCACTTGGGGTGGGTGCATAGTAGAGGGGCTGTGAGGTGTCAGGGGTGTGGTGAATGGCTTTCTGCTTGTGGTTCCTCATGGAGCTGGGTATTATGGCAGTCCCCCAAGAACTCTGTGACTTTTTCAACCCATGCCCTAAAAACCACTTCATCAACTTGACCAATCAGTTACAACCTAATGAGGTCTAAGTCTCATTTGGAGCAGGAAGTTGGGAGTGAAGAGCTAGCCAGGTGCTGGGGGTGCTACATGGCTCCCTACTTGTGGTTCCCAGGGGGGTGGGTGCTGTGAGAAGTGGAAGGGTAGCCACTTGCTAGGGGAACTGTATTGTCTCTGTTTGTACTGCAAAGAATGTGCCATTTAGCAACTAGCAGAGCCTTCATAATGGTCATGTTGCCAAAGCTTGTGTCTGGGTACCGTGGCACAAGATGGTTAGCCAAAGAATCTGTTATGAGCTTAGTCAAAAGACCAAGCAGCATTAGAGTTCTGACCACTTACCAAAAACTGATGA
>NW_017729022.1:144832487-144836707 GCF_001723915.1 Gavialis gangeticus
GGGGAACTGTATTGTCTCTGTTTGTACTGCAAAGAATGTGCCATTTAGCAACTAGCAGAGCCTTCATAATGGTCATGTTGCCAAAGCTTGTGTCTGGGTACCGTGGCACAAGATGGTTAGCCAAAGAATCTGTTATGAGCTTAGTCAAAAGACCAAGCAGCATTAGAGTTCTGACCACTTACCAAAAACTGATGAGCCAGTGCACAATGGCTTGATCAATGTGAATTGTTCTTTCCCCTCTGCCCCCACTTAACTGTTCTTCCACCTCCACTCTGCATCCCCATCACCTGCCATTCCTGGCAGAACCTACCCTGAAAACGCATTTTTACACAATTGCATCCAATATAAGTTAAAGTCACAGTCAAATATCCCACCTCCACCATAACCTCCCACCCCCTCCCCACTGCTACCTCATCTCAGCCTCAGAGCCACTGAACAGGTTCCATGGAAGGGCAATGAAATTGATGAAGTGGCTTTCCAGGGAAGGTCTTGCAAAAACCTCCAAAACAAGCCCCCCAACAGACTTTTTGCAGGAGAAGTGGGGGCCCAGATTGCACCCCCATCACCACCACCCCACCAGAAACCACAAGCAAGGAGTCCCAATTCCTTCTAGCACCTTTCTCCTCCTACACACTACCATTCCCACCCAGGGTCCTTAGCAGGAAGTGAAACTGACGCAGAGGCTTTCTCCTTCCCCACCCCAATGGACTGTGTGTGTGTATGCAATAGATCTTTGAGCAGTAGAGTCCTGACTGCTTCCCAAAGCCCCACATTGTCTTGCATGGACTTGGGGACATGGTGAGAAACAGTGCAGTTTGGAATGCCTGGAGGATGAACCAGATTCTAGGCACAGAATGCTTTGTGTCCACACCTAATATTGAACCAGTTTACATAGGACTGGTTAAAAATAATACTTGAGTTTCCTGGTGTGCTTTAAAAATGTTTCAGGAAGTTTGAACTGTTGTTAAGTGATGTGTATATCTAGAGTCTTGGGGCATGTCCAGAGGAACATGCATGTGTGGTTTATGGTACTAAAGACCCATCTGCAGCACCACAGACCACACATGCAGGTATTCATCACACTGCTAAATTGCAGTACAGTGGCTTTTTTGACATGGGGAAATCCTGGTGTCAAAAAAACCTGTGACAAAAAGGCAGAGTACATGACTACATGTGGTAGCAGTGTGCACTGCCCGAAACTGGAGCCTGGTCATCCAGAGCCACACTCTGGCTGCTGGCCAGGTACTATGCACCCAGATCACTGATGCTTGAGCCCTGGGAGGTCCCCAGGACTGCAGGCAAGGCTACTGGGGCCAGCTCAGGTGCTGGCACAGCCTCCCTTATCTCACCTGGGGCAACATGCGACACATCAGAGCACACATGCAGGGGCATTCTCTGGGGACAAGTAGCAGCAGCACATATTTGCCCCTGGATAATGCACATTCCCACTCATGGGAATGTACTCTTGGGATTTAAAGTAGATTGAGGACATTCTAAGTCAGGAGCAGGCAAAGTCTGGTGAGCCAGCAGTGCACTCCATTTCCCCTTGCCCTTGACCGCATGGCTGGAGCCAGTCTCCATGGAGACCCCAGCTGCACCTGTGCTGTGATAGCGCAAGGCTGGGGTTGCCATGGAGACTGGCCTCAGTCTCACTGGCAGAGCATATGGCAGAGCAGGGCAGGGGGCTGCTCTGGAGCCACTGGGATCTTGCAGTGGGAGCAGCCAAGTCAGGGTATAGATGGGTCCAGGAATGCCAGCTAACCTAGTTACGGCACAGACAGGGCCAGGGAAGAGCCATGTTCTGCAGCCTGCATGCCCTGGGCAGGGGCACACAGGCATCAGATCATGGCTCTGCCAAGGTCTCTTGCAGTGGTGACCGCCTGGTCCTGAGCCGGGACAGAACCATGATCAGCTGCCTGAGTGCCCCTGCCCAAACTGTGCAAGGTGCATATTGCAGCTCTGCCCTGACCCTGGATCAAGCTGCCCCTGCCACAAGATCCCAGCAGCTCCAGAGCAGCCCCTTGCCCTGTCCTGCTGCATGTCCTGCCATGGCTGGTCTCCATGGCAACCCCAGCCTTGCGCTATCACAGGGCAGGTGTAGTTGAGGCCTCCATGGAGACTAGGCCCAGCTATGTGGCCAGGGGTTGCTGGGAAATGGAGTCTGGCTGCCATTTTGGCCACCCCGTTCTAAGTGTTACATCTGTCCACATCTGTACCACCTAGTACTGTTCCCAGAGATACCACTAGAGGGAATTTGAACATTTTCCACTTATTTAATAACAGCATAGAACTATTTCTTGTGCCTCACAAAAAGAATATATGGGTCTTGTTACACAATCATTTTAGTCAGCTTCTGGATTGCCCACAAATTAGGACCTAAAACTACTTTTAAGCAAACTTTAGGCAGTTTAAAGTTACACCACTCTAGGGTAGATTTATCTCTGATCCATGTTTTGGATCTGTAATGCTTTAGCACCACAGCACCACACATAGCACCACAATGGATTGTGTTCCATTAATGTGTACCCACTCCCCATAGATAAGCCACCCAAGTTGAAGTCCTCCAGCATCCCAGGATGTTGTCTCCTGTCCCACACCCTCCTGTTCTGTGTGGACAAACTTTCATCCTGTGAGCTCTATTGCCCAAGAGGCAGTTCTTGCAGCAAGTCCATTCCCCCTCCCACCCACCTCCAGGGGTGTGACCTTCCCACCCCCAGGGGTTCAACCCTGTGAAAATAGCCTGAAGAGCACATGACAGTTAGCCATGTCACAGCACAGACAGGTCCAGAAATGAAGTGTAGAAGGAGTTTGTGAGAGTGCGTGTGTGTGTGTGTGTGGGGGGGAACAATACAGTTGCTCTCCCAAAAAAGCCTGCTCCCACCTCCCACCCACTCCAGAAATATGACCAGCACCCCCACACCCCAATCCCAAATCCCAATTTATTAAAATATAAGACCTACTTTAATACATTCTTTATTTCCTTTTAAATTCTCTTTTTTAACTTCTTTTCATTTTATCCTTCAGTGACCGACTTCTTCCACTTCACCATCCTTCCCCATTTCCTTTCTACCTCCCACTTCATTACCCACCCACATCACATTAACTCTTTAACTCCCAGTTTCATGGTGGGTAATGAAGTGGGAGGTGGAAAGGAAATGGGGAAGGATGGTGAAGTGGAAGAATCCCCTTCTAAGCCTGTACCCTATCCATCTTTCACCCCCACCCCCACCTAAAGCAGGGATAGAAGCCTGTCTTGGCTGACTAGCCCTGTAGTGGCAACTCATAGATGTGGCTCCTAGTCAGGGCTCTGCTCACCAGTCTTCTAGTGAGAAGTGACATCTATGCAGGTAAAGAACAGTCAGAGAAGGTATTTAGTCTAAAGGTGTGAATGCTCCAAACTCAAGCTGGTGCTAACACCAATCAATATTTCAGCAGCTCAGAGCGCATCTTATAACAAGGCCCTAAAATACAAAGGGTATCTTTACACATGCTCTGGGGGTGGGGGGGACTTTAATTAGAGCAGCTCCAGGAGTCACTGTAATTAGAGTGCCTGCAAAATCTCCTGTGTTCAGCATCCAGCACTTCAGATATGATGGCAGGGGTTTTTTAAGTAAAGCTCTTTTGACAAGTTTTAGTTAAAATGACCCTGCCACCATTTTGAAGCACAGGGATGCTGAATACACAAGACATGGAGGCTGCTGGAATGTGTTAATTAGTGTGCTGCAGCAGACTCAATTAAGTCCCAATTAAGACTCAATTAATTGAGTCTGCTCCAACATACTGTAATTACAGAGCTTCACAGTATATAGGTACCACATGTGTATAGGTACCCATAGATGCTGATATGTAGTCATAAGAGCCTACATAAAAGAAAAAGATTTAAAAATAATGAAAGGTCTCAGTTTCTATCTTGGGCATCCCACAAAACCTATTAAAGAAAACAGACATAAATATGCACATTAAAACTGTACTTTAGATGCATGTACAGTAAAAAAAGTTTATATTACCAAATAAATACCCTTGTTGCCTATGCATCAGGATTCTGTAGGACATCTGTGTGTTTGAGTCAGCACCAAAACAGGCTGGCAATTCCTACTGACCCCCCACCCCTTTCTGAAAGGCAGAATTTTTTTAACAGCTTTTTTTTGCTTTTGTGTTCTAGATACCAGACTTTGGCAAACGTCTCTATCATCACTGAACGTGAAGACCACTCTCTACTG
>NW_017729022.1:144841707-144844746 GCF_001723915.1 Gavialis gangeticus
AACAGGCTGGCAATTCCTACTGACCCCCCACCCCTTTCTGAAAGGCAGAATTTTTTTAACAGCTTTTTTTTGCTTTTGTGTTCTAGATACCAGACTTTGGCAAACGTCTCTATCATCACTGAAAGGCAGAGAAGACCCACATCACAGCTATCATTCTGTCTACTGTTTTGGATCTAACTCCATAAGAACTAATCCATCATTAACCAACTGACAGGTACATTAAGAATATTTATACAAAATAATATAGATATTTCCCACCACTCCATAGCAAGATGTCCAAAAACAAGCTAACAACATTTCCTGTTCACCGTTTCTTTTCATCTATCTCTTGGGACCTTTTCAGGAAGAAGGAACTAGAAGGAGAGGGAATAAAAAGAAAAAAAGAGAAAGAGAAAGGAAAGGAGAAAGAGACAAAGGGAAAGAAGAGCAAAGAAGAGAATAAAGTTAGTAAAATAGTATTATAAGCCTCAAAATTATTTTAAAAAGACTGGGGAATTCGGCGTTCTGAAAACAATGTTAATTCCAACTTTGAAACAGATTAAATTTCATTAATGAATGTTACGTTTAAGTTGCAATATTTTCAGTGCTGCTGTACATATTTTTATAAAACACTTCTCAGTTGAGATTTCTACCATACATCCCTGGAGAAATAACCTATCTTATGCCGTCTATGAGCTGCCACTCAGCCATTTCAGTGTATTTTAATGTGACCTAATTTGGTCTAACTAAAGCTGTTCTGACACACTAAATGATTATCTAGACGTATATTACATGAAGATTCCTTTTCTTTACTTAGTGCCAAGAAATAGCACTTTTTTCCCCTTTAAGGTTTGTAACCATGCCCTGACAAACAATGCACTAACATATGATAATTTTCATTTAGCTGGCTTATATATAAATAAATATTTCCTGGGTTCTTGCTGGATTTAATTTTATGCAGCCTAATTCAGTCCACAAAATTAAAACATTAATAATAACTGTCTCTGATTGTTTAGCCACATGAACTCTTCTTTTAATGAGGTTGTTCATTAAACCAAGTTATCTGCATATTGTGTGACATAGTTGCTACTGTGTGAAGGCGACAGACTTTCATTCATATATTATAGTATGTGTTCACCCTACTATGCCTAAGACTTGTGTCAGCACTTCAATTATAAAAGCCGTTTTTATTAGTTTATAACTCAGCTGTATAATCTCGCTCTTGGCTGAAACTCAACCATTACTTAATTTTAAAGTCAGTTTAGTACCAAACTTAAAAATAGAAATAAAATCAGGTGCCTCACAAATATTTTTGTATGGCTATGTTTCCTCTGGCTATAATCTTGTTATTTCTCATAGACTAAATAGGTCAGATCATACCAGCTCTTGAATGGAAGATCTGAAGAAAATCCAGGTGCTTTAGAAAACAATGATGGTGATTCAACAGGTGTAGTTCCTTTTAAGTTGGCAATAAGCTTACATCCTAGCACAAAATTGCTTAAAGTGTTGTTCTCTGTCAGTGAAAGATTCTGATTAGGTAATTACATTCATCTGCTACAGATGACACTTAGTTAAGACATTTGGTATTTTCTGGCCCATACAGTAGCAAAATGTTGTTGTGTACTGTTAAAGAGTTAACACATTTCATGGCAGAAGCAGATCTATTTAGAAACAGATAGGAAAAAAATCTATAAATAGCATACAATTTATTTTGTAAAGATTTTCAGTTACGTTTCTGGACAAAAATCACTCTTTAACTGGTATTATCCTTCTATTGTCCATTATAAAGGTATGATACTCATCCAAGATCTGGACTCATTATATTCCAGTTCTATAATATGTTGTTAACATTGATCAAGAAGGTTGTATTTCAGTGCTGGGGTGTATTATTTTATCTATTTGTTTACAGTAGCACTCATATTGCATGAGGTGTAAAGACAAAACAAGCACAGAGACAACCTGTTCAGCCTCCACAAGAGAAGGCTGAGGGGGGATCTAGTGGCCTGTTACAAACTAGTCAGAGGGGACCAGCAGGCATTGGGGAAGTCCCTGTTCCCCCGAGCACCTCCAGGACTGACTAGAAATAACGGTCACAAGCTGGCAGAGGGTAGATTCAGACTAGACATCAGGAGGTGCTACTTCACTGTCCCGGTGGCTAGGATCTGGAAACAACTTCCAAGAGAAGTGGTGCTGGCTCCTACCCTGGGGGTCTTTAAGAGGAGGCCAGACAAACACCTTGCTTGGGTTGTTTGACCCCAGTACTCTTTCCTGGCATGGCAGGGGGTCAGACTTGATGATCTGCTCATGTCCCTTCCGACCCTACAAACTATGAAACTATGAAACAATGAACAGAAGACAGGAGATCATATAATTAAAGTGGTCATCGAGGAAAATAGATATATTTACACATGTACATAGATACTTACATAGACTGGGCTAGATCAATGGTAGGCAAACCCCAGTACTGGTGCCAGAGCACGATGCATGAAGGAATTTTGCTTCGTATGTGAGCCTCGAGGCAGATGGTGAGGAAGGGGCCATGGCTGTGCTGCCACAACAAGGATTGGGCACCTTGTGGCTTCCTCCCCTTCTGTTCCTGGCATGCTAACGTCTTACAAGTCAAGTTTTCAGGCATTTTTGGCACTGCCTAAAAACATTGCTGACCTCTGGGCTAGATCTGTAAAAATCTTTGAGTAGAATATAGGTATCAATAGTGTGATCCTTAAAATCTATGTTAAGCTCTTACTTATTTGGCACACTGAACTCTCGGGCTGCACATCCCCATTACTCCTGCACTTCTGTCACACCCATCTCTGATTTTGATTCATAAATCAGGTGCCCCTGAATTCCTCAATGAATTATCAAGAAGGTGTACTCAGAGGACATCTAACACATACAGACAGCATTGAGTTCATAACTGAAGACAGAACCATTAGCCACTTTCATTCAAAAATGTTGTGGCAGTGTTGTGCTAAGCTTTTATATGAAAGCATGCACCAAGGTGTCCCGGGGGATGAACCAAGCCCCAGTGTCACAATGGGCCGGGGTGGCAATTGAACA
>NW_017729022.1:144845735-144848212 GCF_001723915.1 Gavialis gangeticus
GGGGCTCCTTAACCTTTTATAACAATTTGGTGGCCAATTAGAATGTGTCCCTCAAAGAACTTTCTAGCCGAATGACATCATGCTCTTAGCTGACTGAGCATGTGTGAGCCTGAGCTCTCCGCTGTTACCAAGCATGCGCAGGGCTGAAAAGTAGGTCAGTCTGACTGACAGCTCTTGGGGTCGCCCAGGGGACACATGCTGGGTGAGTCCAATGGAAAATTCCATGAGCCTGTCTTGCGCATGTCAGTTCCAGTTCTCTCTGCATTGGCAGCATTCAATCAAAACTTTACTTCAACACAAGGAAGTGGGATTCTAGGGCCTTCTTTTCCTCAGTGGGCTTAAACACATATCTCTTTCTGGGTAAATACTCTAACCACTAGGCTAGAGATAATAAGTCAGAAAGGGACTGTAATGCTTCAGCAAAGTGATGAGGCACTCAACTGGGAAAGGCAAGGTATGAGTTTTCATTACTGTGCTGCTAGAAGGCAGCATATTCTACGCAAAGATATAGCCTTGTCTTCCATATTTGCCATTGGAAAATAGCCTAAGTTATCGGCTACCAAGGGAATAGGGAATTGTTTTTTAGCTCTGGTGGCCTATGTAGTACTGAACATCACCATAACATCATTCTGTGTATTACTGTACTTTTCCTGCATCTGCATTTCAATTCTAACATGATATTAATAGTCACTATCTCATGGGCTGTTAGAACAGGAGATTGATGCTTTTCACTGTTTGAAAGCCGGGTTTATAAGATGTTATCCTGTGTCAAGAGCATTGTTTTCTAGCTTTGTTGGTTCCTGAGAGCAACAACTAAAATTATGTAAAAAAATAAGGCATTTGGGAATGGGGAATCAAAATGAAATCAGATTATGGAGTTGTGATGACCTGACAGAATAAGATATTTTGCTTTGCAGGATATATCAAGACATACTCTACTATGATCAAGTATTATGCAAGTATGATCAAGATAATCAACGCAACAGCAGAACAAGAACTGCCACTATAACAAGGGCCCATTCTCTGTTTGACTTCATAAATGAGGGACAACACTATTGGCAATGAAATCCCTGAAGCTATGTCATTTTATAGCAGTTGGGGGTCTTGCTCTGTACTTCTTTAGGATTTAAATTTTTTTTTCCTATGTTCCACTCACTCAGACTCCCTTCTTTTAGGGATTGTGTATACTGTATACTGCATTGCAGTGTCAAAAAGTCCATTTTAGCTCTAAAAGAAGCAAGATAAAATTAGCCCATGCAGAGTTCCATGCTAAACTGATTACCTGAGCTAGCTCAAATATCTCTATACTGCATCATAGGATGCAAAGTAGATGTGCTCCTTGTATTTTTGGAATCATCCTTGACTCTGAACTGGTTTCCTCCCATGCCTTTTTTGTATGCAGATCCATTTGTCACCATCAGTCTGGAACACTGTCAACATAGTCTCATTTTGCCTCTGTTTAAATCCTTATAAAATAACTTATGATCGTCCTGAATCCTAATTTACTAAGCTGTAGTGATTTCAGAGGGCCGTTTTCCTTCTGATAAATAGTAGTATTTTAAATGTCTCACAAGTATCACTTAGCAGTATAATATTTCTAGCCCAATTTGGCAGAACCAAAGATATTACATAAGAATAAACTTTGGGCAAAACTTATAACAATTCTTATTCACTAGTTTCATAATATAGACACTAGCCATAGTGTATTGTCTAAAATATTTACTTTTTTAAAGCATAACTTAGGTTTAAAGCAAATGACAGAATCAAGAATCCTTGAGGTTTAGTCTGACTTTTTATCCATAACTCATGCAATAAGATTTTTCTTTTGTCACATGCTAATTTTTGAAGAAGTCAAAGAAGTTCCAAGAAGTCACGTTTGATTAAAACAGCTTGTACAAATATACAGTGGCAATGTGTGGACTTGTGTGTTATGGACAAACTGCATAATAATCTGAAGTTGTCTTGGCAGATCTTGACTACAAGTTAATTTCCATATAGACATATATAAGTATTATTCATTTCACGTATTCTACAACCACCATACTCAGGTCAGAATTGTTATCTAGTGAGTCTATGAGTAGGCAGGCTGTCAGCATCTATAAAGCTAAGTAACTCACAGTACTCTGTGCAATTTAATTTATGTAGTTGTTGAATGTATTAAGAAGTATATGTCACCTGTTTAGAGTCATAAAATTATATAATTATAGAAAATTAGGGTTGGAAGGGATCTCAAGAGGTCATCTAGTCCAAACCCCTGCTCCAAACAGAACTATCTCCAACTAGATCATCCCAGCCAAGGCTTTGTCTAGCTGGGTCTTAAAAACTTTCAAGGATGGAGATTGCATTACTTCTTTGGGTAACCTGTTCCAGGGTTTTACTACCCTTCTAGTGAGAAAATTCTTCCTTACACCTAATCTAAATTTCCCTTGCTGCAACTTGAGACCATTGCTTCCTGGTCCGTCATCTGCCACCACTGA
>NW_017729022.1:144853212-144869134 GCF_001723915.1 Gavialis gangeticus
AATATACTTTGCCCCAAAATGTAGTATTATTTAAGACAGATCAGAGTGTAAGCATATATTCAATCAGAAATAGATCAACAATGTCTATATCCAGGTGTTAAAGGAAGAACTGATTTTTTTCAATAAGACAAAAACAGAAAAAGGGAAAAATCCCTGCACATAACCAGCAGGCATCTTTATCGCTAGTTTTGTTGGGTCCTATGAGTGGGACCACTAAAGAAACTTCTTTGCTGTATATCCTTGTAAGCATTAGTCATTTTAGTTTCCCGTTCAGTCCTTTGCTTCAAAACTATCTAGCAAAAAAGTATAATGAGGAAATATTGTCTGAGTAGAAATCATAGTTCATCACATTCAGTGAAGGTATACTAGTTCAGTTTGCATGCCCTTTCACAGTTGTCCATTCCTTTCCTCAACCAAGTATGTTTTACCACTGTCCTGTTAAGTAAGAAGCCTAAGGAGTCATGGTGGTCATACATGAATTTGTTCATTCCCCTTCCCCCCAACCCCACTTATTTCATGAACACAGTAGAAAGACTGAATTAGTAGACACAGATATTGCAGTCATGGACCAGAGAGTAGCTGGACAACATGAAAGATAATAGGGTGAACAGAAGACAAATTTACCTGTATCAGAAAACATCACAAAACCCACAAAATTTAAAATTTTCCATTCTGCATCAGGATGAAGTCTAAAAGCTTAGAGAGAGGGGGAGAGAGAGAGAGAGAGAGAGAGAGCGCGAAAGAGCAAGCACTTATTTCTCAGACTATCTAAGTGGTTAAAGCACCCACCTAGAATGAAACAGACCCCAGTTCAAACTTCTGCTCTGAATGAAGCAAAAGAACCTGAATACCTGTGGTTTTAAGGATAGGTTCTCTAGGCAGGCACTCTCAGCCTGTGGTATAAATACCATCAGAAAAGGAACAGTTACTGTGCTACAGCATTTGACTTCCTACAATATTTGTGTTATTTCCAATTCTACATAGATGGCACTCTGAAAACTTGCAGATGTGGCCAATTTTGCGTGTTTTAAGGATTCCCATAACATTTTCTGTGTTTTTCTGTGGTAGCTTCTCTCCTTCTGGATATACAATCCACAGTTTAGAAGAATGTTTTGAACTCACTAAACATCCATTTTTGTTTAATAATACTTATTGAAGGTCAATTACTGTCAATGGGACATGCTTATGCATTTTGTTGAACTGAGCCCCTTCTGCATGAGCTTCTCTAGTGCACCTAGTATATTCTTCACATCTAAATACTTTGCAAAGCCTGAAAGTTCATTAGAGTAGTCTATAGTGTTTAAGGACCCCATTTCAGAACAAAAGCTGTAGATTCCTTATGGCCCTTGAACACAACCTGCTCTACAATCTGATTAAAAATGCTGCTATTCTAGCAGAGAAATCATTATGAAGCATATAAAATGAAAACCTTAGAAAAGTGAACAATGTAGATTACTAACTGGTTCAGAAGTACAAAGTAAATTAACTCCAGACTTTAGCTATGAGGTTCCTGAAAATCCGCAAAGACACTAACACTCATCTAAAGACAGTACACAAAGCAAATAGAGAATTTCTAAGAAAGGCCTTTGTTTCCTTAACCTATGCTGAAAACAAATCAGAAGACTTTAAAAATGAAAATGATCTTACTTTTCAAGTAGAGCCATGCAAAGCTTCAGTCCCTGATTCGATTCAGCGGAGAATCAGACTGAATCTCCAAATCTGAATTGAATCAGAGGACCCTTTAATCTCTCCAAATCAAACTGGAACCCTCTGAATCAATTTGGAGAGATTTGTAAAGATTCAGAGATTCAGACACAGAGACATCTTTAAATGTTTTTTCTACATACCTCTAGGTACTAGGTGGCTCGTGAATGCTGCAATGCTGGGGCACATAGAGTGTCCCACAGAAGCACATGGGGCTCCCCAGCACGCACAGCAGCAAACCCAGAAGTGAACCAGAAGCACTTCTGGTCCACTTCCAGGTCTGCTAGGAGCACACAGGGTGCACCCCCCGCCCATGCCCCCTTGGCTCAGTGACTGGTGTCTCCTGGGTCTGGAGGGGCACCTTGGGTCCCCCTGCAGCCAATCGCTGAGCAGGGGAGCATGAATCAACATCAAATCTTCCGATTAGGATTTGGCCAAATCAAATCAGGGACAGTGAACCAAATCAATTAATCAAATCACTGTCCCTGCTTTGGGCCAAATCTGAATCCAAATGAAATAGGGCCCATTTTGTGCACCCCTATTTTTAAGCTTTTCCATCAAGAATGCTTCAGCCAGTTATACTCAGACTATCTAAGTGTATTCTCCTCTGGCAAAGAAACAAGCACATTTCAGATGGAAAGGTTTGACACATTCAATAGTCAAGTACCTAAGCATGGGAGAGAGGGGCAACAGGCCCTGGAACTGATTTATAAAGGGCACTGGAATCATCCTCAACCCCTACAGAATCTGTGTCTGGGCAACAAAGCAGGCAGAACATGTGACAACAATAGCAGCAGCAGCAGGCACCAGAGTATGCTTTGGGTAAGACCCCTGTGCTCCCCTACCCCCTCCATGCATCTTCCCTCTTCTCAGAACTGCAGGGCACCCGCCACCACCACCACCTTCTTGCCCTCCCATAAGGTTTGCTCAGTCTGCAAACCCTGCTCATCATGCTACTGAGACTCATACTACACAATACTGAGCAGTCAGAATTCAGACACAGGATGAAAGACCTCTGTTAAAGTCTTCTCAGAAATATGCCAGGAAGTAAAAGGAACTCAGAAAGTACCTAACAGGAACAGAACTGCTGCCAGTCCCATCAGAGCTGAAACTCTAGAACTCTAGAAATGTGGAGAACTGGAGAAAGTTTAAAAAGTGTTCTACTTTGGATCCCTAAGCAACACATGCCTGCCAAGAGGAAGATAGATAAGATTCTTTTTTTTGGACAAAAGCTTCTTCTGAAGCCCTTGATGGCTTTACTAGCTTCCAGTTGACTCAGGCAGAAGAAGCTATGAAACTATACTACAGAAATTTGGGCTATAGAGCACGCCACAAAAATGAAAAATGTGAGTGATACTTTCAGAGACAAAATACAAAAAAAAAAAAAATACCCAGAAGAGTTCATGAGCAAACAAAAGCTGAAGAACCTACCATGCACTTTAGGGGTTAACTAAGTCGCTAGTAAGAGACCAGTTTGTGACTAGGACAAAATACTTAGAAAGACTACTAAAAGATTCCAAATTAATTCAGCAATTGGAATTTTTCAAGCAAAGACAGTCTAGATTGAAGCATATGGTACAAGAAGCACATACTATAGCTGACACCACAAGCCAACGTAATGCCAGGCATTTGGAAAAGAATTCAAGAATTGCAATAGATTACACTACTTCCAAAAGTCTGCATTCACCACCAGAATGTGCATACCAGATACAGAAAGATTCTTAGCTCAACCCCCTTTGCTGAAGTAAAAGACAAAGAAATAAGTTAAATAAGATCCCTACAAAATGAGACATTTTGTGTGAGGTGGTTATGCTAAATATTTTTCCCCACCTGATTCAGCAGGCTTCTGGTAGGTGCTCTAGGAGTAAAGAGCACATATTTATGCACAATCAGTACCACCTGCAGGTAAACACTGAGAAAGTGAAGTTTATTAAAAACAGCTCTAGTACTGAAGCTGATTATGGCAATAAGCACAAAACTAAAGCAGTGACAATGACAATATTGGAGGAATCTTCTTACAAGAGTATGGTCAGAATGACGGATCACCAGCATATGTGTCACAGGCACTAACTTAGTGTTAACAAGTTCAAATCCAGAAGGCAGTTTTGGAATGATCCAAGATTTTATATTTCAACTAACAGGAATCCAGTATTAGCTAAAGCAGACCATAAGATAACTGATCCTGTGGAAAGCATTAAGGGATATTTGCACACAATGCCTGTGCATGCTTCCAGTCTTTAGCATCAATTTAAGAGCACACTTTCAATGTTAAATGGAACTTTATTAAAATATACCATGATTGCAAATTCCTAGAGTGTTGTTACACACACACACACACACACACACACACACACACACACACACACACACACACACACACACACACACACACACACACACACACACACACACACACACACACACACACAGAGTCATTTAAGGACTGAAGACTGTAAAAGAACTAAAACTCTTTTGCTTGGGTTTGGATGAAAATTACAAAGAGGAAATTCTTAAGGCTTGTTGTATATGACAAAAATACAACCCGAGTCAAACAAAAATGTTCATATTAGTGACAAAGGAAAAACTGAACCACAGAATAAGATGGGGGTAAATTTGATTTCCCTGCACGGGTAAAACAAAACAAAAACCAGCACAAGAGCTGGGTACTTGTCCTAGACTTCCCCGAGTCAACGTTACTAGAAAGTACTATGGTTAAAAGTCAGCACATACAGTATATCAGTTTTCTCTATACATGATGTCCCTGTTATAGTAATGTCTGACAGTGGGCCAGTGATTAGTGAGCATGAGTTCAAAATAAATTTTTGCAGTGAAATACGATCATAAAGTAGTACTTTTTGTTCCAGTTACTCCTGGTGAGAAGGGATGATGGAAAATAATGTCAAAATAATAAAGCACTAACTAAAAATGGCTGCATGGAGTCAGACTTAGATCCTTATTTAGTACAGCACTATTCAATTAAAGAACAGAACCAACATAGCACGGTATTATGATATTTCAACATAGAAAACTGAAAATCAGACCACCTACATTTATAGAAATTGATAAATCCAATGTGGTAAATACTGTAGACAGATAAGGCAAAGCAAAGACATTTCATTATGATTTGGGGTCCTGGGGATTTGCCACCACTTAATGAAAATGATGCTACGAGTATCAAAGATAGAAAGTATTCATCACAAAAAACCAGCAATATCAGAGACTATAGCCAGGAGGTTTTATGAAGCTGTCATCCAGGAAAGACACATGTTGCAACTCTACAAGTGCACTCACTGCACATTTGGTCCCGCACAGTCACTTAGAACTTGCTTTAGCAAATATTAAATGATTGCGTAGTACCAGATGTGCAGTCAGGCCACTTGTAGACCTTGTGTGTCTTTCTTGGATGACAACTTCATAAAACCTCCAGGCTTTCATCTTGAAATACCCACTAGTACTGCACAGTCCCAGCAGCAAATGATTATTTTTAGAAGCTATGCCACCACAATGATGAGCTCCCTAGTGTCAGCATCACAGTTTGTGCCCACCGACATTACATCACCTTAGCGATGAGCTATGTCACCACAGCTCGTCGCTATGGTGATGTAACGTCTCGTGTAGATGAACCCACTGTGCAGATAAAGGATTACCTTCTTGAAGTGCCAAAAAAAAAAGTGATAACGGACATGGAACTGGCTGCTTATCCCAGACAGTGACAACACCAGTAGGTTAAAATGGTTGCGTTCGTAGACTTGACGCAGCTAAAATTACTGGATGTACTGCCCCATAATAATGGTGCTGATGTCCAGGCTACACCTGACATACTACACAAAACAGATGATTAACACCATTGTTCATATGTTAATAAGTGTAGAATTTTAAAAATATTATATGGATTGCCATGGTGCTAAGAAGGAAGGAATAGAAAACTTCAGTTTAAAAAGGTTCCAGCAAGAGCCAGTTGGGAATAGTCACGATGTTCTGTAGAGTCAAGTTAAATATTTTTTTCTTTTCTGTTAAAACTCATACTGAACACAGCAAATGTCTGTCCCACTGATTGCCTCTAAGTGATAATTTTGATAGAAAAGAATTATAAGATGCTTTGGCCTCACCCTTTAGAACCAACATTTTTCAAACTGTAAGGTAAATATTTTGTGCCTTTTTAGTCTTCCCTTCGGAGGCACATCCTCACTACCAAGAATGTGCATTTCCCTGGGGACAACAGCAGTGGCACAATATGTGCCACTGCTGCCTGTTCCCAGGAAAGGTCCTTGCAGGCATGTTCTGGCACTTGGCACATTACCCCAGTGGGGTACGGGAGGCTGGGGCTAGCACCTGGGCTGGCCACAGCAGCCTTACCCAGGGTCCTGAGGGCTTCCAAGGACTGCAGCGACAGCAATCCAGGAGCATGCAGCCTGGCCAACAGCCGGAGTGTGGCTGCATCTGGCCAGACTCCAATTTCTGGAGGCTCATGCTGCTGCCAAGTGCACCACCCCACTTTTTCAAAGTGTGGTTTTTGTGACACCGGGATCACCCAGGGTCAACCCCGCCTCTTCCCCCTCTCTCTCCTGCCCCACCACAACCCTGCACTACAAATTAGCTGTGCAGGGAATGTCCACATGTGTGGCACATGCAGTTGCAGCACTGCAGATTGGTCTGCAGCACCATATACCCCATGTCTGCACTTGTCTGCATGTGCCCTGGGTAGCTAAATGGTGAAGATTATGAGCAGTATTTTCAAAAGCTCAACATTAACAACAAAGACAGCAGAGTTAAGTCAATACTGAAAGCTTTCATAAATCTTATTTTATAGACTAATGGATAGGCATTACATTGTTTGTGCAAGGTCAAGCAGTGATTCAGTGGCAGGGTTAAGAACTGAATTCAGGTTAACTTGGGACCTGATGCCAAGTTCAGGTTGTGGGTACTACTCCATTGCCCTTCACAAACAACTTAGAGAATATTTGGTAGCATCCTTAGTCTCTAAAGGTTTATATTACAAGCTACAATCCTTTTCCTGCTGCCAAAACATGACCGTATTGTTACACAGTCAAGTGGATACCTGACACTACCAGTTCATATTTAAAAAATACGGTGGTTACTAAAATATGCATAGTTTTTAACCTCTGCAACATTCCAGATGGTGGTGTGTTTCTTTTAAAGGGATCCTAAGACAGCAGGGTGAATTGTGTTGGCAAAACACATCATAGGAATTTTAGCACCACTTGATGCTTTAGCAGATAAAAAAACATATAAAATATTTATTTTTTAAAATATAAATGGCACATCTACTATTCTATGCTACTTAGGAGAAATTCAGTTTTGCTCTGAGTTTGAAAGTGATGCTACATTTTGCTATTGTTACTGATGTAATATAAAAACAGAGATACACAAAATAGCATTGTATTTTCTTGAATACCACGTGTATGGCTTTCACAAAAATTAGATCTTCAAAATGGGTTGTGTGATAACTGCACAATATGGAAGCACAGAAACACTGGAATGGCTGCAGGGGCTATGTCTTTCCCCACCAGCATGCATCAGAGTTAGATTTTTAACCCTCCCATCATTTGTGCATGGCTCTGGAAAATTGTTTTCTTCAATCTGCCTTCCAAAAACAAGGTATGTCTCTTCTTTGTGGGTGTGGGCTATGCAAATCTATGGTATTTGTTTTGAACATGGTGGGTTGCTTGGCATGTCTACATTTGCTATGGCACTAGTTTACTTGTGAGTAAATTACTCATGGGTAAACAGGCATCTACACATGCAGAGAAGTGAGAGCAGATTAGCTGCCAATCTGCTTCTGCTTCCCAGGGCCCTACAATGGGTCCCTGCTGACACCGGAGGCGACTCCAGGCTCCAGGTGTAGCTACCAGCAGATAGCAGCCCTCTTCAAAAGCCAGCCCTGCTCACTGCTCTGTGGCTAGCCACTTCCCTGGCCAGGAGCAGTGTGTGCAGCCCAGGAACAGCATGTGGCAGCACTCTCCTTGCCACCTCTGCCTCTCTGCATCATGACTGCTCCAGCTCCTGCTCCTGGCACCAATGGGCCCTGCTGCTCCAACCATTGCCTGGCCCATAGCCATCTCGCCCCACTCAGCTCCGCCACATGCAGAGACTGCTTGCCCACCTTCTGTGTGCCATCCCAGGGCCACTGCCATGCACCTCCTGCTTTGAACCCATCCGTCGGGCCGGACCACAGCAGGGATGCTAACAATGGGCTCCAGGATGCCACTGTCAAGGCTGCCATTGCCCTCTTCAGCCTCCAGTCCTGATTCCTCTGCGCCTGTCAGGCGACACATAGTCCAGCAGAGTTGGAATGACAAGCAGTGGCTGAAGGCCTTAAGGATGACCCAGGCCACCTTCTGGGATCTGCTGGGGCAGCTCTGGCCACACCTGGAGTGACAGGACACCACCATGAAGCTGCCTTTCCCCACAGAGATCCAGCTGGCCCTACCCTGCTCAAGCTGACCATACCTGCCATCTTGTGGTACATCGGCCACCTGTTTAATGGCTTTATATGGCAAAACCATTTGAGTCATCCTCACAGCCTGTGTTGTTGCATAACATCTGTGACACTTGGGTGGAAGAGGCATGGTGTGCGGAGGAAGCCTAAGAGCAGGAGTACTACCTGCAGCAGCTGCAACACCAGCAGCCATCTCCTGATGAGGCCCCAGAAGAGCTGCACACCCACCAGTGGGAACCAGCACACCAGGTGTGGGAGGAGCTGGATGAACATGTCCAGTACTCCACACTCTAGGCTGCCTGCACTGCAGCACACAGACCACCCCCACCCCCTGCCTGCCCCCAGCACCATGCTCATTGCAGACACATCTCACAAGAACAAGTTTTTATTTTCCTCACATTAACAAGAGCTCTTCTCCTCCTCCTCCCAAACAAACAGAGCTCCTCCACCTTCAGTCTACCCACTAATGGTAAAAAACCTTCTTCCTAGTTAAAACTATGTACAGTGTTTTTTTGTGTGATATCCAAGGGCAGGCGCCTAGGGTCAGAGGGGACACGTGGCCAGCACCCCAGCCTCTGCCCACACGTGCACATGCTGAAGTGAGTGTGGTGGGTGGGGGGCTCGGTCAGGAGTGACAGTGGCTGGTGCTTCCCCAGTGGGGGCAGCTCCCTATCCAGCAGATGGTATCTGGGGCATCAGGACCAGCTTGAGGTCCTGGCCCCACTGCAGGCAGCTCTGGCCCAGGTGTGGGGGCTGGGTGGTGACAGACCTGGGACAGGGTCCAGGACAGGGACTCCTGGCAGATGGAGGCAATGCAGGACCTCCTCCCAGGCCCAGCTGGGGGCCTGCTGCTGGGTGGCAGGTGTCTGCTAGAGGGCAGGCAGGCTAGGGTCAGGGGCCAGGTAGTGGGTGGCAGGAAGGTGATTATCAGGGACAGAACAGTGTTCAGCACCTGGCAGTCATTGTCCATGGCCTGCACTGATCCCACAGGATGGCATTCTTCTCCTGCAGCATCTCCACCTGCTCATGCTCCAGGGCCAGGAACTGCACCCACAACTCCTGGTCTGCCCAGCCCCATACCTCTTCACACTGATTCCATACATCCTTGTGCTGGTCCTGTGCTCCCTCGTACCAGTCCTTCGCACCCTCATGGGCAACATCCCTTGCCTACCATCTGTCCTGGCAGGGTATGTCCTTCACCTGCCATGGGCATGAGTGTCTGCCAGCCAGTCCTCCGATGCCATGACCAGGTGGTCTAGAAGGAAGGTCCTGTCCAAGTTTTTCCTCTGATGGAGGCAGTGAATCCACAGGGCCCTGGCTGTGGGGTTGGCAACCCTCAGGCCATATCCCAGCTACCAAGCATGGCCTCTCTCATGCGTTTAGTTGCAACCCGCGTATAGCCAAAAGAAAGAAGATGTTTGTGTGAGATTGCAACATTTCAGAGATAAAATGCTCTGTATCAGGGGCCATGCAGTGCACAGCCTCAGATCAGAGGTTGGGCATGCATGGGTTCCCAGGGACCATGGTAAGTTGGGTGGGCAGGCCCTGGCCCTGGAGGCTGCCAGCCGAGCCCCCTCCTCGCTCACTCACCTGAGGCCAACAGGCTGCTGGGTGCTGGCTGCAAGCAGCCTTTCCCTATTATCAGGGCAGGACAGGACAGGCTCCTGGCAGCACCTGCTGCCATGGCTCCAGACCCCACTTCCCTCCCATCCTGCAGGACAACTGTTTTGCTGTGCTGCCACTCAGCCCACAGTGCCTGGACTCAGGGGGCACGGGGCTTCTGGATGACTGAGATGAGGCGCTGCCAGTACTTCCCCACCCTTCCCCACAGGGTTCTTCTCCAAGGAGGTGCCCCGGGGCCAGCCCCCCATCACACCTCTACTGTGCCCTGAACATCCCACAGGCTATGCATGCCCTAGGAAGTGCAAAAGTAGCTGCTTGCATGGACTGAGTGCATGACCTGCTACACCTTGGTGCTGCTGATAGCCATGGTGCCCCAGGTGCACCTGTACACCTGGCATAGGAACCTGAGCTACTACAGCACAGGGGGCAAGCCTGGGATGCCCCACAAGCTTCACCATTGCCTGGAGGGCTACCTGAGGCTATGTTACACATCCCTGTCTCCTGCACCCAAGGAGGACATCACCACCGGCATTAGTGCATTTCTCAGCATGTGAGAGGCCTGTGCCTGCCTAGCTGTGAGGGCACAGGCTGCTTAGTAAAGTTTTGCACTGTCTTTCACCTCCATGTGTGCTGTGAGAAGTAAATCTGTGGCCAAGGGAATTGGCCAGGTTGTGTGGGGAGGGGGGGCAGAGGCAGGTGGCCAGGGGCTGGGGTGGGGATGACCCCTCCCCCAATGTAGGCCTTACCACATGGGTAGAACTAACATGGCTGGTGGCTCCACATGGTCACAGCTGGTCAGTGATGGCATGGAGCTCTGGGCGATGTCCTCAGATAGTGGGGTGCAGCATGTGAGTGCTCAGCCAGGTCCCCCCTGCAGAAGAGCTAGTGCTGCTGGCAGTTGGCGGTGCAAAGATTGACTTCCTCATGGCAGGAGATGGGGCTGCAGAGCTGATGCAGTAGGTCCTGGCCTGGGTTCCACAAGCTTCTGGTGGAGGGTGCAGCTGGGGAGCTCAGTGGGATGGGTTGAACACCTGAGGAGCCGTCCTCCAGTGACATGTCACCATGGGTGCCAGGTAGAAAAGGGGGCTCAGGTAGGTTGCTGGTACTGCTCTAAACTGCATGATTGCAGCCTGGGTATTGGGGCATGAGGGTGTTCATGAGTTGCTACATAAATGGCATGGAGCTACAGCCACTCTCTGATGATTGTGGTCAATGATGGTAACCCACTGTGCCTACAAGGCCTTGACCTTTTTGTGGCATTACCATGATGACTGTTTGTGCTCCTGCTCCTCCATTTGGCCCAACAGCCCCTCACAGACATGGGCATTGAAGCACCTGCCCTGTTTGAACTGGCATTGCACCTCCACACCTCACCCCACAGTGCCACAAGTTTGCCAGTCTCATGAAACCAGTTGAGGCTCTGGATGATGGGCATGGTTATCAGTGATGATGAGGCCATTGTGGGTCCTGTGCCAGCTCTGTTGGCCTCCTGCAGCTGTGCTGATGGGCTCAGCAGCTGCCTGCAGTGCCCAGAGCAGGACCCTGGCATAGGACTGACAGCCATGCAGTTGAGGCGATGCCCTGCAGCACCTGCAGGCTCAGGACAGGCAGCTGGGGGAGGGCTGTGGCCAGCTGGAGTTGGCCCCGGCAGCCAGAAGCTGCCTGCAGCTGGGTCTGGGACTGGCAGGCCTGGCTGGAGCCTGCAGCAGCCTTTAGCAGCCTGCCTGGACAGTGCTGGCCTGACAGCTGCATAGCACCGTGGTGCCAGGTAGCGGCACCAGGGTGCAAGCAGACTGGGGCAGATGGCTTGTGGCCTGGCCAGGGGGACACAGGGGCCTGGAGTGCCCTCAGACTCCCTGCTGGTGTGCCCCAGGGCTCAAAATGCTTGCAGGCTTTTAAAGGCCTGAGGCAGGGGCTGCTATAGACGCAGTCCAGACCTGGGCAGAAGGAACCCACAGCCCAGAGTTCTGGGGTTAGCCTGAGGCCAGCCCCACAGTGGCATGGCTGACCTGGGAGCAAATTTGTTCCTGGGTTGCATATATGCATGCGTTACTGCACAATAACTAACTGTGAGAAATTTGATACCTGCATTTGCAGGTATCAATTTTACTCATGATTAGGGGTTTCTACTGTTCAGAAAGCATGCACACCTGTAGACACATGAGCTCACTGCACAATAAACTATGTTACTGTGAAGTTAAGCATCTTGTGTAAACTTGCCTGTTATCATTAGCATTTAAATTTTTTTTTAACAAAGAGCAATTAGTTAACAAAGCTTGCAAGTTCTATCTGAGCAGTTGCATACAAGCAGACCATGAATTCTATAGCTATGCCAGACAGTTTTGGCCTTTTGGGGGAATTAATGTTAAAAAAGAATGAGAAGAACATGTCAGATTTACAGGCTTCACAGGAGCTAACAATCTCTCTGTACAAGTACCTTAGTTTGGATATCACCTCAACATAAATGATCTGATCCACACACAGTGAACCAAAATCTGAGATACCAATTTTGAGGTGTGCACTGGACCTGAAAAAACATAATGTCCCAATGCCTATGGTATCTAGTAAATAGTGATGACTGCTTTCAGACTCTGCAGACTATCTGAAGAATTTAATGATCCAACTTCCATGTATGTTGGTCTCTCCATTGAATTTAACCGGAATTGGAGTGGACTCTATTTGAGCAGCAATATGGCTTGAATTTTGGCGATAATATCTAAAGCAATTATTAAAGCAATTAAGAAGCAGTAGCAGGACTTAGATGAGGAAGGGTAGTTTATTAAATGTTTTCAGAAATAAGGTTGAGTATTCCATCGACTGTTTCTGTTCCCAGCTGATTAACATTCATTTGCTTAAATAGTTTAGTAATACATTCTTTAGAAATTTAGAATTCTTTAGAAATGTTCTTTTGAAAATTTAGAATTAAATCTAAACTTTATATGATTTCTTTTTACATTATTAACTGTATTTCTAATGCCATTCTCAAATTTATGACATAGCCTTTCTCTGCATAAACAGCCTGTTAGCAAAAAGTATAGAATTCTCTTAAGAGAAACTAGGACACTATATACATGGATTGTGCAATGCAGCATTTGTTCATGTAATTAATTAAATGCAAATACCTATGTTAATAGGCTATGAATTTAAATGGATTGTCTTTTTTACATTCTCTCTGTCTCTCTTTAAATAGTTTTTTTTTAATTCAGTCAGATTATTAAGTTCACTTTTATTGATTATCCATAGTGTATCCAAAATAATGAATGCTACAAAAATCTTAAATGCATTTCAATTCTCAGCATTAAATGTTGAAATAATATGAAATTTTTCACCTTCAGTTTCCTAGAGATCTTTCCCCTACCACCTTCCCTCTTGTCCCCTCCAAAAGTCCCACTGGTGTAGGAGGATGGTAATTGGGAGAGGGAGCCAAACCTTTCTACCATAAAGTATGCCACTCAAAAATGGACAAAATACACCAGGTGGGACCTCGCCTGTCCTGCACAGTGTGGGAAAATAGCCCCCTGTGACTTGCATACATTTACATGTACAGTTATAATATGCATATTGATATTTATATCCCACAATTTCAGAAAGGTTCTAAATTTTGCTGGCTTTGTATTTTCACTAGTTCATACACTCATATTTATGCCTTCCCAGAATACACAAACATTTAAATAGCAGACCCCATCACTGACAGTGCACTAAAATCTCCTTTTACACACACACACACACACACACACACACACACACACTTTTTTCTCAAAAGGCCAAGTGAAGGTTCTGTAGCTTGACATTTGGATTTGTATACTAATTATGGAAGAACCCAAGTAGAACAAGGTATCAGAGGCAAACATGATCCAGAGTTCTCAACAATAGGTTAAAATTAAACTGCTCCTAAATTCAGGTTATTGAGAATTTTAATTGATTTTTTTTAATGCGCAGATTTGTAGACACTAACACTTTTAATGAGTATGTCTTGCTTTTTATGAAGTTTTTCCTTAGTTGATTGTACTGCACAAAGTGAAATTTCTAGAGAGGGAAGGAGACCATCCCAGAACATTCAGGGTGATCAGAGAACCCAGGTAAAATGTAAGAAACCTAAACTGAATTTTTTTTATTTTTGAATTTGGCAAGTTAGTGCTCTGACCATTAGGTTGTTAGTCACTGTGGGGTGGGGTGTGTTTTGATTTTCATTAAAAAAACAGATTTCAGAAGGCCTCAGTCTCATTCCCATGTGAAACTGGAAAATTTGGACTCTCAAAAAATATGTTCTGGGGACAGGAAAACTGTTTTCATCCAGCCTACACTCCTGAAATCTAATCTGTTCTTTGGCATGGATTTGCTCCTTTGTCTTGGTTAAATTATCTGGTTTTCATGCCTCAGAGGGGATAATGATATAATTCAGTACCTCGTAGGCTTTGTATGAGGATTATCTAATATTTGCAAAATGCATTTTAAAACTTAAAGTGCTTCTACATAGCTAGGCTTCATAGAAAAGCTTCTACTGGGAAAAAATGAAGTAGAACAGGATTGTCCCAATTTCCAAGCAGGCAGGGGATGCACACTCTGTAGGCTACAGAGTGACAACCCCTAGTGGCTGAACTACTTGTCCTACTCAGCTTGTCAGGGCAATTCCCTCCCTCTCACTCCTGCCATGCCTTGATGGAAATTGCACTTTTTGCTCAGCGGCTGGTTTCCTAAGGTCCCTGAGTGTGGCCACTGTATCCCTACTTGGCTTGGTTCCCACAGCTTGTCAGGCCCCAGTCCTGCTCATGGTAACAGACCCAAAATCCAATACTATCCCATGCCCCAGTGGCACCTATGTCTTACTAACTTAATGGGCCATATAGGCACTATCTGTACCATCAGGCACTAACTCACCTAATGGGCATTAATCATGACCTCCAGTCTCCCCCACTGCCATGCCCATGCCTCATGGATCTTACTCTCAGTTTATTTACCAGCCTGCTGAAGACCTATTTGTTTCTCTAGCCAGCCCCATTCCAGGCACTGTATTCACTAGAACCTCTCTTAGGCTTCAGTACATCTGCCTGGGCCTTTCTCCTCTCAACCCTAGCCCATTTCACTCTGGTCATGCTCAGGCCTTGGCCCTCTTGGCCCTAATCCCCTTCACTCTCCCTGCCCTTTTGCCAGACTACATCCCCCAACCCCCCACCACTTTGCTACACCCTGAGGGTACTGTTACCTCTCAGTTCCATGTTCTTGGGGAACCCTGACACAGGATGCAGACTGTCTGACTCACAAAGAATCCCCCCCCCCACCACCTAAACAGAAACTGATTAAGATGTAGTGAGAGACACACCTAAAACCCTCCAGATCAGGGTGACAAGAGAGAAACAACTGCCCTAGGTCTTATTTGCGTCTGAGATGGAACCAGATGACCATTCATTTATGTGAGAGATGGAGAACAGAAAGCCTGAAGTGAATTCTGGGATCAGAGAAGCAAGGGAGCACTGCATGATGGGGAATCTGTGCTCCAAATGCTAATCAACCCACACACCCAGCTCAGCATTTATCAGACCAGTTCTAATCTGGATTTACAAAGGACTTCCCACCCCACACACACACACACCTCTAAACAGAAGTAAGTTTACTAGGCATCTCAGGCCGTACATTCCCCGGTCCCACTATGGGAGGCCTATTTAAACTTAATTGGCTAAAACTAGGTTGCCAGGTTAGGGAATGCTGTGGCAAGGCACTGAGTCAGGGGGTATGGGCAACATTTGAACAATGGTAAAGGGTTCATCACAGCGTCCAGCCCATTGGAGCCCTGACCACAAGTGTTGTCATACTTTTCCTGGGACGACTGGTGGAAATCTTCTCCACAAAAGGTTATGAACACTCCAATAATTGCCTTTAGTCAGTTAAAGGACTATAGTAAGATCTGGAAAAAGTCATGCTAAGCTGAGGCTTGTTCACAACAAGTAAAAATCCAAAACCCTGATGCTGCAAGCTATCTATTGTTTCTGAAGACACCAGGAGATATCCCATCAGTATATCTGCTATCCATAGGAATGTCAACCTGGCCCCTAAGTACATGTTTCCTAAGTATCAATCAGTTTCCTGAGATGTTTCAACCAGATAACTCCTTGTCAATAGAAAAGACAATTTGATTTA
>NW_017729022.1:144874134-144900960 GCF_001723915.1 Gavialis gangeticus
GAATTTGATTTACACTATTGAGAATGCTTGAAAGAAGCTGAATTGAGGGTATAAAAATCTGTAAAAGAAGCAGCAGTGTGTGTGCTGACACCACCTGCTTTCTTCTCGAGAGGCTGAAGGAGGCAGATCATCTCCCTTCAAGGATCGTGCTGAGAACTTTAACCTGTCAGCTTTGCAAGCTGAATGCCTTGGACTGGTGAGATGCCAGCTCTCTCTCTCTTCTCTTTTCTCTCTAAGCATAGATTTCTGAACCTGAACTGTATTAGTTAAGCTTGAGCTAAGTTTCCCCAAATACTTAGTGAAACCAGGGTAATACTGTAACTGTTTGTGTTTGTTTTTCCTTTGCATGTCTATTACTGCTAGTGTCATTATATATTGCATATACTTAGCAATAGATAACTTTTATAGTCAAACTGGTGGCAATTAGGTATATTTTTCCTTCTTTACTTCTCCTTCCCCACTTGCTCTGCAGCAACGCTTCTTTTACCTAAGCTAAAGATCCCTGTGACGCCCCAAAATACTGTGAGGTCAGCTCATCAAGAGGCTAAAAGATTGGGACGTGCTAAGTTTGAAATACATAAGGGGATCAGCTTGTACAGGCCGATTGACCCAGTTTGGCTCAGACGTGCCCTAATGAACTGAATGCTGGCCCATGAGGGTGTCATCTGGACACCCAGCCAGATTCAGATGCATTCTGTTTAACTGTGTGCTTGTGTCTGACTGCAGTTATTGTTGCTCTGGCGAACTGATTCTTGGCATATGAGGGTGTCAGCCTGTCCATGCTGATCAACCCGGCCATGTCACATTAATGTGCATGCGTGCATGCGTGCGTGTGTGTGTGTGTGTGACTGATTTGGTGACTGGAGGAACCCAGCCCCATTGAAACTGAGTCTTGCAAGATAGCTCCATTGGGGGTGACGGCTTGCAGAAGGGAGAGATACAACTCCGTATAGAAACACAAGTAACACAAGCAGCACATTAATAGAATTACCAAGACCCTAGAAATGTATCCCTAATAAATGAGCACACCCCAAAGTAATGGGCAAATCTGGTAACAGTACCCCTCCGCTGCACTGCACACCCATGACTCCGACAACACTGCATGCCTTTACAGGGGCCCCACCACTGGACTGCATGCCTGTGACCCCTTCTGACCCTTCCCATTCTCTGCACTGCCTGCTTCCTGGGGTAAAGCCAGTGCCTGGAGATTCCAGCTGCTGTTGCAGCCAAGCAATGGGGGAGTGGTAGGGGGCAGGACTCTAAGGTAACAAGTTAACATCTTATGGGCTGCATGCAGCCTGCAGGCTGCTAGTTGGACAGCCCTGCCGAAGGTAAGAGACTGTTGCTTGACTATATAAACACCTGAACATTGATTATATGAAAAACTGAATATTAAAATACAATTTACGCATACCAGAATGAAGTAAACTTCTCAGAACAGGCAGCTTCTGAAAAAGATAGCAAAGAAGTCAAGCAGAAGGCTGCTCAATGTGCTGAATGTTTTTTTCTAGGGTAGTCCTTAAAACGGGTTTATAAAGGGGCCTGAGGAGAATGGGGGGGTTTAGCTATACTTTTAATGAGTAATGTATGATATTTATTTAGGCAGACAGTTTGGGTTTACTTAAATTACCATTACTAAATTTGGAGAAAGTAATAAATAAAGCAAAAGCATTATTCCTCACTGAACATCAGCCACATGGTAAGAGTTCCTATTTTATAACCAACTTTTTCAGATGTCAGTCCAAGTAAGTGTTATGACTAAATTGAAAATTTAATTTATGTTAAATACTCAGAAATTTCACATATAGTCCAGTCATATATATAAAGCCCCTGTGCTTTTTGGAAGGGAACTTTTTATTTTTGAAACTCATAACTGAGTAGCTAAGGAAGAAATTTAGCCTGGGAGTCACTTTTCTAATTTGGGCATTTGGCCACTATCTTTAAAAATAGTGGCTATGATGAACAAGATCAATAAATGTTGATATCTCAGTACCTATGAGGCTTATTTTGATTTTCTAAATTACTTTTAATAGGTATTGCAATAACCTACAAACTTCCTTCCTCTTTTGATGAGTAATGGCCCATTCTTTGGCAACTCTAAGCCTTTAAACACAAAATAACAACAGAACTGATTGCTTTTTATGGCACAATATACAGCGTATAAGGCATGATACATAGCTTCTTAATGTTTTTGGTAATTCTATTCTTTTGTTGTTACTTATCTACATTAATTTTTTATTTCTTCTTTTTTAGTGAATGAAGAGAAGATAAATAGTTATGAACAATGGATGATAGAACAGGGCCTGGAACTCCCCAACAAACCAAGAAGCCAGCATTTTTAGTTGCAACACTGCCAGAATCAACCAAGAAAAAACATAAAACATTTGATAACAATGTGCATGTCATGTGAAACAACTTCAGCATCCAAAAAGAACCCCCTTAGAACAAATTTCTTAGGATATATGGAATAATCTTGCACGAAAACCTCAAAATGAAAGGACTTAGACACAAGTTTTGATGCTCTTTATGAGCAAATACAGGTTGATGATAAGCCACAGAAGTATGGGAGGCTCCCCAGTGTGCTCAGCAACAGACTTGGAAGTGGACCAGAAGCACTGCCGGTCCACTTCTGTGTCCACCGGGGAGCACGCAGGGGACCCCCCCGCACCCCTCCCTGCTCGGTGACTGGTGGCTCCTGGGTCTGGGGTGGAGCACCCAGCATCTCCCCATGTCTGATGATTGAGCTGGGGAGGACACAGGGGGACCCCCGAATGCTCCCCGGCAGACGCAGAAGTGGACCTGAAGTACTTCCAGTCCACTTCCGGGCTCGCTGCTGAACACATGAAGGGCCCCCCACACTCCTGTGGGATGCTCCATGTGCCCCAGCATCACAGCACTCACAAGCCATGCCACAAAGTATGTAGAAGAAACTTTTAAAGCTATGTCTGTGTCCAAATCACTGATTTTCTGAATCAGCGTTGAATCTTCAGATTCAAATTCAACCGAATTGAATCAAGGACAGTGATCCAAATCACCTAATCAAATCAGTGTCCCTGATTCGGGCCAAATTCGAATCTGAATTGAATAGGGCCCACTCTGCACAACCCTATTATAAGGGCTGCTAGAAATCATTTTGCAGATCTGTCTATAATAAGCACACACGAGATAATAAAGTAGTGTTTTAGGACTATTAAAAAAATGAACTGTTGGAAAGTGATCTCCAGATGTGAAACTGACTCATTTAGGTAATAAGAGAATGGTTATTGAAAACATTTTTTTTTTCTTATCAGAACAGCCATATATTTTCTAACACTTATTTTAACACAAAGAAGGAACTATGGAATCTAGCTTTTCCAAAGATTTGTGCATGCTGGATACTGATACATGTTACACAATATTTTGAAAGTCTCCTAAGATAATATTTTCTCTTGATAATTTATTATACTTTTTTATTCTTCAGCCACTTTGTTTCAGAGCCCATATGGTTTCATCTTTTCAGTATATTCAAACATACACAATTTTTCCTAGACTGGATATCTAAGGTTGTCTGGATTGGTTTCATCATTAAGAAATGAGTTAACAGTACTGAACAGACGATACAACTCTTACAGCATGAGGACAACACTGGGCAACATGAGGGTCATTAAGTACTGGAACAGATTACTAGAGAGGTTGTAGAAACTTTATCACTGGGAAGTTTTTAAGGGCACATTTTCCTGGGGTAGTTTAGACATGGACGTTCCTGATTTTAGAAAAGGGTTGAACTATATGACCCCCTGAAGTACCTTTCAACCCCATTTTTCCAAAGCAATTTTCTCTATCAATGAAGAATGCCAATAATATTATGTCTCTTTTTGTCTATTATTAAATCCTTATGTTTGTGTGAAGAGGTTCAACAAATGAAAAGAATTGTTACTTACTGAGATGAAGAAGAGGTATTGATGGGTAATTACCCATTTTTTTCTGAGTACATGTGATGTACTGAAGGTTTCTGTATCTTGTTTAATGCTCTATTTTGTGAACCAAATCCCAAGCTCAACAAGGACAGTGAAAAATCAGGATTATAAGACATGATTAGAGGAGAAAATTCTAATTAAACCTAAAAGTTCCATTCAGTTTTCACTAAAGGTTAGAAAAAAAGACTGACTTTGATAGATGCTGCATCAAACCCAAAGAAAAAAAAAATGTGAGATCATGTCTACTCATTTCAAAGCTAGGAAATATTGAAGTTCATGTTTCACATGCAACAGTAACCTATTACGTGAAATCATTTACAACAATGAAAAAACCATTATTATAAATGATCCATGTAAATCTGCATCTGTTAGCCTCATAGTTAAGTACTTTGTCTATGAATTTTCCTAAGAAAGCTATCATGCTTGCATGAGCACAAATAAATTTGTCTTGGGGGTTACCAACACTATATCATGAAATGTTGTTAAGGAAGGTTAAACTTTTGATAGAACAGAAACTCGAATCAATGGCTGCTGACTTAATTACAAAATTAATGATTTAGAGAAAAGAAAGTTTATCATCATCATCTATTAAGTTATTAAAAATACACTTTGTAATTTTTCCATGAAAATTGTGCATCTGTCCCTTTCTGTGTGTGTGTGTGCGTGCGTGCGTGTGTGTGTGTATTATATATATATATATATATATAATGTGCAAGAATGAGAAAAACATATTATACAATGTTATCTCTCCATTCAAAATTTTGGGGAAACAACCTTAATATATTTGAAAAATATTGTGTGATTATGATATTAAAGACTGTAACATAATGCAGTAGCACAGTAGTTAAGTCAAGATAAAATTTGTTGAATTTCTGTTTTTATTTTACATCTAATCAATGTGGAACTCTGCTAGGCACTACTATGAGAGGGGGCAATTATTTTGGCTAGTGGGCCACTTAATGAGTATTGATAAGCTGTTGAGGGCCATACACAAAATCTTTCAGAAGATACACTTAATGAGTATTGATAAGGTGTTGAGGGCCATACACAAAATCTTTCAGAAGATATTTTAACAAATTATAGATAAAAAACAAATCTTATATTAAAAATCAAACACATATTATAATATATTATAATTTTATACAATTCTATATAATTTGTATATATTATAAAATATTTTTCTCCTTGTTTATTTTTTGAGTAGTGTATATAGAGGCAATTGCATAATAACTCAAAATAAAGTCTTACTCTTGTCTATTGTGTGTGTGGGGGGATGAGGTGTTTGTGTGGGATGGGTGGGTGTAGAGGGGTATGGGGTGTGTGTGGAGGAGTGTAGGGGGGTAGATGTACATGTGTGTTTGGGGTCTGCCCATGCACTAGGTCCCAGGAGCCAGCCAAGGGTGGGGGGAAGGAGGAAAGGAGAGGGAGGCAGAGGGCATATGCAGCAGAGCTCACTCAAACAGTTCAGTGCAGGATCCACATGATGCTCCGCATGGGGTTGAGACCTACCACTCCTACCCAGGCAGCCCACACTGCACTCCTGCCTGTACCTGCCCAGCACCTGCTGACAGCACTGACCTGGCCCAGCTCTGACCTTGACTAGTGTGCACAGCTTACCACTGTGGCTGCCTTCCACTTGGCCACTTGCTGGTGGCAGCTCATAGTGCTAGGCAGATGGATTAGATGGAAGGTGTGTGATGGCCAGAACCAAAGAAATTAATAAGCAATAAATATGTGCTTCTTAGAGGCATTTGGAACTTTTGTCTAATATAAAGCTTGTATTTTTGTAACCTGCAAATGTAACTTGTAACTGTTTGTGGAACTGACTAGGCCTGAAAGACAAAGCTATAGCTGTGAAATTAGCTGACCTAATAGTTCCTTCTCGCTCAGAATTTAGCCTTGATGATGATAAAAACTGGATTCAACTGCCTAGCTTATCCAGTACATTTCAAGAAAGGACAGCTCAAAAAAGCATAGTCAGAGAGTTCTGAAGGGGCTGGATTTAGGCAGGGTAATGTTAATTTTAAACCTGAAGATGCTGTGTTGCAATTTGCTTATTGGATAAACCCAAGTCTGGGTAGTAACCTTTTATAATTTTAACGCCTTTTAACCCCATAGGATAATAGCTATAAAACAAGATTGTGAATGGCCCTAAAGCCAGCAGATTAGCATAAGACTAGGTATAAAAAGTGCGTGCATCAGGTGACCAAAAGAAAAAGGAAAGCAAGGAGAGAACAGGATGGAAATTGCTGTTCCAAGCCTGGACTCCAGACTCCCGGTGTGAGTGAGGATCAGATCCTGACCAAGGGACATTCCCCAGTAATCTTTCAGACAGTGTTGTTC
Source organism: Gavialis gangeticus (assembly GCF_001723915.1). Classification (NCBI taxonomy): domain Eukaryota; kingdom Metazoa; phylum Chordata; order Crocodylia; family Gavialidae; genus Gavialis; species Gavialis gangeticus. The sequence continues at coordinate 144,880,434 of NW_017729022.1, forward strand.
GGGGACGCCTGACTTTGTTGGAATCACCTGGCGTGCACCTGGCATTGAGGGACTGCCGATAAGTTGCCAACCCATGTCTGTTTATTTGTTGTTTTAAACAGCCCAGGGGCTGATATTCTTGCAGTGCCCAGCTGGCCTGCGACAGATTGATCTATTTATCTGTTGTTATTATCTGTTATTATTTACTATTAGCTCTTTAATATTGCATTATCTGCTTATTGCATTTATTTCTCTGCTAACTGTTGTGTGTGTAAGATATAATAAATTTGCCATTATTTTACTCCCAACTCTGCCTCCTCAATCCCAAACCAAACAGCTGAGCGGCTAAATTGATATGCTCACAGTGCCCAGCTGGCCTGTAACAAAGATGGCTGGGATATGAAACTGCAGCTGGAGTCCCGCATGCTGGGGCAGGAGCTGCCTGGCTACAGCTGGCTCCTTGTCCACTGCCTCTTTCCCAGGGTACCTGCTGCCTAAAGTGGTGCATCAGGGCAAGAGGAGGAGCTGCTGGAGGCTCAGCCTCAGGCAGAGAGCCCTGGGGGCAGCCGTGTGCTGGATGCAATCAATTGGCAGGCTGGATCCGGCCTGCAGGCTGTATTTTGTTCACTCCTGCACTACTAGAAAGCCTTATTCCATAAACCTTACAAGGTCTATGAAAAGATGGGAGCAGAAAGACTCTTCTAAAATCTTTACAAGTTGTGCAGCTTCTCTCTATCAAGATACATATGAAATAATCTAAAGGCATATGGGAAAAATATTACTCAAACTTGTCTATAGTTGTCACTTCTGTTTCTGCTATGGTGAGAGAGCATGAGCTCAATGAATCTACACAGGAAACTTACTCATGTAAACTCAGATATCTTCTTCTTGACCAGATGCAAGCCCTCTCTTGATAGTGTTCCCTCCTCCTTTCCCTTTCTCCTGTCTAAATTATTTTCTCTCTGAAAGTCCATTCATAATACCTGATAAAGTCATCTTTCTGTACAAAAGCTCATGGCTCACTGAATCACTATTTAAGGTGTCACCCAGACCCACCTTCTGAACTCAGACTAAGATGACTAGCCACCTCTGAGTCAGACAACTGATACTATATAATTCCATGGACACTTTATTATTTTCCCATTGTGGACTGCTCTACAACTATCCAATTATCTAGTGATTGAATAGGATAGGATAGCAGGCGAGAACCAGAGGAACGGGTGGTACCCTGCTAACCCGATAACAACCTTTAATAACTAATGTTGAGAATATTATCTCCAAACAGGAGTTTTAAAGGGCTGAGGTGGAGTGTCTTTAACTTCAGTAACGCACATAAACAAAGAATAAGTCATCTATTGCCTGTATGTCCTAGTAAAAGGCTTTGTAGAATTTTGTGGAAATCAGTTAAAACTGCAACATATTTCACATCATTAAAATGTACTGTGTGGGCTGGAATGAAGGAACTATCCACTGAACTCCACAAAAGCTAACTTACACACAGCTATTGAGGCAAAGATTGGGTTGTGTCAATACTAGTTTAATTGTGTGGCAAATTTAAATAAATTTTGATTACCATCATTGTCTTATAAATGCAAATGAGGTATTACTCTTTAATACTTTTGACTGGTAGTCCAACTACCTAGTAGTCACACACCTTTTCATCTTTTGCCTTTGCTATCTGCACACCAACTCTTGCTTTTCATGATATGTCAGAGGAGCCATTTGCACATGCTGTACAGGTTGTCAGTCATAGCTACAAAGCTGTGAACTATGTGAAAAATGTTGCCGTTCACCAGATAACCCAAGATAGCAACTTCTATTCTTTTCATAAGTAATACAGGCGAACCAAGGGAAACACTGAGTCAGAACAGTAAATGTAAATAAATCATTATATAAATATGATATGATCTCTCTCTCTCTATATATATATAGATATAGATATCTATATAATGCTTACTATATAACACATTGTATTATATATTCCCAATGTTCTTGTTAAAATAAATTATGATATTTCTTCCAAGACCTGTGATTTCAAAGGGGAACTGAGCAAAGCCTTCAAGCATTTGTCTGATGACATTTTTGTGACAACACACAGAAGGTCAATTCCTTCTATCCTTCCCATCTATTAAGGAAGCACCACAAAGCAAACTAATTTATTTAAAAAACATAAAATGTCATCCAAAGAAACATACATTTCAGCATTTTCAACAGACCCAAGAGATGATGGGTGGAAGACGAGGGGAGGGGATAGCAGAGAACAGGGTAGACTGCCCCTCACTATAAAAACACCATCCAGATTTCTCAAAGCACGTGCCTTATATCCTGATGGAGCCCTTGTAGTTCAAAAAGCATAAAAATTAACTAGGTTGTTCCTCTGAAGGGTCTCATGCCCTTGATGAACAAGTATGTCAAAAGCAAAAGGAAAACTGGAGAAATCAGATGTCCTTAATGAAATGTGGAAGCAATCTAGTTATGGATGATGCAGAGAAGGCTGAAGTATTTAATGCCTTTTCTACTTCAGTGTTCACAGATAGGAGTAGTTTCCAAACAATAGGAGCAGTTAGCAACAAAGATAGGGGGGCGGTGGTGGACCAGGTTCCCACAAAACAGAACTAAAGGTGTCATGTCAGGAGTCTTTGGTACCCAGGAGGGACTAGGCACCCAAGAATAGTGCAGAGATAGGAACCTGCATAGGTTCAAGGACAGAATACACAGGCCTGGGACTAGGACAGGAGTGTATGAGAGCTCTCTCAGGAATCCCTGAGGCAGCCTCCCTTTTCTTAAAGGTATAAGTACATCTGGGTAAAGCAAGGACTGAGTACCTACCAGGGGGTGTCATGGCCATTCCTGAGACAGGCCTGTGTTACAACATCATACTCAGTCTGTAGTCATCAAAAGATCCATGTCCAGTTGGAAGGAGGTATCAAGTGGTATACCCCAGGGGTCTGTGCTGGGTCCATTATTGCTTAATATCTTCATTTGATTTGAATAATGGGATCAAATGAATGTGTTACATATTTTTATATGACATCAAGTTGGGTGAAGTTGCAGATAGGTAGGAATAAAATGTAGAATGACTTGAATAGACTGAAGAAATGGTCTCAAATAAATTGGATGCAATTCAGAGATAAGTGCAAAGAATAATGCATGCAGAAATATAGGTGAAAAAATGACTGACTAGGCTGCAGTACTGCAAAGAAGGACCTAGGGGTTACAGTAGACCATAACCTGAACATGATTCAATTACGTTCTCTTGTTGCAAAAAAAAAGCCAGCAGCATACAGAGTTGTATTAACAAGTGTCACTTGCAAAATAAGGGAAGTGATTCTTCCACTCTGTTTAGTACTGGTGAGGTCTCACTTGGAGTATTATGTCCAATTTTGGGACCCACACTTCAAAGAAAATGTTAACTGTTTGGAAGAAGTCCAGCACAGAGCAATAAAAATGATTAGGGGACTTGAAGGCAAGACTGATGAGGAAAGGCTGAAATAACTAGGGTTATTTAGTCTTGACAGGAGAAGACTGAGGGTTGATTTGATAACAGTCTTCAAATAACTCATGCATGATTATAGAGATGGTGATGTGGCTATAGGGGACAGACTTCAAGCTATAGCAGGATAAATTTAGGTTGCACATAAGAAGGAACTTTCTGACTGTGAGGGTGGTCAAGCATTGGAATAGGCTACTGGGAGAAATTGTGGAAACTCCATCCTTGGAAGTTTTCAAGAACAGGTTAGGCAGACAGTGGGCTGAGATAGTTTTGTCAGGGATGATCCTACCTTGAGTAGGAGCTAGTCTAGATGATCTCATAACGTGTCTTCCAGCCTTCTGTGCTATGATCCTATAAACTAGCGATATTCACAGTCAGCTAGCACTGTGAAGGCTGGGTAGATGCAATGAGCTAGTGGAAAAGAATAGAAAGTTCTGTACCCATCATCCATGTGTCAGGTATGTACAATATCTATTCAGTTTTTGCAACTTACACCTTCCTTTTTCCTAAGATATGACACAACATTCACATTTTGATGACAGCTTTCACAACATTTGGTTGCAAACCAAAAAGTTCAAAACATGAACCAGACCCAAAATTCATTAATATAGGTAAAAAAAAAAATAATAGAAAAGGTTTTCCCCTCCATCTTTCTGCCATAAGATTTTCAAGCCTTAGGATTCACTTAGATGATATCTTCAAAATCTTTTGCTAAAAATAAGGATGAGAAACACACACACTCTTAACAATGAAAGCATAATTCAAGAAGATGAGGCTTTATGTAGATCACTTCCAACAAAATTAGAAGAGGCTGTCAATGCTGAAGTTTAACAGGAGATAAAACAAACTCCTCTCCCTCTCTTTCCGAGATTTACCTGGTTTCATTCATTTCATACGCTTATATGATGGTTAGTTTGTTAGTTGTTTTAGAAAGAACACAAACCTGTGGTGAAAGAACAAATACAGCTTTGAAAAGGGAGTAAAGTCAAGAAGAAAAAAAAGTCTTTCCATCACAGTTACCAATTTCCTGCAAATTTGGAGATGTCTCCCTATCAGCAACTTAATGGAGTTGACTAATCCAAGGTAAAGCAAAGTTATCCTTATTGGATGCCCATCCCTCTCACACTGATTATGTACTCAGAGGGGTGCTTCCCTTTTAGGCCTTATTACAGATTCCTCATCCCTCTATCTAGTGAAGTAGCTGATGTCATTTTATCCAGGATTCCATCACCATTGCATCCCCTCCTGGTAAATGCTACCTAGACAGTATTTACGACCTCGGCATAATGCTTTGATTTATATGCTGAATTGCAACAAGTGGAGACAGAACAGAAAGTCAGGTTTGCTAGCATATATGGCTAATTATTTTAGAAATATTAAATAGAGGGTTGGTCTAGACTGTACTTGGGAGTTGTTGCTACAAACTAGTAGAGCCACTAGGGTCACATCCAGATCAGCCCCCATGTACGTCGTGCTGCATCTCAAAGCAGTTTGAGATACAGCAGGAGGCACACTGGGAGCAAAGAACATTCCCTGTGCTGCATATTTGCAGCGCAGGCTCAACATTTGATACCTGGATATCCATGCCCCAAAAAACAACAAAAACAAAACCCCAAAACACAAAAAAGCAAGGCAGGTCCAGGACCATGCCCTGAGGCAATTGGAGGCTCAGGTCCTCCAAAGAGATACTCTGGTAGCCAGCTACACAGTGCCTCTATGCTTGCCTCTTGCCCCGATGCTGTAGCACAATGCCTGCCCTTGCAGGGCAAACAGTAATGTAGGCTGCAGTGACCTGGACCCGGGTTCCATTCCAGGTATGTAGGGGGTGGAGAGGAAGTGAGAAGGGCTGTGAGGGTGTGGGAAATTTTGGTGGGGGGGCAGCTTGGGAGGGATGGGTCCTCTGCCCACCCCCCGCAGGGCTCACAAGCCCCCCACACAGCCCCAGCCACCTGCACAGCCCATGGCTCACTGACAGCCTCAGCAGCCATTGGGACAATTAAGGCCTCCTGGCACAGCCCCCCTGCATGGCACGGGGCAGTATGGATCAGCCCTGGACATCTGGCACCTGGTGCTGCCTGTGCCATATCATGTGGGCCCGACTTGGCTCAGTGTGGGGCCATGCCCATTTGGGCAGGTCCAGGCCACTTGGGCTGTCATCTGGGGTCCCATGCCACTCGCGGGGACCACCTGTCGCCCCAGTCCTGGTCCCACTTGTATGGAAGTGGCCCAGCCCGATGGTGTGCCTGGCACAACAGGCAGTCCCTGTGAGCAGTACATGGCCCCGAGTGACAGTCCGAGTAGCCCAGGGCTGCCCAAAGGTGTAGTGTGGGAAGGCTGTACCAGGAGGCCCCAAAGTGCCCCAATGGCTGCTGCTGTGGGTGAGATGTGGGCCCTGCAGAGGGGGCGTGGGCCATACAGGGGGGCATGCAGGCCCTGTGGGGGGGGGCAATCCATGTGTTCTGGGGGAGTGCCCTGTGAGGGGGCAGAGGACCCCCCCCACACACACACACAGTCTCCACACACCCACGGTCCACCCACAATCCACCCACACACCTCAGCCCCTCTCTCACACACACCCACATCTGCCCATCATACACCCATTGTGCCCATCTGCCAGACAGGATGAGACCTGCTGGCAGGAGCTGTGGATGCAGGGGTTAGTGACAGGGTCAGGGGGAGCTCTAACTCTTCTTTGATAAGAAACCAAAAAGCAAACATCAACACATAGAGATATTTAGAATTCATTTTAGTATGATGATAGAGACACTGGTAAGCTTCCAAATTGCTTTAACATTGTAAATATATCAATAAAACATTGCCCAACTGATCTCTCTGTTTCTCTCTCTATAGTCATCTTTTGTTTTAATTGTACAAACATGGATTTGGGGGTATTTAAAGAGTGAATTTGGGATTATTTTTATCAGAGGTTTTGCAGTTTTAAAATGGGAAACACCAGGATTCCTGCTAGTGAGGCAAGTGGCAGGACCCAGGCAAAAGAGCCTGTTCAGGGCTAGCACCCGGGACCCAGCTGAAGGTAGCTGACCTCCTGGCCACTTGGACACCTCACCGCAGTGCCAGAGCATGGACAGGACCAGCTGGTTCAGCAGCAACAGTCTTGCACACTGGGACAGACCCAGAAGCTCCTGAGCTACTTGTCAGGGCAGCTTTTTATACTGCTGGGGCCAGCACAAGTGCTGGATCCAGGCTCTAACTCCTCCTGGCTACATATCCGGAGCACTTGGGAAGGGTTATTTTACCCCAGGTGGCACAACTTGCCCCACACCAAAGTGCATGTCCAGGCACTCGTGCTGAGGCAAAAATCCCTAGCTCAAATTTGTGCTGCTCCTGTCTAAGTTGCTGCAAGTGCATGTGCCTGCATGTGTGAACATGCTATAAACACCAAGGTTTGTACTTAAATTGCTTCCTGCTGCTTCAGTGCAATCTGGGGACACAGTCCTGCCATCTGTAGAAAGGGGAAATTAAAGAGGACACAGATATCAGGTACATCAATGCTTGATGCAACTGCATTCACCGCCCACTGTTGTGGCTGTTGAGTCATTAACATTATTCCTAGACAATACCTCCACTGATGTGTGCACATTTGTAGACCACACCTGTCCATCTGGATAGCCAAGATGGACAGCTACACATGCACCCCACTTTTAGTATTCTCAATTACTTTCTTGAGTGCACCACCCCAAAGCTGGAAGATGGGTTAATAGAAATTGGTTATTTATGCTCTGAAGATTTTCAGACTTAGCATAAATAACATGCATTATAATCAATGAAGGCAAAGATTTTTCACAACAGAACAGGAAAAATTTACCTTTCTGAACACCTTTCAGCATCTTATGGGTGCATCTACACATGACTTTTTCTGCAGAGCTGACTAATTAGCTCCACAGTAAGGCATCATTGGACATGTCTACATGAGATGTTACTGCACAGTGGTTACTGTGCATTTATTTAGTTCTTGTATAATCCAGTACTAAATAAATGTGCAGCAACCAGACTTACTGTATAGTAGCACCAGCAAACACCTTTTTAGTGATGCTACTGTGTAGTAGCCTAATAATACTGTGCAGTAGTGTATTAGCATTGTTTGTGCTGTGACATGCTATTGCACAGTATTATTTGACTGCTGCACACTTAGTGTCTCATGAAGCTGCAGCCACTGTCTACAGTATTAGGGTGCAGTAGATTAATTAACTCCTCTATAAGATAGTACTATCTGCCAACAGTACTATCTTACAGTGGTGTAATTAACTGCCAAAATGCTTGTGTAGATGGTGACCAGGGCTGGCTGAGGCACAAGGTTGCAAAAGTGCAGGGGCCGCCTGCTGCCCAGCCCTGCACTTTAGCTCCCTCATTCCCTAGCCAGCCACTCTGCTGCCCAACACCAGCACTCAGAGCCTGGGGAAACCCTCCATCTCCCCTACCAACCCAGGGATGCTCCGTCCTGGTCTAGCTGCTGTGTTCCTGGGCGCACACACAAAGATTCTGAGCCAAGGAGCAGCTGACTCTGGCACAGTTCAGGCACACTAATTGCACATGTAGATGTGCCCTGTGACTGCTGAAGTGTGGCAACTGTGGAACAGTCTTGGGTGAATTTCTGTTGCTTTTCACATAATGGAAAGTTTTGTTTTGTTTTTCTATTGTAGATTGTTTTGTATACAGATATAAATAACTCTTGGAGATATACTACAATAGTGAGGGCCAACATTTTTGCAGGCATGCAATACATTAGCCCCCAAACCTCCCCAAGTGCCACTTTGATTAACTTTGCCAGCCTGATTTCTTGTTCTGCTTTCTGATCTCTACCTGATCTACACTGCTCCTTTCTCTCTCTCTTTCTACTGTCCAACCCTGATTTTCTAAGTGCCACTTGTAGTACATGCGCCATAGGTTGTCTACCTCTGTTCTACAATATGGGAGAAGGCGAAGGAAGGTGGGGTTCCCAAAAACAAAGGTCCAGAACATCTGCTGGCATCATTTGACTTCATTGGAACTATGCCAGTTTAGTGAAAAACCTGTGCTGTAAGGCATCTTGCAGAGGAGAAAATGCTCACTCTGAAGGTTGGCTTGAGGAGAAAGAAGACAAGTTCAACCCTCAGAATTTGAATGATTCTCAAGGACAGATCAGGTAACTCTATGCCATTTCCCCTGCCCCCCTTTGCATGTGCTCCATATGTGCTTCCTTAGTCAGGAAGGCCTGGAAACAGCTCTGAAGTTTTTAAAAAAACAGAAAACCTCTTTACAGATAGAGATCTGAGTATAATTACCTGATTTATGTTGGTACTTAGAGGTGTGTACAAAGAGATTAGAGCTAAAAAGCAAGTATATTATGCTCACTAACGTTTATGACTCCAGAACATTATAAGCCTGCCTAGGGAGTCTGGAAATGGGGAGAAACATGTAGTAAAATGTAAATAGGTGGAATTATCAATAAACTTCAGATTGCAAAAAGTTACCTTTCTATGGTTAAGTTTGATCATTACACTTGGTGGCAGCTGGGCCTCAAATAGCCGCTCTTGGGCTACCTTCACTCTGGTGGTAGACGTAAAGCGCCTTATGGACTTGCATCGCAGACCGAGTAGATGTCTCCCCCTCGAGTCGCCTCCCCCATTCTTACCTGCCACAACTTGTTGTTCCTCAGTAGGCGGAATTGGTCGTCAAGTGTACTCAGTGGCCCATGATTTGCCGGGTAGTCATTCACGGGGCTCCACCACCCCTACACCCCGGCCTCATGCCTTCTTTGGTGCGTCATCTGTCTGTTGGCCTCATCCCCTCCAGTGGGATAATGCCCTATGGCTTGGCATCTAGGTGCCCGTGGCCTGTAGCCATGTTTACCCATGTGGGCCTGTTCCTCTGGCCCTCCTTGCCTCCACCCCTTCTTTTGGGGAGAGAAAAAGAAACCTTCCGAGGCTTCTCCTCAGCCCCGTTCCTCGGGGATACCTGCACTCTCCCCCTATTCCTCTTTGCACGGGGCAACTAAATAAAAAGTAGTAACAAAACACAGAATAATGAGACACTTCCTGATGTGGCTGCACCCTGCCCTGTTACTATCCTTCCCCGAACTCTAGCTGGGGGGGGGTTGCTTTACTCCTGACCCATCACCTCTGGGATTCACTCCCGTCCTCCCATCGGCCCGGCTGGGACCGGTGGCAATACCCACCCCAATTGTAAACCCCTTGGGGCTCTCCTGGGGTCTTTTCCCTCTGGTGTGGCTTCCTCCTCGCCCTGGTCATCCTGCTCGGACTCCGGGTGCAGCTCTAGCTTTGTCTCTATGGCCGGCGTGTTTGTTGCTCCCTCGCTGTCCCGTGCATGCTCCTGTTGGGGTGCTCTGCCATGCAGTGCCAGCATCCACCCCCAGCTTGTCAGGCTCCCTGGGTTCTGTGGGGAGGATCCTTTCTTCTCCCTGTGGCAGCTTCAGCTCCTCTCCTATGCCGCTCTCCCCCTTTGCGGCATCAGCCACCATTTTTATTTTCACCGGCCGGCATCTGAAGCTGATGTCATCAGCCAGCCGTAATTGAATAAAGAGGTGGCTGATGAGCTGCATGGGCTCTTCATTCTGCCCCTGCTGTGCTGCATCTCCTCCTGCCGGTAAGTACCCTTTGTTACTTCTTTCCCTGCGACACACTTCTAAATGGAAAATACCTCTACTGTATATGAACCTCAGCCCAAGTCATGCCTACATCTCTTCACCATTCTCAAGATTCCTTCCCTCTGAAATGCAGGGAAGGGCAGGAGGAGAATTCTGCCAAACTACAGCACTGAAAAACAGAAGGGCTCACAAATGACACTTCACTATTTCCCACTACAGTTCAATTGCAAGTAGCTCTCCTGTTTTGTAAGAGGCTTCTGATATATGGGTTAATGGGTGCATCTACATGTTCAATGAATGAGTCTGAATAAACTCTGGCAGAGTTTGTGCTGGAGTTTATTGCTCCCAGATACAGTGTTTACATGTGGTCCCAGGACTGCAGTAAATTGAGCTGGGGTGGCACAGCCCTGGCTGGCAGGGGACACAGGGGTCAGTCTGCCAGCACTGGGTCAACTTGCTGCAGAAAAACTGGCTCGGGCACAAAGGTTCTATAGTGTGGGACTGGCTAGCAGGCAGCCCCCACACAGTAGCACCCTTATGCCCAAGCCAAACCTGGTCACTGTCTACACATGCATTACAGCAAACTAAATTACTATGCTGTAGGATTGTACTCATGTCAGGCAGTACTAATTATGGCAAAGTTAATTAGTTTACTCCAGCCTAAAAGCTTCACATGTGTAGATGGTGATGCTTTACTGCAGAGCTAATTAAGCAACTCTACAGTAAGTGTCTTGTATAGATCCCCAATATTGACAAGTTGAATGCTGCAGCAACCATTATATCCTATCACTGCTTCCAAACCCCACTGAACTGAAATGTTATTTTTATTTATTTATATTTTAATTTAAACTCAAATACAAACATTATAGGAATTGAACTACTTTTAATAAAAGTTTCTAGCTAGACGTACTAATGATGAGATCAGAAGTGAGCAAACTGCTACAGTTTAGTTTACCATCTCCTGAGTGATTGCAGAAGAGTTTGTATGGTTTTTAATTTGCCTGTCACCTGCATTCACTTCCATATAACCAACCACCAGAAACTTGTTCTTCACTGTTCTGAGCCATTCAATTTTTCTTTCTACCCTGTCACAGTTCATTATGTTTTCCCAGACATGGTAGGTTTCTACAGAAATCTCTTTGTAAAACAGCAGCTAAACATTCTTTTTAGGCTTTTCCTAAAAATCTCAGCCTCTTGGACCATTTCCACTATGAATTCTCTGGTCTGGCAAAAGCCCAAACATAGCAGATTTGCCAGCTCAGTCAGAACATTAATATTCACATTGTGTCCCATCCTTCACAGCAAGGCATTTAAGCTTCCAGAATACCACAAAGATGCTTGGAAGGGTATGAGGCGATATTATATTCTCCTCAAACCAGGAGGGGAAAAAAACCCTAATAATAGCTAAGCTACTAGTATATTCAATTTAAAAAAAAAATCAAACCTCTGTAGTTTTCAGTATGAGACAAGTAAATATTTCATGTCCAATTTAATAATCCTCCACATGGCAGCTATTATGCTATCTCCATTAGACAGGTGTGATGTCACAAGCATACACATCAATGCTCACATTTTTAAAAAAAACAGCATCCTCTGAACTGACTTCTGATACATACCTGCATTAGTTACTGAGTTAGGAAGAACTGACAAAAGCAGTGCCATAACAATGAAGTTTGGCACCTGGGGCAAAGTCCACAGTGGCAGCCTGCCCTCACCCCATGCACAGATCCGGGGGGTACACCAACGCCCCATGCTTGCCTGGGAGTGCACTCAGTGATGGGAGCTTCCCTTCCCCCATCCCCACACCCCCTCTCCCCCAAATAAGACAGTCCCATGCTCCACTCTGGCTGGGCAGCACCTATTGGCACCCCTTTGCTTCAGCACCTGGGGAGGTTGTCCCTTTACCCCCTCCCCCTCTTGCTACGGCACTGGGTATAAGTTCCAGCATTTGCCTAAATTCAGAACTTTTGAATTTCTTGTAAAGAAAAATATAGTCTATGACTGTCTGACATATTCCTCACCTTTACAATAGAAAATATGGCTGTATCACATTTATCTTAAGAAACAAGGCTCTCTTAAAGCTAAATTTTAATCATTGTTCTTAAGCCATCCTTTCTGAAGCATCTAAAATGAGTGTTTTTTGTTATGCATGGAATCTACATACAGAAACATTTTCATTTCTGAAATGCAACATCATAGACATGCTGATGTAAATGCAGGTATACTATTTTAACTAGTTATAGAAGTTTTTAAAAGAAGATTATCATCAAGGAAAGAATCATAAGAGATGCTAATTATTCTGCTACATTTTAGGTACCATTCAGCATTTTCCATTAGCATTCCTCTAAACTTTATTAGTCTGATAGAACTTCCATTGAAGTCTCTGGAAAGGTCAACCTTAAAATTAATGGGATATAGTTCAAGCTCTATCTTGGAGGTTACCAGAGATATGCCATTATGTAAAATATACCTACCTCAGTAAAATAAGGAAAGACCTGTCCATATACAACAACATTTTTTCCACACACACTTTGTCCACTCACACCTTGAATTGATTATTACTTTGTGCAGATGGTGCTAATGGTTCAAGAACCAGAAATGAGAAAAATAAATAGTTTGGCTTCAGTTAACTTTAATGAATATAAAACAAAAGGATCTTGGAATATAAATGATGCATCAAATGGGGTTGTATCTTTGTATATTGTTATGAGATTACTTAAGTGTTTTCTAGGATTAGGAATCTACCCAGGAGGAAAAAGAATATGAACATTGGAACTGCAATGTGCTCTGTATCTATTTACAAATACAGGCATATGATAGAGATGTCAAGGACCACACCTTTTAATCTGAGATGGAGGGTTGGTGGGCTGGTTGCTAGTCATGTCCTATTGATAATGTACACTTGATTGAGATATAGAAGATTGCTCCAAAACATTTCAGGCAGTCTTCTACCATGAATGATTTTGCTATTGATTAATTTAATGCTTTTAAGAAAGGAAAATGAACACTAATATTAGTAGCCCAAAACCAGTTGCAAAAAAACATCAATAGGCAGATTCCATTAACTTCACTGAAAGTTCGATTGAACCACAAGGTGCAACCACAAGTTATCATGGTATTAAGTAATTACAGTCCTGTCTTCATCTTTCAGGATAATAATGTAAGATGCATACTTCATGCTAGAAATGAGCAAGAAAGAAAAAAAAATACATTTTATATGAAAATGGACTGTGCTGCAGCATGATACAGTTACAGGGATTTCTACATTTGTAGACCTTCTTTAGTACTCATTGTAGTGATCATCAGGGATTCTGGTTTTCCCTGATACAATAAAATAATAAAAAAAAAGAAATCACAAATTCTCTGCTAAATAAAATGCATGAGCAGGACCAGGGGGCTGTGCATGGGGAGTGAGGGACATGAGCAGGATATTTCTAATAAGAAACCCAAAATCTGTGGTTAAAATTAAAGGCCTCCCACAAGCCCCCCAGATGCTCCTGGTGCCCCTTACTCCACACCCACAGCCCCCTGGCCCTACCTATTGCTCCCCTACCCACAGCCTCCATAGCCCCCACAGCCTTGCTGGTGCCCCTTGCCCCCCACCCACAGCCCCTGCTCCCCCAGCCCTGCTGAAGGGGGTCCCCCATCTGCCAGGGCTACAGACCCAGGTCCACAGGCCCCTGTTCCTGATTCCCCCTGCTGTGGACTTGGGCAGGGTGGTTCTCTGCCACCGTGCACACATCTGAGGGGCAGGGGCAGGCTGCGGGCTCTGGCTCCTGCCCTGCTTCCCTCGCCCAGAGCATCCACTGCCCAGCAGGCACAGCCCAGTGCAGCAGGAAACAGCCAGGCCACATGTGGATCTCCTCACTGCTGCAAGTTCCACACTGCCCTGGTAATGTGCCTACTGTGTGTGCCACTGCTTTGAGGGGCACAGCCCTGAGCACAGGCGGCACATCACCAGGGCAGCTCAGAGCTCACAGAGGCAAGCAGCTTCTCCACACAGTTCCTCTGCTCCCTGTCACACTGGGTTGCGCCTGCTGGGCTGTGGAGGCCCCAGGGGAGGGAAGCAGGGTGGCAGGGAGCAGCAGAACCATGCAGTGAACCTACTTGCTGCAGAGAGCTCCACGCTGCCCTGGTAACGCGCTCCCTGTGCACAGGGCTGAGCCCCTCAAAGCAGCGTCACGTGCAGGAGGCATGTCGCCAGGGCACTGCGTTGTTCTCAGCAGTGAGGATATCCTCACGCGGCCCAGCTGTTCCCTGCTGGGGTGGGTCATACCCACTGAGCTGTGGAGGCCCTGGGAAAGGGAAGCAGGGCAGGAGCTGCAGCCCACAGCTTGCACCTGCCCCACAAATGGATCTAGGAGGTGTGGGACCTCCTGCCCCCCAGGAGTGCATGTGGCAGCAGGGAGCTGGCCCTCTCCCCCACCTGGACAAGCCACCTGCAGCCCAGTCCTTCCCAGCTTCCTCCCTTCCTACAAAGGCCTCAATCCCCCTCTCCCCCTCACCTGCTGGACCTGCTCTCCAGGCTGCCTGGGGTCACGTGCATGTACGCCCCTTGTCTCACCACCTTCCACCCACTCCCTCCCAGTTCCCTGCAGACTGTAATTCTGCCAGCCTGCAGTGAGCTCAGTGCAAAATTGCAAAATCCATGGGTTTCTTTGGTAAAATGAGAAATTTGCATTTGCCTCTGGTAAAAGGAAAAATCTGTGGTTTACTCTGACTTTCCAGAAAACCCAGATCCCTGGGGATCATCGGGTTTGATAAACACAGACATACATGAATGAGAAGAATTACATAAAAGGTTTTATTTGGGAGGAGTAAGCAACCCTCCAGAGCCTGTTTGTCTCTGACTAATTAGCTCAACTAAGGACCATTTCCTGATTCCCAACCCTTGAAGTCTAAGTAAAGGCCTGTTTCCAAGACACAACATCTATCACCACATCTCCCTCTTAATATGTACAAAAAAATCAATTAATGCTTACCTACAGAGGAGAGGTTACTAGTACATCGTTCTAGAGTGAATCATTACCATTCATTTTCTTATCCCCCCTTTCTGCAGCTCTTTTGCTCCCTGACCAACAATGAAGCTGACCATCTGAGGTACCTGCTTGTTATTAATCTGTTTCTATCTCCAGTGCTAAAGTAGGGACCATTGCTTGAGAACAGTCCATGTCCACCTCTTCCCTTATGTTTTAGGGGTTGTTCTCTGAATTCTCAAATGTAGAGTCATGTAACACCTTGTTAAACAATGCTATCAGGAGCTTCTGATCTTTTACCACATCTGCTATCTGGCCATAGATATATCAATGAAATCTTCCTGTTCTGCATTCCAGCACCATTCACTTTTATTCCCAAGGTATGTCTTCATTGGTATTTTTTTTATAACAAATTAGGTGTGAATTTGTCTAGAAAATTTACCATTCTAAAAGAACCATTGCACCTCTTTTTTGACTGAGGACATGGTGTAATTTCAGTGGTTTCAATTTTCACCCTTTCAAGTTTCACTCCCACAGTACAGACGTTGTCCCCTATAAAAATCAGTTCAGTGATGCCCAGCATGAACTTTGTTCTCTTCAATTTCAAATTTGAAGCTCTAGGAGTATCCAGTGGTACCAGAAGCCTGCAACTGTGTTCTTTTTCGGTGGAACCTCAGATGATAATATCATCCATAGAGGTATTCACACCAGAAGTGTGCCCATAAATGATGTATCTGGCTTTCTGATACATTTCAGCTGCAGAGGTGATACTAAAACATTGATATAGAATTCTATACCTTCCAAAAGGGAGCATTAAATGCACATAATTTAGAGCTTTTCTCAGTGAGCCTCAGCTGCCAAAATCCTGGGGACTCCTCCTATTTACTGAAAAATGGTGCATTTATGGATTGGATCATAATTTCTTCTCTAAGTGGCAATTTAAATGCTCTTGTTTGATAGCTTTGTTGAGGTGCCTGAGATTCAGGCATAAATATAACTAGCTGGGTTGTTCTCCAAAACAACAAAGGAGCTTACTCATTATGTAAGTTCCAGGATTTTCTGTACCACTTGTAATTTTTCCATCCTTGCTAATTCTGCCTTGGGCACATCTACACGAGACTCTACATTGCCATAGCAATGCGATACAGTGACATAGCAGTGGCAGGTACAAACTGTGATGCCACAGCTACATTGCCATAGCTACATGCTTCACAATGAATGGGAGTTTGTAACTTTATTTTTATACTGGATACTAGTAATGTATCTCCCCTCCTTTCACTGGTACATTTGTTCTTGGGTACTTAGATATTTTTATGTTTGTTAGATTTACTTTTGGACTGGATTTTAATTTTCTGTATGCATACTCTGGTAAAATATTAATCTGATCTCTAGTGTCCAATTTAAAGTAAGCAATTTTTCATTGCCCTTCCACTGGCAGATACTCCTCCACTTTACTCTAAGTTTCTAACTTTTTTTTCAGTTTGGAATGCAAATTCTCCCTCATTCATTATTGTTGAGACCATGTAGTGATCACTGGGTTCAATAAACACAGGCCTACAAGAAGGATAAAAACAATGAACTAATCGTGGATCAGTATGCAACTCCTGCTGACCCTATACCGGCCCCTACCTGATTAGTGGCCTTGTTACACTTCGCACTGTGAGCCACACAAGTGTTGATTGGTGTCAATGCTAGCTCCAGCTTGCAGCAGTCACACATTCAGGCCAGCAGGGGACTGGAGGACTGAAAGGTAAGAACTTGGATGTCCTCCCTGCCCCCTGCTCCCCAGGGCTCCCCTAGTTACCACTGACCCTGAGGTTCCCCTTCCTAGCACTTGGGGTTCCCTCTGCTTCACCCCACCCCTGTGAATCTGCCCAGCCTTTGCTCACTTACTTGTGGATGCCTGTGATATCTGTCCTGGGGAAGCAGGCAGGAAAGGGTTAACTCAAATGCCCAGAACCTGCCACCATTGCTACTAAGTTGCTGCTCTTCTCTGGGCTGAGCCCTCCCAGACAGCAGCAGTAACAGCATCAGCCAGGCAGGCAGGTAAACCCTTCCTTGCCTCCTCCCCTGGTACAGACAGCTCAGGCAACCACAAGTAAGCAGGGTTAATGGGGTGGGGGGAGTGAGTGAGGATCTGAGGTGCTGAGGGGTGGGGGGGCAAAGTGAACCCAATATCATCCAGAAGGGAAGGTTGGGGAGGTGGGGTGTTTACATGAAGATGTAGCCTGGTGTGGTTATAACTTAGTGTAACAGGAATTTGGTAGTATGTATCAGAGATAATCTTGTCCTGGAGTATCAAAAGTTTGAGTCAGATAATGAGTACATAAAATTTGTTTCAGGTATTAATGTGCAGACATTCCAGGGGTTAAAAACTTGAAGAGCCACCCAAAATTATTGTGAAGCAAAGTTCTCTCTTATCTGAGGGATCATTTCCGAATTCTCACCATCTGCAGTCCAAGTAAGGGAGCATTTTTCAAAATGACAAAATATACCACTACACTTATCACTGGAATTTTGAAACCACTGAAATTACACTGAGGCACAGAAAAATCACACATGAGTTCTCTCAGACACTGGAGAAAACTCCCAGATGTTCTGAGTCCCCCTTTGGTACTCTAGCTTTTCTATTTCATCTGCAACAAACCTAAAAACACATTTGATCACAAAGATGTCCCCACTCCATATTTTTTCACAGTAATCTTTAGTAACTAAAGGAAGTCTGCAAGATACTATGTTTCCTCCCACACTTTCAAAGATTCATTCAGTAGGGGAGGAGAAGTCAAAGTAAGGTGAAGGATCACAGCAGTTTTCAGTCAATCACCACAATGTAAGAGGCTTTCTCCCTCCTGGTTCTACAGTATATTTAATTTCTTGCCAAACAACAAATCACTTTTGAAAAACTCTTGACAGACACTTTAGATTCTACATGCAGAAAGAAAACTCCTGAAAGAAATTTGAGCACATGATCAAAGCTGAATATTTAAATATTTTAATAGGAAAGTAATATATTATTGTCATTCTTGTGAAGCCTTTGAGAAGCTTTGACCTCGTTTGATTATGCAAGTGAAATTGGCAAGACATATCATACTAATTTCAAAACAAAGGGCCAGATCCTGTTCTTTTTGGAACAGAGCTGCTGAAGTCAATGGAGCCATGCTAATTAACAAAAGCTATTCATTTAGCTACCATGTTGTAAAAATATTACAAAAACAAACAAACAAATGAATAATGGAATATTCTTTAGCGTAACAGTTTATCTAAATGAAACTTGCTGTATAAAAATTTCCTGAGAAAAATAGTCCTGCAACTACTAAAATCTTTTTATATTTTAGTAAAGCATCTGAGGTAAGGTATCAAGAATCTCTGCCTACATCATTATATATCTAGAAGCTATTGAAATTTATCACAATCCCCAGGTTCCACATGTACAAAATTACACACCCACATCCTTATATCTGTACTTTACCAATGTGCAGGCATCTTCAGGGAGACTAAAAAGTCTAACATCTTCACATACTGGGTTTTGTTAATACAAGTTGTAACAGTAAAAAACATTCAAATATTAGAGTAAAACCCCTGAAACCTCAAAGGAAGAGTGGGAATACTTATTGTACTTGTTAGAAGAAAGGTTAGTATTTTAATTATAATAAGAACTTTGACGATGTGTCTGTGTGCAGTGGGCTATTGTTAAACTTTCTGTATTTTCAGGACAGTGATTCACAATCTTTTTAGAATCTAGGCACCCTTCCATAACTTTTTTAAAATACAGCAGAACATCATTTAAAAATAATAATTTATTTATTACAGGCAATTATTTATTGCCTCTGCACACAGGGACAAAATGGTGGTTAGGTGGGGCAGGAAAAACAAGAACTTACCTCCTCACACAAAGGCCAGGCAGGGAAGAACCTGAATTTACCTTCTTGTGCCTTGTAATAACCCTTAAAGGACCACACATTACCCTAAAGTGCCATGACACCCTGGCTGAGAATCACTATTTTAGCATTTTGGTCTGAAGTCTTAGATGAGAAGTGAAAGTGAAAAGGTGCCAAAAATACAACAATAACCAAAGTTATTTGAACTTTTGAGTTCCAAGGAGTTGGACCCTGCACCACTGAAAACAATGGCGTTTCATCATTTATTTCAGAGAAACAAAATTATGCCATGAGAATATTTGGGCTCACCCACATTTTTTCAAATCTACTCAGTCCTAATTTCAAGATAGAGCACCTACAATATTTGATGACTATGGCTTTAACAGTAAAAACAAAAAAAAAACAACCAACAAGAAACACATGTCTTTGTCACAAACATATCAAATTATGCAGAAGCCTGCTAAAGACATGCTGTTCTATGCATATTAACTTCTGAACCTGGAATAGCATAGTGGCCTTGACTCATTATGCAGTGTGAATACGGTTATGCTACTTCCAGTTTGCACTTGAAGCAGCACAGCATTTGGGGTGCCTGTAAATTTGCAGGGACACTGCTATGATGTGCTGTAATTACAGTGTGTAAAGCATGAGAAAAGGCACCCTTTGAGTCTGCTGTTGCCTGGTACTGTAGATCAGCAATGTAGACATGCTCAAAAAGTACCAGTTTTGTGATTGAGTTGTTACTATTGGTTTCCTTTGCAAAATAGCTGTATTTTTAAACCATAAATATTTTATATACTCTATATTCACAAGACCTGTTATCTAAATACATTTATGGTCTCAATAATTAAGTGAACTGAAGGTATGTTTGAGATCAGTAGCACAATGGCTGGATGAATAAGGCAAAGGGACCCAGATATGGAGTTAGAGGTGGCATCAAAGAGTCTCCAGCACTCACTCCCCAATCATCCTACCAGGCACTGCCATTTTTTGGTGTCTCTGGGCTCCAAAATTCCTAGTTATGCCTCCGAGATTTACTTTCATAATTAACCATCAAAGCCAAGAATCACAAAGGCCTTAGTTTTGGAGGCCCATATTTTGAGTACAGCTTTAAACAAACAGGTTGAGTTTAGCAAGCAAATGTGCATCTGCCACTCATTGGATACTTTGTATTCTCACCACACATTTGTGCATGCTGTTTTTCGGTGCTTATACATGGCACAGAGGTATAATTTGGTTTAGTTGTCCCTAAATTGAAGTGGTGGATTTTTAAAAACACCACTTCAATTTAGGGAGAATTAAACTGAACTAAACCCCCGTGTACACAAGGGTTGGGGCCTGATCCTTCCCTGCCTCTTCACAGTGAAGCTGAGCTTCTGGTGAGCTGAGCAGTCCCCAAGCTATGTGGGAGCCTCCCCAGGCAGCACCCACCCACTGGCACCCAGCTGAGGCAGTCCTGGGGCGTGCCACAGTTGTGGAGGGAAGCACTGCATCTCCCTGCCCCTGCAGCCACAGAGGGAAGCACCAGGCCCCTGTAGAACTCAGGCAGGTGGGCTCTGGGGAGAAAAAAACCAAACAAAACAATCCCCCCCCCCCC
>NW_017729022.1:144901295-144902695 GCF_001723915.1 Gavialis gangeticus
GGGGGGGGGGGCGGAGGGGGGAAGAGAGAGAAGAAGAAGAATGAAAAGCCATTTTACAATACTTTAAATACCTGATTAGATACCTGCCATGTCTTTTATTTTTAGGTAATCTGGTATGTCATATGCTGTGGCCTTTCATGATGCCATAAACTCTGTAGCTTCAATTACATCCAGTGCAGTTCTTACACCTTCTGAGAACAGGTGGTTCCCTGTTACAGAACTAATGAAAAAGAGATATCATTTCTTAAATGAGATTAAGGAGCACTTTAAGTCAGAGATTATCTGTTGTCATTTACACAGGCATAATCCATAATCCATATTTGAAGTCCTCCTTTTAATACATATTACCATTTATTTTATGCAATAAATTAAGGCAAATCCTCTCTTTAAAAGCTTATAGCTACTAGTCTTTGTAGCCAGGGGTGGGCAAAATATGTTCTGCAGGCCAATATAGCCCACCAAGTGATTGGATTAGTCCCATGGGTGGGTGCCTGCCAATTGATTGCATCTGGCCTGAGGCTGCCCCTACAATACTCCTCATGAAGCCAAGACCCACCTGCTCCCTCCCAAGACAGACTGAACTGCACTCCTGCCCACATTTGCCAATGAACCCAACCCCAGCCAGCGTGCACATCTTCCTGGCAGGGTCACTCCCAGTGCAGCTACAGCTGCCCAGGTGCTGCTCAGCTCATCCCCGTGCCAGCAGCTCCAACTCCTCCTGCCCCTGATGTACCACTCCAGGCAATGAGTAGCATGGGGAAGCAACAGCAGCTGTGGAGATGCATGTGAGGCTGCAGATACCTAGCTGGGGGGAGAAGCTGAAGCTGGGTGGCTCCTGCATGCAAGGCTCCAGCTTCATCTCCCAGCCACCTTCCAACCACTCTGCTCACCCAGTGTAATGATTGACCACCTGTGGGTGGCCAAGTGAGTGGAAGGCAGCTGCGACCTGGAGCCCCATGTGTTGGGACAGAAGCTATCCAGCTTCCCCCCTGCCTGACTGGGTGTGTGGTGTTTGGCACATGTCCCCACAGCCGCCATTATTTCCCCATGCTGCCGGCTGCCCGGAGTGGTACAGCATGGGCAGGAGGAGGAGTGGCTGAAGGTGGGGGAAGCCAAGCAGTACCTGGGAGGCTGCAGCAGCACCAGGAAGTTGTGTGTGCTGGCCATGGCCAGAGGGTGTTGGCGAGAGGGCATCATGGGCTGCCTGAGGCAGGAATGGATGGGGTTTATCTCCATGCAGAGGGCTGCAGGAGCACCCACAGGCTGGATGAAGGGGTGGCGAATAGCACCTGCACTGCACTGTCTGGGAAAGCTCTGCTTCATGTCCTCCCTGCCCTTCCCTCCCCTCCCTTGCCCCACCCCCAGCTGGCTCCCAGGACTTAGCATTCAGACAGGCCCCA
>NW_017729022.1:144903420-144910474 GCF_001723915.1 Gavialis gangeticus
GGGGGGGGGGGGCTGTAAGACTTTAATTTGAGCTACTCTGCTATCACCTCTATATAGACTACTGAAAAATCCATAAATCAAGACAAAGGTTTTTTCTGAAGTACAATTAAAATGTTATAGTAGATGCATGATTTTTAGTATGTGATTCTTTTTGTATCTATAATTTGTTAAACTGATATCTTCTGAAAGCTTACCAAAACGTGTTAGGTGGCCCTCCAGCAAAAATAATTTTTAATTTTTTTATTTTATTTTATTTTTATTTTTTATTTATTTTATTACCCTGGTGTAACAAGGTAGTTGGGGGTGGCGGGGGAGTCCTGCTGGCCTTTTAGCTATGGAAATATAACCTAATATCCTCCTTGAAGCCACTTATTTGTATCATCTCAATCCTTAAGTATCTGTGTAAGTGATTTTTTTTCACTTCATTTGATATTTTCTTGCCATATATTGAAACCACTTAATTAGCCAGCCATGAAATGGGGGTGGGGATTATTAGCCATTCTATTTTTTTTCCTATATCTACATTGTCCTTGTTTACTGTTACAGGATATTGGAGCATTTGAACTCTGGACTGGAACAAGAAAAAAATCATATCTCGGTGGATCACAAAATAGCAGCTGCAAGCTAGTAATTGTGAAAGAGACTGCCAAAGAGACCTTGAAAATAACAAGCATGTAGATTGGATTAACAATCCCTTTGACAAAAGAACGACTCTTGTAATTCAAATATGAACTGATGTACATCGACAGAATACTTTAGGGAGGCAGATGCGACCAAAGTGTGTACTTATTCCATCCCATTGTCTTTGTATGTCTAAATATAAATTAAAATAAAAGAGTAGAATAGGGAAGAAAATGATTTATAGGTTAATGGAAATTTGAAATCAAAAGTTTTGTTCATCTCAAATCAGGACAAAATGGAAAGCTCAGACAAAGTTTCAAGAAATTAAAATTCCCAAATATTTTGTTTAAAAAATACCACACACATTTTTTTTTAAGTTCTCTGGGATCTTTGGCAGTTCTTCTGGTGCACTGTAATGGAATCAGAGGCATAGAAATCCTGGCAACTATTGAGTGAAACAAATACAGTTCTGGTCAATTCTGTTGCTGTCCTACCATTAAGCAGCAGTGAAACTGACTTGTCAGACTGACTAGATTCTTTTCAGTTTCACCAATACTTCTCTAGGAGCAACAGCAAAACCAATAAGAGTTATGTCTACCTCAGACTGCATTTGCTAAGATATTTAGGGACCCTGGAAGCTAAGACCTGGGAGAGGGAGAGAGGGAGAAAAGGAGGCAGGAAGGCCTTTTGAGTTTTTAGCTACTTTATTCAGGGTTTTGGGGTACAAGAAGCCGACCCCTCCAGGTCCAGGTCCAATATACAAAGCAAAGACAAACATCACCATCAAACCAAAAGTACCATGCCATTACATTCATAACATCACACAGTGACAGACAACTTCACAATATTACACGTTGTGTCTAACATGCTATTATGCAGTCAGGACACCTGGCCATGTGGTCATACAGGCCAAAGCCATATATAAACAAATGATTCCTACCCTGCTCTATCCAATAGTACAGGAAGCAAAACCTTCAACTAATGACACAAAGATTAAAAAAAAAAGCAGCCTGGTGAGGCCCCAAGGTGTGGCACAAGCTTGGAGTCAGTTATGACATCAGAGCGCATACTGAAGGTTGCCCAAGAGCACAGCCATCCTCCATGTGGCACAGTGTCCCCTCAAGGGCCCAATGTAACCCAAAGGCAGGCACCGTCTGCCGGAGCACAGCATGCTCAAACTCCAGTGAGAGGTGTGCCCACATCAGGAGGCTGAAAAGCTGCAAGGCATCATCTGAGCTGGTCCTGGCAAGCCAGTTTCAGTTTCTCTTGAGAATGACCATCTTGGCCTGACCCAGCAGAAAGTTGGCCAAGGAGACGGTGCCCTGCTTGGCCACCCAGTAGGGGTAGGAGCACACATAGGTGTTCTCCAAGAGGCTCCTGCAGCAGCAGCTCAAGAGTGATTAAGAGTGGCCACAAGTGGGGAAAGTCAAGGAAGGCATAAAAAAGACTCTCCTCAATGCCTCTGGGGCAGAAGGGGAAGGCCATTGAGGTGGCTGTGTCAAAGTGGGATGTAAAAATCCCAGTGGCTAGGAGGCTGTGCAGCAACTGCCACTGCAGCTCACTAGTGTTCTTGGTGGTTGGCAGCTTATACATTGTGCAGCAAGCCAGGTGGGCTGGTTGGGGAGCTGATGGCCCCAGCCGCCACTGCCATGGTGTATCAGAGCAGCCTGCTAGCACCTGGGTGTGCTGGATGTGAACCACCCAGGCTTATATGGGGCAGGGTAGCAAAGGAACAACCCGTGTCACTGTTGGGAGGCATGGGGAGTGTCAGCAGGGTGCCAGACCTACTGGCCAGCTCACCAGCCATAGCTGGGGTAACCGGTAGCAGGGAGCAGGCCTCACTTGGGGCATCTGTGGTGAGGGAGACCTAGCACACCAAGAGATGGTTGTGTAGGAGGGCCACTGCCTCTGGTGGAAGGGCAGCTTGGATGTCACACAGGAGACTGCCCATACTGTGAATGGAGCTCATGTTCAGCTGGGCAGTCAGGGCCTCAGGTGAGAGCCAGGATGACCAAGTGGGGTCAAGGAGATGGCCCAGGCGGAGGACATGCACCTGGATGAGGGCAGCTGTGAGGCTAGTGGAGGCTAGGCACAGTATGGGGCACCGCATGACTGGGTTGTGCACCAGGGGCTCCCTCAGAAGTTGTTGGAACTGCAGGCACTGGGCCTGGGGCTAGAGGTGGAAGGAGGCCTGTGAGGCTCATATCATGCTAAGGTAGAAGGCCAGAAGTACTGCCCAGTTCATGAGCAGGAAGAGCTCTTGATCAAAGACAAGGGCCCCCAACCTCTGCAAGAACCAGCACATGCAGAGTACACCATTAACCTTGAGCAGGCTGGAGGTGTCTGGTACAAGACCCGGAGGCCCCTGGTGCAGAGGAGCATGAAGCCAAAGGCCTTCAGGGCCTGGTAGAGGTAGGCATGGCCCACCAGGTCACATGCCTCCTTCTGGTCCAGAGAGATGTGGCCAATGTCTAGGCCAAAGAGTTTGCTTGCTGTGAGTAGGTCATGCAGCAGAAACTGGTGTCTTGGATGGTCCTGCCCAGCATGCAGTAGCTCTGCTCAAGCACACTGATGGAGGGACATGACAGTGCAGCAGCAGGTCACCAGTGCCTTGGCCAAAATCTTGTAGTTCACACACAGCAGGGAAACTGGCCACCAGTTCTTGATGCAGCCAAGGTCTCCATTCTTGGGCTGTAGCATGAGCACGTCTCGGTGGCAGCTGACTGGTAGAACCTTGTCAGGAAGGCTCTCCCAGAAAATGTGCAGGAAGCAGGGGCTGAGGAGAGGCCATGAGGTCTTTTAGAACTCTCTAGGTAATCCATTAAGGCCTGGGGCTTTGCCAGAGGTGAGGCCAGCTCTGGCAGCTGCCAACTCCTCCCACTTCAGCTTGCTGGGCTGCAGGGTGCAGAAATGTGGCAGACCCTTGCGGAGTGCCCACGTGGCCTCAAGGCAGAATGGCTCAGCTACAAACAGGTCACAATAGAAGGTGATGGCAATAGGAGAGTCATGAGGTTGGTGCCATGGCTCAAGAACAAGTGGCCTTGCCAGGCATCATGCTAAGGCCACCTGGTTGAGCCCATCAGAATGCGTCTCCTGGAGGAAGGCAATGGTCAGCTGTTTCTGGCTTAAGAGCTCCAGGACTGCCTTCCATTTCACTAGATCTCAATACCCATTGATGTTAAAAGTGCCAATGGTTGTGGCTGCCGTGGGTGTGGGTATGGGAGAGGAACAGTGAGGTAAGGTGTGGGTGGAAAAGCAAGCACCCGAGAGCAGAGCAAAATAGCAGAGACTGGTTAGGGAAGGCCTATCATGCCCTAATGTACTCCAGGGACCACCCCCCCCCCTCCAGGCCCCACTTGTCTCTGAGCTTCTCTAAATGGTAAGCCATTTTCTGGGTGCATAAATCTTGCTGGATAAGTTGGGCCAGAGCCCTATCAACCTTGACAAAAATCTTAGGGTCTGCACAACACTGGATGATGTGTCCTGCTATATTCTTCTGCCCTTTGGTCTGCTTCAGAAAGGTCAGGAGACCCCCATAGAAAGGAGTGATCCAGGGAGGAGGGAGGTCTGCCAACTTGGGCTGGACATTTCCAACAGAAAAGTAGTGAGGCTACACCCCAGGTGGGAGCTCACCTGCAAATGCAGTGTCTATGCCCTCAATGCCCAGACACAGCGGCCTCCTTTCACCGTCCAGGTAAAGGTCCGGCTCCAGGAGAGTGATACCCACCTTATTGAGGGGAGAGGTCATCATGCTCTCAAGGTTGCTTGCAACACTCAGAAAGCTGGATCTCCATCTCACTAGTTTCCCCATCCAATCTGGTAGGCTGGGACATGACCAAGAGATCAACAAACCCGTCTGCCATCCACTGGGTCTGGCCTCCAGAAGAGAGGCATTCTGTATCATCTTTACTGCCACCTGACTCCGGATGCTGGAAGACAGGTGAGGGGTTGGTGACCCCCATGATTGCCTCCCCCACTGCCAAGTCATCCCTGTCCATGGTCATATGCAACAGAGTCACGGGTAGGACAGCCAGAGTGGGGTCAGGCTCCACAGCAGGGGCCACTCTGACACTGGCTAAGGAGCGTCCTGGTGGGGATGGAGTGCCCTAAAAGGTCCCTTTCATCTTCTTCTCCTTGTTCTTCTTCTTCATGGTGACTGGCCCCCCCTTCATACAGGATTGGCCGGACCACTTCCAGCCCGCCCCCCAGAGGCCAGCCACCTCAGACAAGGCCATGGTGAAGGGTGGCTGGGAGGAGGCCCAAGCCCCATCATCTGACAGGGCCCTGGCACCACAGTCACTGGCCACTCCAGTCTCCTCAACCTGGGAGGTTGGGGTGGGTAGAGGGCAAGTGAAGGCATCAGCTCTTCCACCTGGTGGGGCCTCTGCACTGGGGGGTGGGGGGAAGACAGGGAAGAGGGCTGGGTAGTATCCCTAGCTCCTCCACTGGATGGTGCTCTCACACCAGATACCCCAGCCTTCAGATGGAATGGGGGTGAAAGGAGGTCAGGAAGAGATCCCAGACTCACTGGGTAGGGCCTGTGTCCCAGAATTGAATGCGTCATCCTTTGGCACTGCTGCTGTCACTGATGTTCCCGCCACTTTCCTCTGCAGGCATTGGACTGCTAGGTGGGAAGAGCTAGCACACTGGAAAAACATGGTCTCCCTCAAGGAAAAATAAATCACAAATGTCCTCCCATTGAGCTTGAGGTTCAAGGAGTAAGGCAGAGACCAGGGGCCCTCTCTGAGGAGTATGTAGACCTGTCTCCAAAAGGACAGGTCATGCTTCAGCTTTGGGTCCTTGCTTCCAATTGTCAGTTGGCAAAAGGCACTCATAGGAACCCCTTGGCCACCTCCTGGTCAGATAGGTGTGGGGGCATGTTGGCAATCACCACCTTCACTGTCTGGGTGTCTAGGGGCATGACAAGATAATGTACACCTGCAAAGTCCAGGCCCTCCACACACACCCTGCTGACCAGGGTGAGAATGCTCAGGTAAATCACTGGTAGGGTGTTAATATGAGCCATGTAATTGTCAAAGATCTAAGTCTTTGATTTCAGATGCCGATGGCAAACAGGTCAGAGGCTAACACAGCAAACTCTATAATTGTAGTCTATCCCTCTGTACTGACAGTGCTGCATGCACACACCCTTGCCTGTGCCTCATTTCAGATCACTTGAGCTTCTCATACAAGAGAGAAGCTAACCTTGGATTGTATACAACTCAGCGCTATGACGTCAAAAAAGATATCGTACCCATGGTAATGAGATACCAAATTGGCTAACTTTAATGAAATTGTAAAATTAAATAATGTGCTATGCTCGCCCTCCTGTGACTAAACAGGACCAGTACCACCCAAGCAAAAAATAACCCCCCTTTTCTGAAACTTGAGCAAACAAAGAAAGCACAAGTGCCAACCTGTTAATTATTCATGCCTGGCATGTAGTAATTGGCCACCTTGCCGAGCATAACTTTGAAAGAACTTCCACCCAAAGTGGAGAACTCTCCACACACACACCCAGGAGACACAGTTTGTAAATTGGCCTCTTACAAATATCTCCCCGCCTCCAATTCTTATCTCAGCGTAATCGTCTTTTGCCAGCTCGTTATCTTTTTCTTCAAGAGCTCTTGGTAGTCTGCAGACCGTAGAAACTTGTGTGAATTGCTCAGAACCTGTAACAAGCAAGTCTCTTACCCACTCTATAAATGCTGGGTAACATAATATCTGCATGCTGTAACTGAACAAATCAACTCTTCTTCCTACTCTGCAACCATCAGTAGCATAAGTAAAATAAACTTTCTGTGTAACCAATACACTTTAAGTCACCTGACTCCTACTCGCCGTTAACACCCACCTGTCCATTCTTTAACCCCTTTCAAGCCAAGCTGGTCATGCCGACTCAGGCTCGTAGGTCAAGGGTGCACCAGTCTTCTGGACGCGACAGTAATGTATGTTATGCCATCCCAGGAGATCAAGTACAGCACCTGTGCAGACCTTGGCCCCAACGTAGAGAGGGGTATGAACCCTCAAGCCACGGTTAAGGGAGAGGTCTTGAGAGGCATCCTCATGCCAGCTGCTGGGTGTAGGAGCAGCCGATTCTGCTAGGACAGGGTTAATCTCAGAAGCTAAAACTAAGGGAATGAAAAATTTGTATATATAAACTACAGAGATAAGTGTCTGGGAATGTGGCCATAAAAAGCAAAAAGGGAGGGGTGTAAGTGCCTGGAGGGGAGAAAAGAGGAGTAAGAAAAAGAGGGAGGGAGGGGTCATGGGGGAAAAAAGTAATGAAACCAAAAAAGAGAAGGGGGGAGGGGGATTAAGAGCACCCCTCGAAAGGCAAAAGATAAAAAATTATAACTTCCCACTACAGACAGACAGACAGACAGACACTGCGAAGTAGACAAATGCAACTTGCAGACAGAGAAAACAGAAA
>NW_017729022.1:144915474-144916421 GCF_001723915.1 Gavialis gangeticus
ATATCTCCCCGCCTCCAATTCTTATCTCAGCGTAATCGTCTTTTGCCAGCTCGTTATCTTTTTCTTCAAGAGCTCTTGGTAGTCTGCAGACCGTAGAAACTTGTGTGAATTGCTCAGAACCTGTAACAAGCAAGTCTCTTACCCACTCTATAAATGCTGGGTAACATAATATCTGCATGCTGTAACTGAACAAATCAACTCTTCTTCCTACTCTGCAACCATCAGTAGCATAAGTAAAATAAACTTTCTGTGTAACCAATACACTTTAAGTCACCTGACTCCTACTCGCCGTTAACACCCACCTGTCCATTCTTTAACCCCTTTCAAGCCAAGCTGGTCATGCCGACTCAGGCTCGTAGGTCAAGGGTGCACCAGTCTTCTGGACGCGACAGTAATGTATGTTATGCCATCCCAGGAGATCAAGTACAGCACCTGTGCAGACCTTGGCCCCAACGTAGAGAGGGGTATGAACCCTCAAGCCACGGTTAAGGGAGAGGTCTTGAGAGGCATCCTCATGCCAGCTGCTGGGTGTAGGAGCAGCCGATTCTGCTAGGACAGGGTTAATCTCAGAAGCTAAAACTAAGGGAATGAAAAATTTGTATATATAAACTACAGAGATAAGTGTCTGGGAATGTGGCCATAAAAAGCAAAAAGGGAGGGGTGTAAGTGCCTGGAGGGGAGAAAAGAGGAGTAAGAAAAAGAGGGAGGGAGGGGTCATGGGGGAAAAAAGTAATGAAACCAAAAAAGAGAAGGGGGGAGGGGGATTAAGAGCACCCCTCGAAAGGCAAAAGATAAAAAATTATAACTTCCCACTACAGACAGACAGACAGACAGACACTGCGAAGTAGACAAATGCAACTTGCAGACAGAGAAAACAGAAATAGAAGGGCGAGGGAACAAAGAACAGAGAAAAAGAAGAAAAAACACTGAAAAATGCAAGAAAAAAG
>NW_017729022.1:144921421-144921893 GCF_001723915.1 Gavialis gangeticus
GGGTGTAAGTGCCTGGAGGGGAGAAAAGAGGAGTAAGAAAAAGAGGGAGGGAGGGGTCATGGGGGAAAAAAGTAATGAAACCAAAAAAGAGAAGGGGGGAGGGGGATTAAGAGCACCCCTCGAAAGGCAAAAGATAAAAAATTATAACTTCCCACTACAGACAGACAGACAGACAGACACTGCGAAGTAGACAAATGCAACTTGCAGACAGAGAAAACAGAAATAGAAGGGCGAGGGAACAAAGAACAGAGAAAAAGAAGAAAAAACACTGAAAAATGCAAGAAAAAAGTCAGAAAGGGAGGTAGACAAAAGCAAGAGATCTTTAGACAGGCAGGAATCAGAAAAGAAAAGAGATAGGAAGTTGGGGAGTCTTATGGTCAGGATCTCCAAACAAGCCAGGTCTGAGGCGTCCAAAGTGGTAGGAAGGAAGGAAGGAAGGACTTTGACTTTTTAAGTACTTTATTCAGGGGTT
>NW_017729022.1:144936800-144945028 GCF_001723915.1 Gavialis gangeticus
GGGTAATAATCAGTGGGCTGGATTACGGTTTGGAGCATCTTTGATACTTAACAATATGCCACTGTATTGCCAAGTATCAAAGTAGACTGTGTTCTTTGTAAAACCTGTACAATAATATTAACGATAGAGCAATGGTTGTTTTAAACTTCTTTATGACTAATGAAGTTGTTTAATCAGTTTGGGGTTAAATAGGGTTCAAATTTAAAAAGTAATAAAGCTGTCAGAGCTTGGAAGGCCCAACCTAATGAGCAAAAATCACTTTTAAGAAATAGCTTTCAAAGCTCTTGAGTTTATGAGTTCTTAATTAAAGTGATCTGCTGTTAATTTAAAATATACCCTAGGTACTCAAATGGTGAATTAAGCAGGTTTGGGGATTTGAGAGACTTTTTTTACTATTCTTTTAAAAGGATTGAATGCATTTGCACTTCTGTGCTAGGTTCATTCCACACAGTGAAGATGTTATTAAGAACAGGAAGACTAGATTTTGATCTCAGTTAATTTGATGTAACACCATGGAAGGCAAAGGACTAAATTGTCCCCTCCTAGTGAGTTTGGAAGGCAGTAAAATTCTTAGTTAAATCATCTCCTCACTGAGAATGGGTGAGTTGGGAGTGTGGAGGTCTGGGGGAAAAGAAGAAATAAGAACTTAATATGTACCACTGGAATCAGGAAAATCAGGTCCAGTTCCTGGCTGTGTTACAGACTTCCAATGTAAATTCTGAGCAATGTAATTAAAAGCCAGGCTTTCACAATGTTATTGGAGACAGAGTAGCTCTGAATATTATACATGTTTCAGTGGGAGTAGCTGGTTCTTTGTTTTTTTGACTTTTTTACATCTGGCTTCAATTATAGGTACTAAATACTTGACAACCTGAACCCTAATTTTTCTGTGTTTCTTGCTTGTCAACCACTGTCAATCTTGTTTAGTTGGCATATAGAACTTTAATATGGGTGACATCAAATTTCAACAATGCCAGTCTCACTGGGGCTTCAATCTCACCTGAGTCCTCTAGGTATTTGATTATATATCATTTTATTTAAAACATCCTGCCAAATGGAACTCAACAAATATAGTTTCCAAATGTGCTAAAGAGCTTACTGCCTGTTTAATGAACTTTAAATGTTCAAAGTTTGTTGAAAGGGCTCATTTAAGTCCCATGTGAGGGAGCTTCAAAACCTCAGACATTTAATTCCCAAGAAGTTTATCCTGTAATTTTGCTAAAACTTTTATTTTTATAAATTTCATCCAATTACTCTTTATTATGTCTGGAGTAAAAAATACTATACACTCTCATCCCAAAGCATGTATTCTGGAGAAGTGCCTGTTTTTTGGAATCCAAGATTTGCCATATCATGTTAGAGCCCTAAATGTATGTAGGATAACAACATGAATCCAGTCATAATCATGATGCTGCAAACTCAAAAGCCTTTCCATGCCCTAGTTACTGTTTTGTTCTTTCTGTCTCTGGCCTTGCACAGCCTTTAGCAACAGTATTACTTTCTTTGAACACTACATCAGAATAATGCTGATGGAAGGGGCTGGCTGAGAAGTTTTTCAGTCCATCTAGGATGGACTTGCACTCTGGTTTTTTTCAAGGTGGAAAAGGGTCCAAAGCCACAGGAACCAGGACTGGCAGAATCAGCAGAAAGGCTGATTTCTACTGATACTTGCAAGCCTCTCAGAAGGACTAGGATGTAACCAGATGAGAGGGTAAGAAACTTTACATGCCTTTTTATCTTTTCTCCAAACTTATGGTCATTTTTTCTTATATATTTTTTTCTCCTACAAAAGGAACCTTCTTGTTGTTTTGTCTCCTTGCCAGCTTGGGACTTGGGCAGTGGGGCACTGGGGAGAAACTCAGGGCTATAGGAGCATCTCTTATGTGTTATTCTGTGTTTTTGGAAGAAGCAGTGAGACACTATGTTTTCATTAAACATTTATTGTAACAACTAACCCCTAACCCAAAATGGTCCACTGATCACTTCCTGTGCATGACATCACTCTTCAGTAGGGGAGTTAACCCTTACTACTACATCCCCCTTTCTCAGGGGATAACTTGATACACACTTAGTTACAAAATGAACTGAAACAAAGCAAATACATTGGTAAGTCTATTTGTATAGACCCGACTAATTCACAGGTCTAATCTCTTTGGTGAAACTGAGGCACATCCAGACCTAGTGTGGTAAACAGGTGGGATTTGGAGATGTTCTCGATTCCTATGGAGAAGACCACTGGAGGAAAAGAGCAGGTACATGTCTTAAACTACGCTGGGAGTCATAGTTCCATCTCTGACTTTCTCACTAAATGCCTGGGGATCAACAAGTTTTGGCACCAAGTCATTGCTCATCCTTGGGAGGGTTGCACAGAGTTGATGACTCGTAAGCAACTCAGATGGACTCCACCCATGCTCCAGTGGTGTTGAACGGTAGAGTGTCCTATAGAGATCTTAATTCTTCTGGAGCAAATTCTTCATAGTCTGCACTGCTCATTCTGCGTCTCTGCTACTACAGGGAAAATGTGGACTGCTGGTGACATGCTGAAAGTCATACTGGGCTGCAAACTGCTTAAACATGGCTCCAGAAAATTGTTGGCCATTATGAGTTCTTAAAACTGAAGGTATTCCATGGGATGCAAATATACTCTCCAATGCCATTGTAACTCTTTCTGTTGTGGTGCTCTGTAATTGCAACATCTCCAAGTAATAGCAATAATAATCAATATCAATAAGGTAAAGCGAACCCTTCCAGGTGAATAAATCAGCCCCCAACATCAGCCATGGATGATCTTGTAAATGAGTCATGAGGCATGGCTCCATATGGACTGGTCAGTGTTGGGCACAAACCTTACAACTGGACACCCAGTTGTGTATGTTATCACAGATGGAGGGCCACCATACTGTCTGGTGAGCCCTAGCTTGGAACTTGGTAATGCCCTGGTGAGCATCATGAATCTTCTTTAGGATTTCTTGGTGTAGTGAGTACGATTTCTTGGCGTAATCAGTACTCTGTTGTGGAACATAACTAAGTCTCTGACAACATGGAGATTGAGTCTCTCTTGTTGGTACTTTGCTAGTTCACAGTCCTTGAATCTTCCTTGAAGCCATCCTCCCAAGCAGTATTTCTTTACATATTGGCAAGAGGAATCAGCTTCTTAAGCTTCCTGAATTCTCATCTGTAGTGAAGCAGATATGGGTATCACATCTGCAATAATGTCCATGCAAACAGCAATCTCTCAATCCTGGTAGAGTTCCTCTGGAGATAGTGGAGTCTGTAACAGCGCCCTAGAAAGAGTGTCAGCTGTTTGCAACTCTTTTCCCAGGATATGTACTATATTGAAGGTGAATTTCAGCATTCTGAAGTGAAATCACTGGATTCTCAGTGGAAGTTCATTGAGAGGTTTGTCTCCTAACAGACACAAGTGGCTTGTGGTCAGTTTGTAAAGTAAAAGTCAGGCCCACAATGAAAGTTCTGAATCACTCACATGTCCGTGTAACTGATAGTACTTCTTTTTCAAATTGCGCATATCGTGGAGAAAGAGCTCTAGACATAAAAGCAATCTGAGCCCAGTGGCCCACTTCCTGACATTGTTGCAACACTCCTCCAATTGCATATGACAAAGCATCTGCTTCAATAAGAGTTTCTCATGTTGGATCATACTGGGCCAGTATCAGGGATGAATTGAGTATAAATTTGATCTCAATGAAGGCAGACTGCTGTAGCGGTTCTGTAACAGGGAACCCTAGCCCTGTTATCAGGAAGCAGGGCAGCTCTCTTAAATCCAGAACCTTCTGGGTGCAGCCAGCCAGTCAAGCAGGGGTTAAGGATCAAGCCCTGACAGCTGGTCAGGTGACAGGAAGGGGAAGGCCAGAACCATATAAACCTCAAGCAGAGAAGGCCATGGAGGAAGCTAACCTATTTAATGATTTCTTTGCCTCCATTTTCCTGAGCAGGGACCAGATCAGCCCCCCCACCGGGCCCCCCTCAGGCCCCAGGGGAGGTGCACCTAGGCCAAGGGTCAGGAAGCATCTAGTCAGGGAAATTCTGGAGGGACTGGATGTATTTAAATCAGCTGGTCTGGATGATCTCCACTCCAGAGTGCTGAGGGAATTAGCTGAGGTAATTGCGGGACCCCTGTCATGCCTTTACAAGCACTCATGATGCTATGGTGTGGTACCAGAGGACTGGAAGAGGGCCATTGTGGTTCCCATCTTCAAACAAGGGAGGAAGGAGGACCCAGGAAACTATAGGCCAGTTAGTCTTACCTCGATCCTGGGTAAGTTTTTTGAGAGAATTATTCTGGCGCACGTCCACGAGGGGCCAGCAGGGGAGATTATGCTTAGGGGTAACAGACATGGGTTCATTAGAGGCAGGTCCTGTCAGACCAACCTGGTGGCCCTCTATGACCAGGTCATCAAATCCTTAGATGCAGGGGTAGCAGTGGACATAGTCTTTCTGGACTTGAGGAAGGCCTTTGACACTGTCTCTCACCCTGTTCTCATTAAAAAACTGGGGGACTGTGGTGTCAACACCACAAGTAGTGTCGACACAGTCAAATGGGTCGCCAACTGGCTGGAGGGCCGCATCCAGAGAGTGGTAATGGAAGGGTCATTTTTGATCTGGAGGGATGTGGGCAGTGGGGTTCCACAGGGCTCGGTCCTCGGGCCCGCACTGTTCAACATCTTCATCAGTGACTTGGACGAGGGAGTAAAAAACACCCTGTTCAAATTTGCTGATGATACTAAGTTGTGGAGGGATGTGGGCTTGCTAGATGGGAGGAATAGGTTACAATCAGACTTAGACAGGTTACAAGGGTGGGCGGATGAGAACAGGATGGGATTCAACACTGACAAGTGCAAGGTGCTGCACCTGGGGAGGAAGAACCAGCAGCATACCTACAGGCTGGGGAACTCTCTTCTTGTTAGTACAGAGGCAGAAAAGGATCTTGGAGTCATCATCGATGCCAAGGTGAACATGGGCCGGCAGTGTGGGGATGCAGTCAGGAATGCCAACCACACCTAGTTATGCATCCACAGATGCATCTCAAGCAGGTGCAATGAGGTGATACTCCCCCTCTATGCGGCACTGGTCAGGCTGCAGCTGGAGTACTGTGTTCAGTTCTGGGTGCCGAACTTCAGGAGTGATGTGGACAACATAGAGAGGGTCCAGAGGAGAGCATCCAATTTTGTGAAAACTATGGCTCCTGCAAGTTGAGCCAAGGTGTGTTCCATGGAAGGAAAAAATGTCTTTATCTGTAGAGGTACTTATTCAGCTGTGTGAGGTCAATACATATCCTAATCTTACCATTGGGTTTTTGCACAGCCACCATCCCAGAACACCAATGAGTAGGTTCTTCAGTCTTTGTAATTACTACCATTTCCTCCATGCTTGTTAGCTCCTCTTTAACTTTGTCCATTAGTGGCAGGGGTACCCGTCTTGGAGTAGTTAATGCATATGGACTGGTGTCAGCTTTTAGGTATATCTAATATTCACCTGACATTTTTCCCAGGCCAGAAAAAAAATATGAGTATGTGGTTCTGTAGTACTTCTCCAAAGTTTTCTGGTCTGCTATTTCATCTAGTCAATGGACAAGTTACAGTGCCTGTATAGCTGGTAATCCAAGTTCAGGCACAGCAAGATTACCAATCACATAAACTTCCTGGTCTATACATATCAGCTTCAGTGTCATCTTTGCATTAAAAGATTCCCAGTACTTTGAGGGTAGTGTTTCCTGGTCCCTGTAACTGTTTAGTAGAGATAAGAAGAATCCCATCCCTGTGCGGGCTGTAGTAAGAATTGGGGATAGCTGAGACTGCTGCTCTTGTATCTATTTTAAATGGTATTGGCTGTCCATTGAGCTCAATTTCTGTCATCCAGAGTCCTGCATCTGATGAAGACTCTGTAACTTCATCTAAAAGTAATGTGCAATCTTCTGCATCCTGTTCTGTGACTTCACAGACTCCAGTGGTGGAGCAATAAACAGAAGCACAGTGACCATTCTTTTTGCATCACTGATATATCTCTTCCATAGCAGGACATTGAGCATGACTATGTCCTGAAGTTTGTCCACACCTGTAGCACTGGCCTCCTTTCCCAATCATTTGCCACTGTGGGCACTGGGGATGCCACTCCCTGTATTTATTGTGCCTGTCAGTTGTATTTGTATTTGTTTGTAATTTCTTTACAGTGTGCATTGCATCCAAATTACCTAATGCCAGACAGGACTGAGAATCATTCTGGATTTCTCACTGTTGGTTTTTAACTGGTTGATTGGTGAGCCTGTGTGATAGCCTCCTGGAGTGTTAAATCAGGGTCCAACTGTTATCTTTGTGAGAGCTGTGTATCATGAAGCCCCACAACTAAGCGGTCCTGAATTACCTCCTCCTTAAGCTCCCCATATTGGCAGGATTCGGACATTGTATACAAAGTTGTTATGAATATGTTCATAGGTTCTGAAGGCTCCTGTTTATGTATCTTGAATCTAGCTCATTCATAAATCACATTTCTTTTGCCCAGAAAATGATCAGTTAATGCTTCTATCACTGCAGCATATTGCTTTTTCTCAGCATCTGTAAGAGGCAGTGACAGCAGAATTTCATCCACCTGATCTCCCATAGAGTAGATAAGAGTACTCACTTGGTAAGCTTCCGACTGCTTTTCCATGTCTGACACTTCCCTGAAGTGATTAAAATGCCTGATTCTTTGAGGACACATTTCAGGGGATTGGAAATCAAACTGTTCTGGTGGTGTAACTGTGAGTACCTGCATGGTCTCTATAGCCAGCCTCAGTGCTGCACTGGGCTCTGCTGCAGGTAGAGACACCCAGCCCTGCTCTGTGCTGGATTTAGCTGCTGCTAGAGTCAGATTCTTCAGTTGGGAATCACCTGTTCAGTTTCCTGTTGGTGGCAGGATTTGCTACTACTCACACCATGTGTTGTTCTGGGTTTTTGGAAGAAGCAGGGAAATTCTGTTCTCATTAAGCCTTTATTGTAACAACCAACTCCTGACCAAAAATGGTCCAGTGACTACTTCCTGTGGATGACACCACTCTTTAGTAAGAGAGTTTACCCTTACTACTACACCATGGAGAGTTTTGTGACAGTGGGGAGGAGGTTTTATTTATAAAGAAAAAGTGGGATTCAGTCTTAAACTGATCTACATCTACACATGCATTTGATCTGAGATCAGTATACTCATGAGTAAACTACTTAGGCAGGCATCTACAGATGCAGGGAAGCGGGAGCAGATTTGCAAACTGCTCCCACTTCCTGGGGCCCTGCAATGGGCCCCTACTGTCACTAAGGGGAGCTCTAGGTTGTCTCCTGGCCAGGGCTGAGACATTACACCCTGCCCCTGAGGAGCTGCCTGTTAGGAGGAGCTCCTGGCTCTGGGGTAGGGGACTTAGAAAGAGTTGCAGGGGAGGAGCAGACCCCAGCCCCTTTCACTGATCTGCTAGTGGGGCAGCTAGCACCTGGGTCACTTCTAGCTACCCTACCAGCAGATCAGGGTAGGGGGCTGAGACCTACCCCACCCTTGCAGCTCCATGACTGTGAGGCTGGTGCTGGGAGACCCTTATTTCTCAGCACCAGCTCTATGGTTGCTGGGCCTGCACTGGGACGTCTTTATTTCCCAATGCCAGCCCCAGGATCATGGAGCTGGCACTGGGAAATAAGGATCTTCCAGTGCCAGTCCCACAGTCATGAAATTGGTGAGGTGAGATAAGGATTTCCCAGCCCTCCCCCCAGCCACCCAATCATGAAAGCAGAGCAGGGGACTTGGAACTCCTGCTGCTGGAGCAGGGGGACAATCACCACATGGGCTCCAGTGGCAGAGCCCACCTCGGTAGCAGGCAGCTCCTGGGGGCAGGGAGCAATATCCTCTTCCACCCTCCCCCCCATGGATGACTGACTTGGAGCAACTACACCCCCCCCAAACCCACCTGTGTACAGAGAGCGTAAAATAATATATACAGTAATGACAGCAACATAAATGGATACAGAATAATTTGGGCTTTTTGACAGCACCACACAGCATATCTGTGAAATAAACACAGGAAAAGAGTCATGCTATCCCTTGAACTTTCAGACTGTTATGGGGATTGGAACACCCTCTTGAAGGCCCTTTACCATTGTCCCATAACATACAGTTTGGGCTTTATTTATTTCCAGCCTACCACTATTCATTTATGCGGTACTTGATGACTCACTTATGTCCCTCCTTTTTTCAAC
>NW_017729022.1:144945180-144951063 GCF_001723915.1 Gavialis gangeticus
GTTATTTCCAGCCTACCACTATTCATTTATGCTGTACTTGATGACTCACTTGTGTCCCTCCTTTTTTCAACTGTCTTGCCAAACAAGCATAGAATGACCCAAGAGGTCCTTTCTAATTCTGTATTCCTACATGCCATATTTCTTGCATACAACACAGACTTTTATCCCCCAAAAATGGCTACTGGAAATTGCTGTGTGCATTACATGCAAGACATAAGCTGAGAACAGTTTGTGCCCAATATGGATAAAAATGAAAGCAAAACTTTCACATGACTCACAGAGAGTAGAACGAAGAGTAAGCCCTGCTCCCTAATTGCTGCTATTTAGGCCCCCTCTACATATTACACTTAAGGTGTGATTAACTAGTTAATCATGCCTTATATTGTGACCCAGCTACATATTCAGCCAGTTTATAGTGTGATCAGTGCTGATGCATACGGGGTGCACAGGGGTGCACATGAGCCTTCTGAGAGTGCCAGTGCACCCTCTGTCAGGCTGCACTGCCCACTCAGGTGATAGGCAGGGGGGGCAGGTGGGGAGTACAGCCCCTGCCATGGCCACTTCCAGGAGTGCCACGGCTGCTCACTTGTTGGTAAGTTTTGCCACAGCCCCCCTGCCCCCCGATCAGTGTGACGAGTCTCTGACTGGTCACTGGGGGGGGATGCCCCCTTGACTAAAGTGGCAGCTGACTAAGATGGCTTGATAAAGCAAGCAATAAGCAACAAATTTATTCTACAAAAAAATTGTAATGAAATTGTAGCTTGTCCTAATCATGCCATTAACTGAACATGTGGCCAACTGGCTGGGAGTACCATCAACTAAGGGGCTCCCAGCCACAGGGTGCACTGCCTGCTGCCAGTCCCATAGCTGAGTCCTGCATACGATTTCAGTTGCAGGGTTCACAGCAAGGAAAGTGCCAGGAACACTGCCCCCACTGCAAGTCCTGTCAGTTGCAACACTTGCAGCTACGTGATCCAGGGCTCCCCCTGCACCAGAGATAATGTGCAATGGGATCTAATGTGTGATCCCACAATTGCGCTTCCTATCATACATGTGCGATGTGACAGGATGCACAATTTTGTGGATCACACATTAGATCCCATTATACTTTTACCTGCATGTGTAGAGAGGCCCTCAGTTACTTGCTAGAAGGAAAGATAATTTGCATTCCTCATATCTTCAAAAACAATGTGCATATTATATTCTGGAGTATGTTGTGTCAGAAAATGTGGCAATTGAGGCACAAAGGCTGTGGGTTTTTTTGAGTATCCAACACATTTCTGGGCATTTTTTGAATAATTAAAAATGGTAATGGTCATAGAAATTTCCATGACCTGTAATATTTTTTCCAGCAGTTTAGTGGCACCTCCGAAAGTTGTAAAATTTTTTCCTGCTTTTGAAAACAAAGACTATAAAAGAAATGGTTGCCAATTGCATCTCCATACTGAGTAATAAAAAAAAAAGGACAAACTCATCAATACAAATAAGAAATTACTTTTCAATAGTTTTTTTTTAAGCCATGTGACTAAGCAAGTATTTGAAATGGTGATCCTTAACGCCAAATACCTATGCAAACACTTCAAGTGATCAACATAGTCAGGATTGGAGCCAGTGACCTAAAGGTAAAAAGCTCTTTGGCAATTCCCCAAGCAATCAAATGCCATTCCAAACTCAATTGTCCTAGCAGTGGCTCAGTTTACTAGCATCGTTTTTGCTCTGCTTTCTTATTCGAGGGAGATCTTTTCTTACTTTTTCCTTTCCTTTCTTTAGTAAAAATTCTGGTTTTGATAGTTGAAAATAAGTTTTTGAAAATGTAAACCAAGCATAACTGATACAGCAATGTCTGCCAGACTTTGCAGAGAGCCTGAGATACTATTTATTTGAGAGAGTAAAGGGTCTACACTCTCCATATCAGTGGCCAATGACGAGAGAATATTTAAATAGCAAGGTTTTTAAATACTTAATCATTCATCAAACATGCAAGAAAGGAAAGAAAAAATAACGTCATGTATCCACATATTTTACCGTAGTAGCAATGTTACATGATCTGTATACTATAGCTCCTTAATTTGTATTCTGTTGCTTAATACAGTTGGTCTCATTATCTTCCCATAAACATTACCACAGTCTCCATATATTACTTTTGAAAGTTCTTAATCTTTTTTCATATTTTGCAACAATTTTGCAAAATAATAACACACCATTATATGAGTACTTCAATATCTGCAGCATATGAGGGACAAAAATGCGGCATACCACTTGCAAAAGGTGTTAGTTTTTTTTCCCTTTCTCTGCATGATGGAACTGTTCAGAACAACTTAAATGCCAGAAATCTTAACCAACATCTTCCCTCCTAGAGACAATCCAAAAACTTGCAAACTTTGGGTATGTGTACATGAGATGTTTTAAGGCACATTAGCCTAAATTTAAAGCACATTAGGACGCATATCTATATGTGTGCTTTAAAAATGTTGAATTTAGGCTATTCACACCTAAATTTGATACCTGCAAATAGTTAAAGTGCATTAATAAATGTGTAGATGCATTAAAGTGCATTAACGCTGTGTGTGTGGATTGACTTGGGACTAACTTTAGTTCCAAGCCAGTCCACACACACAGTGTTAATGCACTTTGATGCCTGCATGAGTAGATGCCTGCCTAAACCTGCTTAAAGTGCATTAAGCTAAAGCACATTAAATTTAGGTGAGCTTAAATGCATGTGTAGACATGTTCTTTGTTTCTTACATCTTAAGTACTTTACATTCTGTAATAATACTTTGTTCCTTATTCTATTTTTATTTTCCTTAAAGTCCCTTGGGTCACAACCTCTGCCACTGTAAAATGGCACCACTTCATTGACTTTAATGGGGATACTTTGATTTATACTAACCCGCATGGGACTCTCTCAAAGGATTTATGAAAATTCAAGTAATTAATGCTTATTGGATAATCTTTTTTTTCTTTTTCAGGAATCCTTATCAGGATGAATAGGCACAATTTTCCTTTAAATAAAGTACATATTTGTCTTCTCTCATAGTTTTCATCTTATTACCATACTGTTCTGTTTTACCTTACTGAAATTCTCATTCTTTCTT
Source organism: Gavialis gangeticus (assembly GCF_001723915.1). Lineage (NCBI taxonomy): Eukaryota > Metazoa > Chordata > Crocodylia > Gavialidae > Gavialis > Gavialis gangeticus. The sequence goes on from NW_017729022.1 coordinate 144,948,276, forward strand.
ATAATTAACCTCTGCAGAATATATGGTTCCTAGATTCTTTCTGAGCTCCAGTTTTAAAAGATTTGATACCAATTTAACTACATTCCAAAGTTAAGGGACTGTTGCCGTTTCGTGATCTATCACAAATCTCTGTAAGTATCCCTTCTGTTTAGTAGTTTGTTTTCTGTGAGAACCTCTAAATACTATAATATGGGCCTGGAATGCATTGGGATCCTGAGATGGACTACATCAGAGAAGATTGAAAAAATACTAAAGAAATTGCCAGATTAAATGAGGAGGACATGAGTATTGTAAACAGAAAATTATACCTATTTTTATACTTAAAGCTATTATGTTTTGTTTGCCAGACTTCAAATCTCTATAAAAGAGTTTCTCCGATATGAACATTTAAAATTATTTTTATTATTTGGAAAAATAAAGACATCGACTCAGCTGCATTGACCTTGAAGAATAATGGTTAAGTTCAATTAACTTGCAATTATTGTTGTTTTTGACTTGCTTTTAGCAATAGGGAACAGGGCATGTTAGTTCAGGCCTGGATGATTCTCTTAACAAGTTGCAAGTTATTCTGCTTCTCCACATTTTTTTTAAGCATATCTAAATATTGACCCTTTGTTGGCCAAAATCCCATAAATGTTATTCAATGGGAGTTTTGCCAGCATAAGGCATGAAGAATTAGGCCTTTTGTATATGAAACTAATATTGCATTATATTTTGTAATAAAGGGAACTAAATTATGTGTATGGATCAGAATCCAAGCATCTGTAAAATGTTTCCCTGACTTAACTAAAAGTATATTTATTTACACTACCCAGAGGTCTGCTCTGTAGTCCTATAACTCATCCATTTTTTCCCCCTAATGCACTGAAATGAAGGTTAGATCATGCAAAGCTCTGTAAATATGAGAAGGCCTGTTGCCTGATTATCAGAATAAAGGTTTGAGGAAAAGGCCCTGAATTTTTAGAAAATTCTGATGACTGCAGCAATATTCACGAAATTCTTTACTAACATTCCTGAGATTCTGTTAGCAAAGAGATGACAGTATATTAATTATTTCTATTCTTTCTTCAAAACATTATGACAATGAATGAGATGTCAGAGGTGTGCTAGTGATCGTGTTTTATTTTAGTTGCTTATTGCTTGCCTCTGAAATTACTTTCCATTCCATCTAGATTTCCTATACTAATACACTGGTATTTGGTTTCCTGTGGGCACTACACATGATGAAACATCACCATAGCAACGTGTTACATTGAAGTAGCATCGGTGGGCACAAACCATGACCCTGCAGCTACGGCGCCATAGCAATGTGCTCCTTCTCTATAGAATGTTGTTATGGTGACCCATTGGCTAAAAATATCTGTGCACTGCTGGCACAGTGCAATATGCTAAATGATGGGGCAGTAACAATGGTGCTGTAGGGGCACATGTAGATGCATCAAGTAATTAGCAAAGAACAAGATACCATTAATATTTTTTATTCAAACTTATTTTGATAGATTTCATAGACATTAGAACTGGAAGGGACTTCAGAAGATCTTTGAGTCCGGCCCCCTACTCCAGGTGCAGGAAGTCAGCTGGAGTCACAGGATCCCAGCAAAACAAACACCCAAATTTCTCTTGAAGGCATTCAAAGTAGGTGTTTCAACCATCTCCGGTGGCAGTCTATTCCAGACCTTGGGGGCTCGGACAGTAAAGAAGTTTGTCCTTATGTTGAGCCTGAAACAGTCCTAGAGGAGCTTGTGACAATTAGACCTTGTCATCCCTTGGCGCACTCTGGTGAGCACCCCTTATAAACTTACAGGTGGCTATCAGTTCACCCCGAGCCTGTGCTTTTCCAGGCTAGAGAGCCCCATAGCTCTCAGCCTGCTTTCGTAAGGTCTGTTTTCCTGACCTCTGATCATGTGTGGGGCTCTTCTCTGGACTCTCTAAAGATTCTTCACATCCTTTTTGAATTGTGGGGCCCAAAATTGGATGCAGTACTCCAGCTGCAGCCTCACCAAGACTGAGTACAAGGGGAGAATGATATCCTGGGATTTGCTTGACAAGCGCCTATGGATGCAAGCCAGCATTTTGCTCACTTTACTAGCTGCAGAATCACACTGATGGCTCATGTTCATCTTGTGGTCAATCATGACCCCCAAGTCCCTTTCGTCTGTAGTGCTAGCCAGCGTAGCATTGCCGAGCCTATAAGCATGCTGTGGGTTTTTCTTCCCAAGGTGGAGAACTTTGCATTTTTGGGTGTTAAACACCACCTGACCATTTCCTGAGCCTGTCAAGGTCAGCCTGGATCACGCTTCTATCCTCAGGTGTGGATGCTTTACCCCAAAGTTTGGTGTCATTGGTGAACTTGGCCAGTCTGCTTCTGACTCCATTGTCCACATCATTAGTGAAGATGTTGAATAGTATAGGCCCAAGGACAAAGCCTTGAGGAACTCCACTGGTCACAGCACAGTGCATCATGATAATTGACTTCCATCAACCATGACCCTCTGGCCTTGACCACAGAGCCAATTCCCCAGTCAGTGGATTGTGGTGAAGCTGAGGCTGTAGTTCACCAGTTTTGCTAAGAGGTTTCATAGTTTCATAGTTTCATAGATTTAGGGTCGGAAGGGACCTAGTAGATCTTCTAGCCCGACCCCCCGCCAGGGCGGGAGAACAACAAAACCCCAAAACAAGAAACGGGACTCAAATGAGTCCAGCCAGGTAGGCATCCAGCCTCTTCTTAAAGACCCCCAGGGTAGGGGCCAGCACCACTTCCCTTGGAAGTTGGTTCCAGCTCCTAGCC
>NW_017729022.1:144951753-144969524 GCF_001723915.1 Gavialis gangeticus
TGCCAGGGGCCCTGCAATAACCCCAGCTAGCTCCCTCAACACCCTGGGGTGGAGAGCATCCAGACCCGCTGACATGGGATACCAAATTGAAGGCTTTTTTAAAAGTCAAGATATATTACATAAATCTCTTCTTCCTTGTCCAGGTGATAGGTCACCTGGTCATAAAAGGAAGTAAGATTGGTCAAGCAAGACCTAACTGCAACAAACCCATGCTGGCTATCTCTCAGGATGTTGCCACTGGTGAGTCTGTTAAGAATGGCCTCTTTCATAATCTTTTCTAAGACCTTCCCCAGGATAGAGGTATGGCTGATGAGTCTGTAGTTTGCTGGATCCATCTTCCTCCCTTTCTTGAAGATAGGCACCACATTGGCCTTCTTCCAGTCTTTGGGCACTTCACCAGAGCACCAGGTGTTCTCGAAGATCTGTGCCAGGGGCTGACTATTATGCTAGCCAGCTGCTTGAGTACCCTGGGGTGTAAATTGTCATAGCCAGCTGACTTGAAGGTATCCAGCCTCTCAAGGTGTTCTTTCACAAGGTAAGCATTGATGGAGGGTAATGAATCTCCCTCACCCAGGCTTTCCAATCCTGTAATGGGCAGTGGAGTCCCTTGGGACTGTTGAAAAACCAATGCAAAGTACCAGTTTAGCAAGTTGGCTTTTTTCTGGGCTTCAGTTTTCAGTTTTCCCATCTAGTTTAGCAGGGGTCCAACATTACCCTTGCTCTTCTTCCGGCTCCCCACATATCTAAAAAAGGGCTTGTTATTGTCCTTGATACTTATAGCTAGTTGGAGTTCCATTGCAGCCTTGGCTTTCCTGGTTGACTCCCTGCAGGTCCAGACCAGTGCAGAATATTCCTCCTTGGAGGTAGATCCTGTCCTCCATCCTTGGTAGGTCTTTCTTTTTAGATGCAGGAGGTCTGCTAGTTCCCTGCAGAGCCAAGGGGGCTGCTGTGGCCTTTTGCTGCCTTTACTCTGAGATGGAATAGACTTAGCTTGTGCATCCAGGATCACTCCCTTGAGGAGCAGTCACTCATCCAAAACTCCCCTCCCCTTCGAGTCGTGGTTCCTTAGAGCCTCACTGACAAGCCTCCTAAGCTTGTCAAAGTCAGCTTTCCTGAAGTCGAGGACTTCTTTATTGGTGACTGACTTGCCAGCTTTATGGCAGGCAGCTCATGGTCACTGTCATCCAGCTTCCCTTCAATCATTATGTTGCTGATTAGGTTGTCCCCTATTGCCAGTTCCAGGTTGAGCAGCACTTTACCTCTCATTGGCCTGTAGACTTCTTGAGTCAGATAGAGCTCATCCACACACGAGGAATCTTTGCAACTGTTCATTTTTGGCTGCACACTCTTCCCTTGAGATGTCTGGGTATTTGAAGTCTCCCATGACAACCATGCACCAGGAGCGTGTGGCCTCAGACAATTCCCTGGTGAACTCCTGGTCAAGCTCTTGATGCTGGGTAGGAGGTCTGTAGTAGACTCCCACCATTTTGTCCCCTGTGCCATGTTCCCCATGGATTTTAACCCAGACAGTCTCCAGTCATCCACTCTGGGTGCCAATATCAGCTTGCAGGGACATATAGCTCTCCTTGACATAGACAGCTACACCCCCACCCCTTTTGTCTTCTCGATCTCTCCTGTACAGAGTATAGCCATCTATACCTGTGGCTCAGTCATGGGTGAGTCCTACCATGTCTTTGTTATCCCTATGACATCATAATTATTTGTGTTAAGAAGGAGTACAAGTTCCTCCTGTTTATACCCCAAGCTCCTGGCATTTGTGTACAGGCATGCAAGTGTCACTTTATGGTCCTTTGCCTTGCCTACATATTGTTCCAGGGCTAGGGCATGGGTGGGCTCCCTTAAGTGCCTTGGCCTTCTGGCTTTGCAAGGGTTGCTCAGTGGGCCGGCAGTGGAGGTAGTCCCCCCATTTCCCGGTGGGCTTTAGTTTAAAGCCTGGTGGAGCAGGTCAGCCAGTCTGGCTGAGAAGAGCCTTCTCTCTTCACTGGGGATGAAGCTCTTCTCAGCCAGACTGGCTGACCTGCTCCACTGGGCTGTAAACTAAGTCCGCTGGGGGATGGGGAGGGGACTACCACCATTGATGCTTTCAGTCAGGACGACCGATACTGATACTTTCAGTCAAATGTATAAAAATCATTGTTACAAACAAATTACACATCTTTACTAAAAGTCTATACAGGAAAATAAATTACCTTCATCCTCAGTGTCCCACTGAAATAATACCTGTTGATTATGAACAGAAAATTAAAAGAAAATAGTCCCCTGTACATCTGTGCAGTGTATTTAGAGGCAAATGTTTTTAAATTCACTGGAAATCACAGATCTCTTGTACTACTCAAGTTATAAAGAAGGAGAAGAGGACTAGTCAACTGTGGCAGTACGCTGGTTGTGCCTGCCACTTCAATACCATCAGGAAGGCTGTGGAGCAGCTGGCAAGTGGGTTCAGGCCCAAGTGGGTAGTCATCTGAGTGCAGTGGGGTACCTGACTGGAGGAGGGTTGGTCAAGGAGAGTATAAGCCCAGACCCTGGGAGCAGGGCCAGGAGTTACATTTGGGGAGCTGGAGCCTGGAAGACTGCAGCTCCTGTAACACCTGGAGGTTTAGGGTGGGAACTATGGAAATGGAAGAAGTTCCTTTTGGTTCTGGGTAAGACCTGAAAATGCACCCTATTGGAGCTGGTTAGTGTGGTGCTGGTGTCAGGACAGTCTCCAGGACATGCCACACACGCGCCACTCCAGGGCAATGTGGGGATGAGCTGCTGGAAAGCCTCAACCCCCAATTGTGGGTGGCCCTGCGGAGGGAGGAAGCTAGGGGAGCACACTCCAACAGAAAACTAATATTGAGACAAGGTCCACTGGGAGGGACCTAAGGGACGAGAGGCCCAGAGAGGGGTCAAGGCCCACTGAGCGGGGCCTGAGGTGTGAGTGGGCCAGAGGCCAAATGTGGCCCAGTGAGGGACCAGAGGAGTAGCCAGATTAGGATGTGCTTTGCAAGGAATGGGACAGTGTAAGGGAGGTTCAGAGCTGGGTAACTGGCCCAATACACCTGGGCTGCAAATTTGGGTAGCCTCCAGCATTATAGATCAATTTATATCAAGGCATGGCAGACAAGGATAGGGGCAGACTGCCCTAAAATGGGGGCATGGGATGGCGTCTATCTCTTCAGGTGCCCAGGGACTCCGCATCTTACATCAATTAAGATTACTATTTATAAGCAGGTTATTTGCAAGTGCCTATGAATTTGTTTGCAAATTTACTTATGGATTTGTAAAGAAGTAAAGTTGCAATGACACTAGAAAGAAACTGTAGAATACACTGTAACATAACATTCATTCTGGTGCCACCACCATAACGAAGGGGGTTAAATACCACAATTGCATGAGATAGTCCCTGAATTTTTGTCATTTTTATGGCTTTTAATATTTTTTACATTGTAAAAACACCAGTGTTCAAGATGAGCAAAAATAATGCCCATACTGAGTCTGGGCACCACATGCATGATTGGCATGCTTCTATATGACTAGAATACCTGGCAGCTGTTCTGCAAACTGGAAAAAAACCTGGATGCCTTTCAACAACTATGCTTACACTGTATTTTACAGATACACTAGAGTCAGCATATATAAACAACAGGGAGGTAGTTCATCACACTGAGTAGGTCACGGCTAGCCAGAAAGATTAAATGAGAAGAAAACAATAACAATGTTACAATGACTAGGATGCATACACAGAAACTGCTAGCAGACAGGACAAAAATCTGGTTGTGTTTACTGAAGTGAAGCACTATTTTGTCAGAAAAGATAACATTGCTTGCTCTATTTTTCTCATCTCAGTCTCATGGTCTCATGGAGCATCCAATCCTGCTTCTCGCAATTAAAGTTTTACTTTTGAGTTCAGTGGCAGGAGGATCAGTCCTAAGATACATGCTTTGTCTACATTAATTTGGGTATATTTTGGGTAAATAACCAATCAGAGGAATTAAAACAAACATATTTAACTAAGGTCATATCTCCAATGGCAGTGCAAACACGGCCTTGAAGAGAGAGTCAATTTGTCCAGAACCATATTGTATATGACCCATTGATCTGAGATGTCTTCTGCTAATCCTTCATTATCATTCTCTATTCTTATTTTTCTTGGTATATGTATTTAAGGACATGGTGAGATCCCAGAACACTCTGAACTATACCTCATTTCTCATATAATCAAATTTCAGAGCTACAACATTCAGTCTAGATATAGCACTGGGAACACTCTTGAGCTGGCAGGTGTGGGCTTGTTTAATTAAATGGTCTTGTAAGTCCATCTCACTTCTATGGGTATATTTATCTAAAGTATTTACTGGGCGGGGGGCACAGCAAAAGCATCTAAGTGACTCAGTCATCCAAGGTCAAAGTTGCACATTATGCTTTAACCATGCTAAATCTGTGTAATGTTAAGAGGTATTAAAATTTAAATGTGCTGTGAGCAGTTCCATATTAAGGTATTAATCCCTTTCTTCACTAAACAGCTCTGACTTGTTTCTAGGGGCTAAAGAGTAAGAGTATGGCTAAAAGCCAGGACACCTGACCTCTATCCCAGCCCTGGGTGGAGGGGGTGCTGGGAGTGGTGCATCCTGGGATGCCAAGAGACTGAAAATTGCTCATTTTATCTCTGTGGAGCAGACTCAAGTTACTCTAACACAAACTAGGTAGCACAGCCCAGAGTTAAACCCCACTTGAAGTGGCATAACTTTGAAATGCTCACAGGGCACTCACCATGATTTAAACTACATGTTAGCATAAATTTTAACATGAAGACATTTATATTTTAAGTACCCTTAGTATGGTCTAAGCTTAATCTGTAACTTTACCCCAAGTTCAATTTAGGCCCAAGAGCTTAAATCACGCAAGTCTAACTTTAAACATGACTTGGTTCTGAAGTGCCTGCTGGAAATAGGACTTAGAAGCCTAAGTCATATCAATATTTTTGAAAACAATAACTCTAGAGCTGATTAAATACTTAAAAATCCCATGAATAAGTATTAGAATTAAAATTCTATTGTGTTTCAGATGGGTTTGTCCTCTGATCTTATTTGTGCAGGAATCACCATGTAAACAATAAGTTTTAAGAATATTTGTGGGAAGCTATTTTAATGCATTTAATTGCATACACTGCTTTCTGTCTGATCAGGAAAGGGGTTTTTTTGGCTTGGAATAGAAGCATAAAGACACTGTGCCTAATGGCTGCCAAGATGACTGCCACTTGTCTCTGGTCCAGCAAGCAGAAGGGGTAGAGTCCTGTGTTAACCCTCTCAGAACTGTAGCTATTAGGTGAGAACTATAGCTTGTTCATGAATGGGCAATTGAGCTGGTTCAGAAAAAGTTAGCTGTTGAATGCCTTCTTTAGTAACTTAATGATGGTTGTGGTGTGGAAACAATACTTTATTAATTCCAAGAACTTATATATTTTCAATAACTTGTATTTACAGTAAAGAAATAACAGTCACGCTCCTGTGTTTGAAAGGATCTGGGAACTGGCTGCTGTCCTGTCACACCAGGAAGTTCCTGATGCCTCACCCAGATCATCTGCTGGGATGCCACACTTCCTGGATACTCTATGTTTCCAGGAGGATTTATTATACATCACACAGTCAGCCATGAGACTGGAAAAATGTTGGGGTTTTTATATATATATATATATATATATTCTGCCTTGTAAATACAAGGTAAGTATCTTATTTGGGGGCATGCCTTGCTACAACTCCAGCCCTGAGTTCAAACCCTGGTGTGGGCTCCAGTTAAAGTTCACCCTGGTTAAATTTGCCTTAACTACACATGCCCACTCCTACTTCTGATTATTACAATTTTGCTCTGTAATTCAGTGGTAGAAAGGCCAGCCTTAAAAGGAGCTTTGAATGAGTTCAGTAGGATCAGGTTGTCACCTATTAGAGTTACTTCCTTGCTTTAATGCATCGGGTTTGTTGTTGTCAACTTCTATGCTCTTCCCAAACATTTCCAAGAGCAGGTTTTGGAGAAAGCCTTCATCATCTTACTGACTGCAAAACCATTAATATACTTCAGGTAGAATGGAGAGGTCTCCTGTCAAAGAAGCTGGAACAGGATTATGCCGTACCAGAAGTGGTACTGGAATTGGAACCCAGAACTCATAGTAGATAAATCTCAGTCCTGTATCAATTAGCCACTGAGTAACAAGATGGCTTTGAACTGCTATATTTATAAACATACACTCCTTAGCTTGCTCTGAATAGATCAGGCTTCAAAGAATGAATGGGTGTGAACCATCAGGCAACATGTCCATAGTGAGACATTCTGATATTACTTCTTAAAAAGCTATTAAGCAAGTCTGGCAACTACATTCTCTAGAGTTAACTAACTGAATGGTCTAGGACTGAATGGCCAGCAGCATGCCTATAGGCTGGGGAACATCCTTCTCATCAACAAAATGGCTGAAAGGGATCTTGGAGTCATTATTGACTCCAGGTTGAACATAAGCCACCAACATGAGGAAATGGTCAGTAAGGCTAACTGCACCTTGTGATACATCCACAGATGCATCACAAGCAGGTCCAGGGAGGTGGTCCTCCCCATCTATGCAGCATTGGTCAGGCTGCAGTTGGAGTACGGCATCCAGTTTTGGGTGTCACACTTCAAGAGAGACACAGCTAGCATTTAGAGGGTCCAGAGGAGGGCCACTCACTTGATCAGGGGGAAGCATGGCAGGCCATACGAGGAGAGCCTAGAGGGCCTGAACCTATTCAGCCTCCACAAGAGAAGGCTCAGGTGGGATCTGGTGGCTGTCTACAAATTCACCAGGGCGGATCTGCAGGGAATAGGAGATGCCCTGTTCCCCCAGGCACCCCCCGGGGTAACTAGGAATAATGGCCACAAGTTGATTGAGAGCAGGTTCAGGCTAGACATCAGGAAGCATTACTTTACAGTTAGGGAGGTTAGGACCTGGAACCAACTTCCAAGAGAAGTAGTACTCACTCCTACCTTGGGGGTCTCTTAGAGGAGGCTGGATAGACACCTGACTGGGGTCATTCGACCCTAGCATCTGTTCCTGCCCAAGGCAGGGGGTCAGACTTGATGATCTGTTTATGTCTCTTCTGGCCCTAGCTACTATACTATGACTTCCTTCTGAACATATGCAAAAACACACCTAAAAGACACATCTCCCCCCATTAATTCTCTCCCTTTTGTGAAGCCAAAGTTAAATGCTGCAGTATAAAGTAAGGTCAGGTGTATGCTGCATTCCTGAGCTGTAACCACAAAAGCATATCTGGACATATTTAATAATACATAGTTAAAAAAACCAAACTTTAAAGAATGGAACAGAAGAGGATTTTTCCTTATTTTCCCTGTTCTGAAAAGAGACACAGAAGTCTATATTACCATTTCATAAATTGTCTACTAAAGAATATTGGGATTAATTAGTACTGTTATATGAATCTCAGAGGAATCTTTTTTCCTGTGCTGTTTGAGGTCTGAGTTGTATCAGGTGCAAAAGTTCTGTCCTAAAAAGCATTGAGTCTTGTGGGATGAACAATTGGTTCTAACTGGTGCCTTATATAAACCCTGAGGAATTCAGTTCAGTCTCAGTTTTGCTATAGGAATCCTCTTCTCACTATACCCAGCCAAGTAACCCAGTCTTTGTTTTTTAATATTATAGACATCTATTAGTATATTTTATCTCATTCTTCAACAGAAACAATTACATAATGTGATATAAAATCTCCCACATAACAGAAGCAAAAACAATCAAGTCATGTGTTGGCGTATGAGTGATGGATAATCTCATTGTTTTGATACAGAACACATATTGATTGTACAATTTTTCTATATTAGGGAAAAAGAGAAATCCCACAGTTTTAGAGAACCTGTGACACTGGACTCTGCTCATTTTTGCTTACACTATGAAAAACAGTTTTTCAGTTAAAGAGGCATTTATTTTAGCAGCATTTAGATTCTACTCCTAAATAAGTGCCAATGCCCAGGATATTAATTTTTTTTCCATTGAGAATGATCTGTGTAGGAGACTCATTTGTAATATCTGGCAGTGAAAAAGTGGCTTTCAAATGCATGGCATCATTTACCTGCAACATACTCCTGTCTCTGTGTGACACAAACCAATGCTCTGTATGACAGTCTTCCAAATAAATCTCATTCTGTTCTGCCTTGAAATCATTGCATTCCTGTGTGTTGTCTATTAAGACTTGCTAAAAAATCAATTATTTTCCATAGGAGCCATGCTGTGTTCTGATTAGAAAGGAAATGGTAGAGGAATTAATGGTTTTGAGGTAATAAAACCCCAAGTCCTACTTGCACTCTATTGCATTAATCAAATCTTATTTTTTAAGACATAATTCAGATAATTAATTAGTTGCTATGGGGTGCATTCATTACAGCTACTGTTGTATCATTTATATTAAAAACAAATATATTTGTAATAAACGATGGTATCTCAAAGCTTGGCTGGTGACAGATAGTTCCATTAACATTAACAAATAATTGAATAGTGGTGAAGAGAAGTGTAGTAAAGACTTTGGATGAACTCCCCTTTGTACAGAGCAAACAGCACAAGGCCATGAATAACTGCATCTCACTTTGGTGCACCTAAATTCTAGTCTTAGTGTATCCTGTAACTAGCATTAGTTTTATACAATCTGTCCTGCCCCCCTTCCCCATGAAACCATAACCATCTCAAATAAATAATCTATTTCAACCAATACCAACTTAGTCTTGGAACGGTAATTTTAGACTGGTCATGCTCAGCCTTCTGGCCCAATAGCCTGGATGAAAGGGGTGGGACAAGTTCATGAGCCAGATCCAGCATGTGGGGTCAGTGCACAGGTTGGTTCCCTGGTGCTATCTAATAGCATGTGTGGCCCAATCATCTGTGCTGGATCTGGCTGCTCACCAGCTCAAATCTGTGTGTTGAAACCTGCCATGTGCTGGTCCAACCCCTTGCAACTGGTCCTGGGCTGTCTGACCCCACATGATGGATCTAACTGCAGGCTCACTTGACCCTGCATGCCGGCCTCACTTCATGCCAACACAATCCAGCCACGTCATTTGGCCTGCAGGGCTTCCCATATATCTAGAAAATTGGTCGCAGGGCAAGGGATCTTCAATTAATGCTGTCACAGCTTCCCTGCCACCAATTTTCAGACCTGTAAGGAGAGTCACGGGTTGGATGACATGGCCTTGTGGGATGGATGTGGCCTATGGGCCAGAAGTTGAGTGCCCCTATTTTGGAATATATATGGTAATTCCTAGGTTATGTTGGAAAAATTAAAGATAGCTTCCTATTGCCATCAGAGAAGGCCCTGTTTTCCTGGTGCTGGAACTTTTGTGCAAAATAATGTGATTTTCTGCTTGATCATTGCAAGCCCAGCTGAAATGCAAACAAAGAAGTGAAACACTTTTATGTATGGTTACACAAGACAGGCCATATCACCTTTATGGGCTAATTTTTTTAACTAATTAACAAAATGAATATTATCAGTATATTGCAAAAATAAGTTCTGGTACAATGCAGATTCCAAATCTGGAAGGTAGAATTATGTTCAAATGGAAGTCCTACACACTGGATCAAGGAGAATCTCACTATATGAACACTAGATGAAACAGATATGTCGAACTCCCCTGGGAATGCCTCCGTTTCCCATCTTTGAATAGCTGAAAAACACAAAATTCTGTTTCACAAAAAACAGTCATGCCAGAATAGCCAAATAGATGTGAGACTACTAGTATGTTGGATACCTCATTCTACCTGCTTTAGAGCAGAGACTTGAACCCAGGTTTCCTACAGCTACTTCAAGTGCCCTGACTACCAGGATAAATGTCAGATGATCTCTAGTTGAAGAAAAATTAAGGATTTATACAGATGGACACATTCTAATGAGAGAAATTAACTTTGTAACACAGTGACTTGAACATTTGTTCAGAACCAGAGTGAAAAGGAACTTGAACCTGAATCTCCCACATTCCAGATTACCCTAACCACAGGCTATTGGAGTTTCTTTTATAAGGCTCTGCCTTATTTAAAACAAAAACTGTTCATTGATAAATTCCTGGCCAGCTATGATATTTTTCTGAGCTTCAAGAAGTCAGCAAGTAAGGAGGAGGACAGGACAGTAGCTTTAGTTTCCCCCACTATAGGACGTGAATACAGTCATCAGCACAAATCCCATCCTTCCTGAGTTTACTAGTTTCCTGATCACCACTCTCCACTTACTAGACTTCACAGCATATATCTATATATCTATTACATCTACAGATCCTTACTGGACAATTGTTTCTGTGACTGTGTCCCTTTGATGTGTTTTAGATTGGCCTGAGCTGGCATATGGAAGCTGGTGTGCTTTAATCATGCTAGTCTGATGGGTTGGCTGGCTTAGGAAGATCTTTGACATCATTCAAAAAAACTATCTGTGGCTGAGTTTACACAGAATGTTTATATTGTTATTACTGTACCAGTATAGTTTAATAATACAATTTACATGGTAGGGGACATGACCTTTTTACTGGTATATATAGTGTGAGTGCAGTGTATGTGTATGAAGGTGCCTTATAACAATCCTCTTGTACTCCTGCACATCTGGGATTAAGCACTTCTGCTATAAAAACATTTACACGTGACTCTAAAATTTTATTGGACTAAATTTTAGTGGATGTGACTAAATCAGTGTCCACTCTAAAATTATACTTCAATGTATACATTTTGTTGGCTGACAAGGTCTAAAATATTATACAACAAACATAACAGGCATAACAGTCTGTCTTTAAATAACTTATAAGGTGTATTAATTCCTCGCATATGTGGACCTGGTCTTCACCCGCAAGTGGGCGATATGGTTATCATCACATCTAATCATCTTTTACTCCCCAACTTGACTGACTATGTACCCACTGTAATGGGGCATCCATTACTATGGAGGGGGAAGCAGAAGAAAGTGTGGTGCATTTATGAGAACCAAGTTTTGCATATTAATCACAAGAGGTGGATCTTAGCTGCCATATTAGCCCAGCTGTGGGAGCTGAGGGCAGTTAGACGGCTGACTGAAGTGGATCTCCTGAAAGGACTACAGCAACCTACAGCATGGAGGCTGAGCCCCAAAATAAATCCTTACAATGGGGGACTGGAGCAAGGATGGCTGAGACTTCAGGTCAGTGGTGTGGAGTTTTGGCTTACTTTAAGGAAGTCATGGGGCACGTGTAGGGATGCTACAGTGGCTGCTGAAACTTTTGGAAAGAGGTTAACCAGGTGTCTTCTGAAGAAAGTCAAGAAGGAGACCACAGTGAGCTTGAGAGACATAGCGAGTATGGGTACCATGAGATGTATGTAGACAAACTGTCAATGGTATGCATTAACAGATTTTTTATAATTACTTTATATAACAAAAATTTCCCGGTGATACTTAAGGTTGTATCATTTTAAATTGGTGGTGTGCAATCTGTCAGAGATTGGGAACTACTGCTCTACACCATGTGCCTGGAGGACCCCGTGGCCATACAGCAATACCTGGAGGACCTCATCTGGGCATTTTGAGAAGACAAGAAGCAGAAACTGGAGGAGTGGATGATGGAAGAAACTGAAAGGACCCTTCATATGTTCAAGATCCGTAAGACTCCTGGAGCAGAGAATCTGCCCATGTTCTACATTACCTTCTGGGACCATGTGGGCCCTGATCTGCTGAAGGCCTTTAAGGAAAAACTGCAGGAGGAATGCCTGGGGACTGGGATGGACCAGGCCCTCATGATCTTTCTTTATAAGAAAGTTCCAAGGGAGGATTTGAAGAACTGGAGGCCCAAAACCTTCCTAAACTCGGATTACAAGCTGCTGGACAAAGTCTTGGCTGAGTGTTTCAGATCTGTCCTAGGGTTGGTGATACATGAGTACCAGTTGTGCATATTGCCAGGGCATCAGATCCCGGCTGCAACATATGCTATAGTTCCAATAGAAGAGTGGGGAAAACAACACTATGCTGAGCCTCAACTTGGAAAAAGCCTAAAGCCCAGAATCCCTATTCTTCCTATTCAAGAGAAGCAGAAAGGCCAAAAAAACTGCCCTGGAGAATCCTACCAAGGGAAGGTAGAAAGAGTTGACCCCTTCCTTTGGTTCTGCCCATATGCCCAAGTGGTATGGAAGAGGGTAAAACTGCTCCTCTGGATGGTGACAGGGGTCAAGACCATGTCCAGAAGGGTAGCACTGTACAGGCACCTGACCAAACAAGAGGGGACCCTGTCAGCTTTCTCCAAACAGTTCATCTCCTGCATCAGGAGCACCCTGTGGAAGACCAGGAACTTGCTCATGCATAGGCACACAAACCTCTCAGTCAAAGCCTACATCAAAATAGAACTGAGCAAGCTGCAGGAGTGCTACCAAAAGATGACAGAAGACAACAGCAAGGAAGTGGAAGAAATCATCTGGAAAAGAAGCAATTAGCATAATCCAGGGGTGTCCAACCCTTTTTGAATGTGGGGCCAGATTATGAACTTTTTTCACCCAGTGGGCCGACGAGCCATATTCAAAGACCTCACAGGAAGCGGTATCACATCACCCCCCCAAAATGAAAGTACAGTGTTTACTTTCTTTTCCTTTGCAGCACCTTGGGCCTCAGAAAGTGGCTTGTTGGGCTGCATGGCGGCCCATGGGCTGTATGTTGGACAAGCCTGGTATAGACTGTTCAAGGACAGTCCCCCAGGGAAGACAGCAGCAATGAAGATGATAATGATAATGAGGAAGAAGATGAGGATAGTGGAGGAAATGAAGGGTCAAGCCATGAGGACCGTGGAACAGAAGACTAAGACAATGATGACAGCAATGATAATGAAAAAAGTAATGGATTAAGGACTAGGGAGGGAAATGGAGGGGCAGGAGGGTGAGGGTGGAAAAAGTGTAGGAGGAAGAGGCAGTGGAAGCAGGCCAGCCTGATTGTAATAGTTAAGGAAATGTGGACAGGTGCATGGGTGTGAGCAATACACCAGATATCTGATGCTGTAATGGTATATGTGCATGACAGCCAGTCAAGTGACCTGGTTTGGTCACAAGACAGGGCTGAGGAAAGTAGGTGTGTGTGTATATGTATCCATCTATCGATTGATTGATCAATCAATCGATACACATATACACAGATATAGATGTATATATATCCTTTTTTCGCTCCCAAAAATTAATTTAAAAAACCCAAACCTTCAAAACTCCACATGGACTGCTGCAAGCCTGAGGGATTTTGGGGAACTGGCTTCAGGCTCCAGAACTCTGAGAGCTGGCACAAAACCCAGGGACTCTGAGGGTGGCCACTGCCAGGCCCAGGGACTCTATTGGCCTGCTGTGAGGTTGCAGGCACTACAGATGTCTCTGTAAGCCAGAGGTCTGTGTGGGCTTGCACTGAGGTTCACAATCTCTGTGGGCTTCAGTGATGCTCAAGAACTCTGTTGCAAGGCTCTAAAATGACACTTGATGAGGGAAGTGGGGGATGTTTTAGGGTAAGTTCAGAGGGGACACAACGTGTAAAGTACAAAGGTGGGAGGACACCTTAACACAGAAGCATACATGGGCTTAACTAACACAGAGAGAGAGAAAGAGAGAGAGAGAGAGAGAGAGAGAGAGAAATATCCACAGAGGCTACAGGTTTTCAAACTGACAATACCAGAGGAGAGTCTTCCACACTTATTCATAATGTCAAGGTGCAACAGGCAAACCAGGAGTGTGCCAGGATGCCAGGGAAGTAAGCAGGCAGGGGCAGGACATCAGGTTCAATAGATTGCCTGAAAGACCCTAAGCCTGAGAGATACCACATAGAGCTGACTTGACTAGGGGTGGCATCTGGCATGAAAAAGAAGCATGAATAAGAAGCAAGGCTTATATCTATGCATCCAAAAGAGTAGGAAGATGCCTTAACCACTCTGCCACCACACATCTAGAGTCACTGCTCTCTCAGGAGAAACTACAAATGTACAGAGGTTCAGGATTTTTCTCCCCAAGCAAAAATGGCTGCTCTGGGGAAAAAAATAACTGGGGAACAACAAGGGTTAAATCACTCCCAGGAGAGTTTCTCTTGGAGCATGAATGTCTGTACCTCATGCCTTCTGGAAACCACCCCCCAACAAACAAACAACAGCACAGTCTTCCATCATCCCAGGGTGTTTTCCTCTCCTCCCACCTCTGGGAGACAGTGGGCATGTCTACATGTGAGCTTTAATGCTCATTAGCTTATTTTAATGCACATCACTAAACATCACTAAAAACATGCTATTTAGTTAGTACACATTAGAATAAGCTAATCACCTTAAGCATCATTTAAAAAATGTGAACTTTAGTTAATGTGCATTAAGACAGGCTAATGTGCATTTTCCTAGTACCTTACAATGGAGGTACTAGATGTAATGCACCTTAACAAAAGCACATTAATGCACATGTAGACATGCCCAGTGTGTCACTCTCTGAAGTCCACTGCTTGAGCTGAGCCAGGAGTAGAACACACCTCTTTCACAATCCCTAATTGTATTGCAGAGAGACACAGGCTGACCCTGAGCAATCTGGGTCAGCCAATCAGGCCTGTCCTATACACTGCTGCCTGTTTCCAGACAGGCTGAAGGCCTCCCCCGCTCCGAGCACACTGAGATGTTTACACAGGGTCCCCCTGGTTGTACAGCATCAGGACTGCAGGCTCTGTGCTCTTCAGGGGCTCAGTATTTGAATATCTGTTTTGGCCTCTCCAGGTAAGTTTTTCTTCCAGGAAAATAAAGCTGAGGGAATTTCCCCAGGTCATTTGAATGTGTTTACACAGCTGAAGATAATTTGCAGAGTGAATCAGTGGGGCAGACCCTCACCTATGGCACTGAAGTCACAAGAACTACAACAGTTTCCAACTGCTGAGAGTCTATCACACTGTGAGTAAATGCAAATGAAGCTGGACCTTAACTTTTAACAAAATAACTGATGTTTTATAAAATATAGTGCACTGTATGATACAGAAAATAAGATCAAAGTTTCCTCTACAGAACCAGATTGAGACAAGATTAGTCTGTTTTTCTAGATCTTAGGCAAGGTTTCTTTACTGAAGCAATGTCTAACACTATTTTCCATGTTCCATGTGTACTTCCCCTGTGTATTAATTATTCTTCCATGCTTATCCGGTATCAGTCTGCTTTTAAATTACTAATTAAAATACAAAGTTTTGTGTGCTATATTTAAAGTCTAGAATGTTATTGTTTCATCAAGCTGAATTATGCTTCCTGCATTCATGAAGACAGTGCTGTACTTCAGGACATAGAATTTAGGATCCAAAATGTAGTTTAAAAAAAATCCATGTTTGGAGGGAACCTTCCAAAACAAACATTTTGCATTTTATTTTCAATCTCTGTCTCAGTAGTTAATGAACAATCACTGATCTCTGGGAGCTGTCCTGATTTAATCAGTGATGCTCCTGCGTGACCACAAATACAGGCATATTAATTTTATGAGTTCAAAATACAACAAAAAATCAGTTATTGGAAAGGCAGATTACCTCTGTTCCATCCTGAACAATTCTCCCATTTCTGCTCTGCTTAGTTTCTTATTCTAGATGTTCACTTTCTCTTAACGAACAACCTCCATAAAAAATAGTTAACAAAACAGTCTTCTGCAACAAAATCTTTCAATTAAGAGCCCTACCACACACTTACCCGGAGCACACAATAACAAAGACAAGGACCTAAAAGAAAACATTATAAAATATTTTACAGTATTCTTATAATATATTGCAAATAGACTGAAAAAAGAATTACAATTCTCAAAAGTATTTAACTGTACCACTTAAACCTACTGATTTTCTAAAATCAGGAGGTTTAATCAGTAGGTTTATCCTTTTGGATAAGACAGTATTCTGAAGCTTTGACCTTTATTGGCCCTTGTTTCTTTGGTGTTTTATGTAGGTGTGCAGAAGTTAACTCGGGTATCTTGTCAGGACTCCCTCTCCCCTAATTATATTCTGGCTCCTCTATTTTAATGCTGTGGGAAAAGTTTCATGGTGAAACATAAACATAAACTTGGCCCGGTTTAGGGTTTTATTACAAAGTCAAAATTGAGAATGTTAATTATAAAGTTATCTGATAAACACCAGAAGAAAAGGGGAGAGGGAGAGAGAGAGAAAGTATATAAGTCTCATTTTGAGATTTTTGGATGCAGTCAAACAGAACCTTGCATAGCTCTTCCCAAAATATGCAAGCCAAAATAAATTGAAGAAACTGATTACCAAGCCCCTTCTATAAAGTAAAACCACTGAAGCTTGTATAGCTCTTACTTACAACTTCATTTTGAACTCACTAGTATGTCTTGTATTTTAGACTTATACTATAGTTCAGTGTTGCTTTGCATAATTATATAACTGCTAGAGCATTGACTCTTACTCATGACTTAAGAAACGACAAAATAACGAAACCACTTGGGCAGAACTGGATCCTAAATTACTATCCTTACTAACTGTATATAAACATGCAAAGCCTAGTGATATACATGTTGCTACTTTCAGTAGTTTCCAAGACATGGAACATGCCAAGTATCGTGCACTGTTTAAAGAGGATGCATAATTATTTTGGCCCTCCAAGCCAGATCTGAGCCCTGAGGACATTTGCAGGTCAGATCCAGACCCACCTTTGGCAGTGGAGCAAGTGGCGGGAGCAAGGCAAGCGGTCATAGGGGTGTCATGGGAATAAATACAGCTGCCACTTGTCCCTTCCCACCAACCCATAATCCTTTGAGGTTCCATACCCCATATTTTGATGAAAAGCCTTGCTCCCAGTCACCCTGTCTCCAAGTTTCTGGCCCCACAGGACAGATGACACACCTCTGCTGGCAATATGTGTAAGTTAAAAGACTACTACCCTGGTCATAGACAATATACAGAAAAGACTACTTGTCAATGATGGGTCAAGTGGTTTTGTATATATTCCTAGCACCTTCATTTATACAGCCTAGGTGCTAATTCTATTGATATAAGTGTTGAGGTTTCTTTGGTGAGAAAAGATGATAAAGACAGAGGGACAAACTAACCTTTTTACTTTCCCCTTTTTTTTTTTAACAAATAAAATTGACTAAGAAAGCCTTTTCCACAACAAAACAAAAATTTTTTTGTTTGTTAAAAGGGCTTTTGAAGAAAAGTTACATCTTAATTACCTCTTTTGACCCACTCAAATAAATTATAATAATTCTTTTTTAAATTACTGAGAGGACAAGACTCAGATTGGTGCCCTACTGTTCTAGGTGCTGCACAGGCACATAATGAGAGGGAGTCACTGCCCTGAGGAGTTTATAATGGAAATCAACAAAGCAAAGAAAGTATTATAAAAAGGAAGCATTGACTCTGCTTTACAAATGTGGAATAAAATTCCAGCCTTCCTCAAGTCAAAGGCAAAACTCCCATTGCCTTCAGTTAGTAGTAGATTTCACCCAGGGAATTCACTGGATTTCACCCAGGGCACATATAGTAAAATAAATTGCTTAAAGAGATCTGGGACAGGACTGGATGCTAAATTCAGACTTCCTGAATCTTAGTCTGGTGCCTTACACATAGACAATCTGTTGTCTATCACTCCACAAAAAATATTCTGTGTGTGCATGTGTGTATACATATCTACCATTATCTATCATGCTGTGAAAAATATTATATATATCTATCTATAGATATAGATATATATATATAGATATATTCCATTATATACATATACATACATACATACATACATACGTGTGTGTGTGTATATATATA
>NW_017729022.1:144969749-144995949 GCF_001723915.1 Gavialis gangeticus
TATATATATATATATAGTATTTTTTGTAGAGTGATACATCATAAGGGTAGATATGTACATGTATACACACAAATATAATTAAAACAATCATGTCTAGCATGGTAATAAACTTATAAATGCCAACTCTAATTTTAAAAAAATCCTAGTTTTTAATATAATCAGATTTAATTTATCAGATTATTCATGGTAAAAAGTACTCATTAGTCTGAAAGCTTACACTAGATGCTTAGAAAAAACTGCTAGCTTCTGCTAACATATAGCATGTGATCTGTTGCTTTCCATATTATTTGTTATCGTCCATCATTAGAGATGATAAAACATGTCCCTTTTTATCATCTTAGCATAAGAAAGATAAATCAGTTACAGGAAGCTCCTTTACAGTATGTCTACCAACAAACGTCTCTCTTTTTCATATATGTTTCAAGAATTAAAAATGGACTAATAATTCTCTTAGGTTCATTTCCTTTACATTTGAATCATGGAGATAATTATAATAGGTATCCTAGTTTCTCATTTCCAAGATTTCATTATGATCTTTCTAATCTTCTTGTGTAGGTGGTAGCATATGATTGCTCAAAGTTCTAAAAAAGTTTCTTTCTTGTTGCATTAATAATGAATTCTTGCTGTTTAATAGTGTTGTTATTCTTGCTTCCTGTCTGTCTTCCTTTTTATATTTTCTTTCTGAACTTGCCTTCCATTTCATTAAATTTTCTATATTTACATACAGATTTCACTTCCATATTTCCAAGAACATTTATAAGTTGTCCATATGATAATTACCTTTTAACCACAAGAAGATAAACATGTTATAATATATTTTATGGTTCAAAAGACAGGATATTTGGAGAGGGAGAAGAATGCCATCTCCTGAATTATGAAGCCAACTTTCCGTGTTCATTAGAGGTCTCCCATCAAAAGTACTGACCTAAATATTAGCTTGCTAAGCTTGTGTAGCACAGGAGGAATGACTGAGAAACGTGTCTGTTAGTTATAATAACTCCAAAATAACATTGTTTCTGATGCAAGTCTAATGAAATGAGTGGACCTTCTCAATTAGTCCAATATTCTTTCTGCTATCATAGATTTTTCCAGGTAAATATCCTCATATATGTAAGGATTTCAATGGTGTGTATACATCTCAACAGTATTTGTATCTATACAAATAACACTGTACCACTGCTGTCAGTGGTGGTAGATCACAGAAGAAGGAGCAATGGTTTCAAGTTCCAGCACAAGGAGTTTAGGTTAGATATTAGGAAGAACTTTCTTACTACCAGGGTAGTAAAGGAGGTCACTGGAACAGGTTACCTAGAGAGGTTGTGGAATCTCCATCCTTGGGGGTTTTTAAGACCTGGCTAAACAAAGATTTGGCTTGAATGATCTAGTTGGGGATGGGTGTTGGACCTCCTGAGGTCCCTTCCAACCCTAATTTTCTATGGGTGTTTTTATGCATGCTGTGGGATGGGGAGGAGGTGCTTTAATTAGAGTGACTTCAAAAGCCACACTAATTAAAGCACCCAGAGCGTCTCATGTATCAGCATCCCCACACTTCAAAATGGTGGTGGGGCTGCTTTATCTAATGCTTGTTGAATAAGCTTTAGTTAAAGCACCCCAACCGCCATTTTGAAGTGCGGGGATACTGATACGTAAGATGCGGAGGCACTCTCCAACAGACTAGATTGATCAAATCTGCTCTGATGCACTATAATTACAATGCATTGGAGCAGCCTCCGCGCTCATGTACAGGTGCTCTATTATCCTATATAAGGAGCCCCCTGCTGCATATCCTCTACTCATATTTTCCCTCTTACTTAATTATTTAATAGCTTTTCTTTCTAAAATATTTTAAAGCAAACACATGTATGTGAAGGTTAAGAACAAATGTGAAATCAACATGTAAATTTTTATCTAAAACCATTTTGTTCTAGATTCCATCCATTCTTATGCTTTGACAACTCACTCTTCCCTTACACATTAAAGCTCATTAAGGTTCTTCTTTCCCTTACACATGCAGAATACTGCACATTTAAGGCCTGACCTTAATGACCAATGCAAGTCAAGGAAGTATTTACATAAAAAGATAAGAGCTGCCATATACTGGATCAAACTGTAGGTCCATCTTGACCAGTATCTTGTGTCACATCAGACAATGAAAAAGAGTGGATGCTGAAAAGCAAAGTAAACAGGGTATGATCTGGGGTTTTTCCATTATTCCTCTCACAAATTGCAGCCTCCAGCATTTAGGGTCTAAGAAGTTCAGATTCAGAGACTGTACCCCTAACTCCCATGCTCAATAGCTATTGATGCATCTTTCATCCAATAATTTGTCCAATCTCTTTTGAGTCTGGCTAAACTGTCAGCTGCTACAATGTCTTGTGGCAAGGAGTTTCACAGTTTAGTTACACGCTGTGTGAAGAAGAGGGTGTGTCTACACAAAACTTTTACTGTGGAGTAAATGAAACAGCTCCGGAGTAACCATCTCACAACTATGGACACTTTTACATGTGGTCCAAGGTCAGATGGGGAGGGGGCTGCACTTTAATTAGAGTGGCTGTAAGATCCACTCTAATTAAAGCACTGCATCATCTTATAGATCAACATTTCCACACTTTAAAATGGTGGTGGCTGCACTTGAACTAAAGCTAATCGAATGTCCCCGCCACCATTTTAAAGCACAGGGACGCTGATATATGAGAAGCAGGAGTCTGCTGGAGTGCAGTAATTCCCATGCTCCAGCAGACTCAATTAATTAAGTCTACTCCAACACGCTGTAATTACAGCGTGTTGGAGCAGCCTCCCACTCATGTTCAGGCACCCTACATGTGCAGGCCACAGGAAACTAATAAAATCTGCAGCAAGGTAGTACTTGTAAATACAAGTACTGTCTGTCCTACTGCAGAGTTATTTACTTTGCAGCAACATATGTGCAGACACTGACCTGACATAAATCGTGCCCTGTTATCCCAGCCAGCAGAAAGCCATACTCTTGCCTGCTGCCTAGCTACATGGTTTGACAGCTCAGGAGCCCTGTGGCCCAGCCAACTCCTCCACCACCCAATGTAGCCACTTATTGCTCAGGCCTAAACTTCCATGCCTCCTGGCATCCCAGACCTGCCCCTCAGGACTCAGGCCACACTGCTGCCATCAGCTGGAGCATGGGGCTGACCCCTGTGCCCCCCACTATCCAGACGCTGGCACCTGGGCATCTGTAGCTGGAGCCTGGAGCAACCCCTGGCTGCTGCAAGAGGGAAGAACAGGGCAGGAACAGCTGTGCCCTAAACTGCTCCTCCCCAGCTCAATTTGCTTGTTGTCCTGGGTGCATAGGTAGGCAGTGCACCTGGAAGTAGCTTACTGATGCACAAATTCCACCACAGTTTATTCAGTCACATTAATTGCACCTTTAGATACATCCAGAACTTCCTTGTGTAGGGTTTTAAACTTAGAACCCACTAGTTTCATTTTGTGACCCTTAGATCTTATATTATAAAAAAAATGTAAATAATAAATCTCTGTTTGCTTTCTCTTCACTATTTAGTATTTTGATCACAATGGGCTTTGGATATTGCCTACATGCAGCCAGATTTAGCCATCTTTAATCCCAGCAAGTCCAGCTCTCATCCAATCCATCAGGAACAGCAGATTCTCAGAACCTTTGAAATTAGAGGACTACTATTTTGTTGCCCAAATATGGACATGCAAACTTAATTTGAAACTCTAAGGATAATTGATAGGAGCATATTAATGAGAGTGTTACTTGTAAATCAAAGGATAACTGATTCTCTTGCTGTATTTGGCACTGATGAGGCCTCACATGGATTACTATGACCAGTTTTAAAACCTCACTTCAGGAGAGACTTGGAAAGCTCTGGAGGTACAATTTATAAGACTAGATAAACATGTTAGGTCCCTTCAAGCCCTACTTTTCTATGAAGATATGAAACTAAGTGAAAACATGAATAGGCTGCAGTACCACAGAAAAAGACTTGATGGTTAAGTGGAGTGCAAACTGAATGAGTCAGTCTGCATTTAAAAAAATATTTTTGACAACAAAATTCAATAGTCATGCCCAGTTTGGGGTGCCACAATTTAGGATAGATGTAGATAAACTGGAAATGGTATAGTGAAGAGCAATACAAATGACCGAATGTCTAGGAACTAGGTCTGTGTGAAGCTGCGGTCCCTGATTCAATTTGGAGGCCAAATCTCTGAATCTGAATTGAATCAGAGGACCCTTTAATCTCTCCAAATCAATTTGGAACCCTCTGAATTGATTTGGAGAGATTCAGCAATTCAGACGTAGATATAGCTTTAAATGTTTTTTCTACGTACCTCTAGGTAGTAGGGACTCTGAATGCTGTGGTGCTGGGGCAGATGCAGCATCCCACAGAAGCATGGGGGGCTCTCCACTGTGCTTGACAGCAGACCCGAAAGTGGACCAGAAGCACTTTTGAACCACTTCCTGGTCCATCAGGCAGAGCACAGGGGGGCCTCCACATGCCGCCCAGCTTGGTGACTCATGCCTCCTGGAGCTGGAGGGGCACCCGGGGTCCCACTTTAGCCAATCACTGAGCTGGGGATAGTGTGTGGGGGGGGGGCCCAGCGGGCTCCCTGGCAGACTCAGAAGTGGACTGGAAGTACTTCCGGTCCACCTCTGGGTTCACTGCCAAGCATGCTGGAGAGCCCCCTGTACTCCTGTGGGATGCTCCATCCACCCCAGCACTGCTGTTGTATCTGTCACTGCTACAGCAGCAGCAGCAGCAGCTGCTGCTGCCTTTCCTGTGCAGAGTCCAGGCAATAGGGCTGTGTGAAATAGCACTGTTTTGTTTCAACTGCTGTTTCACTGTTTCAAAGGGACAGTGTTTTGTTTCATCATTTTGTTTTATTTAAAAGCACTGTTCTGTTTTGTCAAAACCGTTTCACTGTTTCGACACTGTTTTGACATTTCACCCATGGGCTATAATGGGGAATCATGAAAATGCCTGTAACTCTGTCATTTCTTGCCTGGTTCAGATGAAAATTGCAAGGAGGGTAGCTCCTTCTGAATGCATGAAGCCTGCCAAGGTTCAGGGAGGTAGGTGTAGGGGTTCCTTGGAAACTGCACCTCAAGCTGCTGACAAGCAAAACTCATTTCACTTGTGGCAGCCTCCTGTCATCCAAGGTGCAGATCTGGGGGCCCATACCCCCAGGTGGGCTGTGGGGCTGTGCCAGACTCCTCCCAGGGGTGCGAGCCCCTGGATCTGCATGTCTGATGACAGGAGGCTGCTGCTGCTGTCTGGGACCAGTGCTGGGCACAGCTTGCACCCAGCACCAGGAAGACAGCTGCTGCCACTGGCCCCAGACAGCAGCAGCAGCCTCCTGTCATCCCTTGTGCAGATCTGGGTGCTCGCAGCCCCAGGAGGGCTGTGGGGCTGACTTTCATGGGGCTGGCAGAGCTGCTTGGGGTACAGCCTGGTGGTAGGAGGTGGGGGAGAGCCAGGGCTGTGCTCCGCCAGCCCCACAGAGCTCAGCCCAGTGGTGGGAGGTGCAGGAGAGCCAGTGTTGGAGCCATTCCAAGCAGAGCCCTGGCTCTGACTGTAGCCCTGACCAGTGATTCTCCCCCACCTCACGCCACTGGGCTCAGCTCTGTGGGGCTGGAGAAGCCACTTGGAGCACAGCCCAGGTGAGCACAGTGCAGCAGCTGGAAGCTCCACAGCCCCACAGAGCTGAGTCTGGAGGTAGCAGGTGGCAGAGAGCCAGTGGCAGAGCTGCTCAGAGTGCAGCCCTGGCTCAGAGCTCAGCCCTGGACAGTGGCTTTCCCCCGCCTCCCGCCACCAGGCTCAGCCCCATGGAGCTGGAGGATCCAGTCAGAGTGCAGCTCAGTGGTGGAAGGGGGGAGAGAGCCAGGGATGCACTCCAAGTGGCTCTGCCAGCCCCACAGAGCTCAGTTCAGCCCTATTTATGTCCCTTTTGGAAGGTCCCTTCCAGCCCTATTTTTCTATGATCAAACACAGATTTAATAAAGGTGCACAAGTTAATTTACTTCATATTTTTCTCTGAAAAATAAATGTTTTCAGTACTAAGATTGGATACAACTAAAAAAAATATGCAAATTCTACCTTTGTTTAAAGGCACCAGGATTGTTTTCTGCTTAAGAAAAGTGAACGATTTAGAGAAAAGTCTACTATGATAAATTGATGATGACATCTGTTCAAATCCTAATGCATCATCCTTTATAAGACAGGTAATACAATATCACACAGACTAAACATTACAGCTCCAGTGAGGGTAAATCAAATTTGATATAGCAAATGCAAGGCAGTTTAATTTAGATACATGCAAAGGAGCCCAAAATAGTTCAATAGGAGAGAAAACGATGATATCTTCTGGGTCTCAGCTAGCAAAAGTACTTACTCTGCCACTTTGTCTCTGTTGCATTAGCTTCAGACCATATGTACAAAATTCAGAACGGGAGCTGGTGTCAGATCAAAGAAAAAATATTTCCCTCATATTACATTGTCTTCAGATTATATACAAATACATGAAATTATAGGCTGCCACATGTGGTTACGATATACCATGTCACATCGGTGGCCGAGGAAGAAGTGTAAAATACAGAATGTTTTTCTACAGATACACAAGTGTAAACAGAGATGCTTGGATCAGATCTGTTTATGCCAAGACTTCAGTCTGGTACTGGTAACCAACATAGCAGTGAAGAGATGAAAAAATATTATATAAATGATCCACACATAATTTAAAGCTGATGCAGCATACCTGTGTGACACTAACTGGCACAAGACCCAGTTGCACAGGAAGAGTTTTCTGTATTTCTAATTTTGCAAATTTCATTTTAATAATACTGAATCACATAGGGATTTCAACTTTTTGGAGTCTTATTTCTTTACCACTTGTTGCCATGGATACTGCATCTTATCCTCTTTCCTTTTTCTCTGCTTCATCATATTTGACTCTTCTGTACTGGTGTCCATGGTGACATCCTGCTATCAGCAGACAGTACATACCCGTCTTTCACATTTTCATAATACGCTCAAGTAGTCAAAAAAGTTTCCAATATGTAATTGACATTATTACATCATAATCTCTATATACTAGCAAAGCAGAAATCTCTCTCAACATACTCATTAGCTATTTGCAGTTTCATTCACATGAATAAACCTGAGAGCAGCAAGCAACATCTTAATTTCAGGTTGGCCTCTAAGGACAGCTGCCATACGTTCAATCCATCTTACTGGCAAACAAGAATGCAGAGCAGCCAAGCAACTATTATAACTTTCAGGGATGCTGAGTACCAGCAGTTTCTATTGACTCCAAAAAGCAGAGGTTCCAAACATAAAAAATGTTTCCCAATGTTATTTTAACTTTCAAATCCTTCATAGGTAATATATAAATTGGACAGAGAGAAAATAATCACTTTTGAGAAACAAAAGTTTATATTTTTCAGCATTTTCCTATTCAGTGAGTATTCCTTCAGGCTCAGTTTAAATGAATGTACATGCAAAATTCACCCTTTCACCCCAGGCCTTCACTAATATATAGCTCTCCAATGCCAAGTCACTCTATACTGAGGTGAATTTAGCCTCCAATATGGAGCTTTAGAGCAGCAAAAGGCTTTAGAAGTTCCAATGTACTAGCTGGATTTCATACATTTTGAGTCAGGTTTTTTTTTTCAGAAGAAAACATCTTTTCCTATATGTTGCTAGACAAAATGGGGAAAAAAATCTCATTTAAGTCCATGTCAAAGCTCCCAGGGGTTAGGATTCCACCTTAGGTTTTCAACTCAACACTGGGAGTGACACTTATCCCTGTGAAGAAAACCAGAAAAAGACATATTAGTGCTTATGCAGAGTTATTACACACAAAAGTACTCAAAAATAGGGCTGATGGGGGTTATTTAAGGAATGAGCTAGTATTGGGTACAAGCATGACTTTCAGCCTTGCATGTTTATTTGGTGGCAAGGCCTTTGGCCTGCTGCTACTACCAACTGGTAATAAAAAGAATTTAGATAACTGCATGCTATAAATTGACTAAGAGAAAGATCGGCACAGTTGCATTAAATCATTCATTTTCAGGAGGAGAGGGTATTTGAGGGGGCAGATTTTTAATATTTATGGCATCCGCAGAAATGCTTTAGTGCAGTACACTGTGATTTCTCAACCATGAGCACTCTACAGCAGAGCCTCGCTTGTTCTTTCCAGAGATGCAATTCAAAAATGTCTCCCTAATTTCTTTCACTTGTTTTTCCTTCTCCCCAGGAGACAACTATTCTAACTTGCTTGCTTGGTACACAGAGATCTGAAAACTGGTTGCTAATTACTTTGTGTTTCAATTCTCAACTTAACTGGTGATCTGGGAAATCAAACCAAGATCTCACATGTGCAATAAGATCAATAAGCTACCACCTAGACTGCTGAGACATTGTGCTGGTGTTTGTTGTTATTTTATGCATTCACACTTTGGTTTGCTCTTAAATTCTCATGATTATTTGCAGTTAAATTATATGGAATATTTTTTCAGATATCAAAGGCAAAATAATCTTATTTTGCAAAATAAAGAAGTAAAGCATCATTGCAGACTGAATGGTTATAAAGTTATCTAAATATAGCTCTCAGGAAGCAGAAGAAAAATGGAAGAGCCATTTCAAAATGTATTTGACAGATTTATCAGCTTTTGATGATCGCAAAGAAATGTTACAGCTCTTCAAATATAAAATTTGGAAGATGACTAAATATATATTGTGGCAACACTTACTAGAGACTAGAAAAGTCTTTCCTTCTTTTCAAGTCAGCTAACATCATACATAACATTCAAATATCCAGGCAATAGGGAAACTATCCAGAAAAATGAAATGGTATATGTGAAGGTTTGGGGATTATGAGGAACCAGATTCTTCTATGCTGTAAACTGGTCCATTAAAGGAAATGGAGTTGAGTCTATTTATAATAGCAGATCATCTACTTCCCTTACCCCTGCTCCTCCCCCAGAAGACTTGTATATGCTTTCACATGCTCCTCAAGTACAGGAAAAATCACTGTCATTTACAACAAAGATCCACATTTTCAGAGAGTTATCCTTTTACTTCTATGCTTATCCCTTAACAAATATCTCTAATTTTGATATTTTGTAAAGGCATTCTTGCAGCCCAAAGGAATCACTCATCAAAATAAATATATGCTCCCAAATGCTGATTTGCTTGTCAAAACGAATGAAACAAGAATAAAAATGATACGTATAATGCAATACTGTAGAGCTCATGCAGAGTACAGTAGTATTAAACTGCTATGGACAAAATTGACCCTTTTCAAAATTATAATAGTATTACCAGCCAACTCCATTTGAGAGGGATTGTACAATTACAGACAACCCAGGGAGCATAAGCATTTTTCTATTTCATAGTTTATGGTACTATTTTGACTTTTAATGCATTTTGTAAGCATCTACCTTGTTGCAAATCTCTAAAATGAAATATTTTATTTGGGGTATCTCTATCTACTGTAGTGCTAAAGGCATAAGCTTCTCTATAGCAAAGGCCATTATCTGATCCCTACAGCAGATCCTCTCTGAAACCCAAAAATTCTTTTCTTAGGGATATATCAAAGAGCCACACATCTGTTTAAGGAAATGAAAGCCTTTAGTGAGGAATTTGCTTTTAACCTATATAAAGCTGATCCTCCTTGCCATATCAGCTCTGTTAATATTCTCCATTCTGTTGGTGTTCTGTTAGGCTATGGATAGAAATTACACATAAACTGGTATAAATGATTGGAAACCAGTTCAAACCTGTAACAAAATAGAAGATCAGTGCATAGAAACCACTTTCAAAATGGCCAAAACTGGTTTAATATAAACCCAAATGAATGTAGTATCAGACTTAAATGATTTAGGTTAAATTGGTTTATTGAAATTCTGTCCCAGATTCCATCCAGATTCAAGTTAACTTAGGGCATGTCTAATGTGCAGTAAACTATTTTACTGTACATTAAAGTGTCATGTAAAAAAACATATTATGATGATAATATGTAGTAAAATAGTCTACTGTGCATTGTGTCACTTAAACCTATGCAAATGCACTACTGCACATTACGGCACCCTAACATGCCTTTATTTAGTACCTCAGGGCACTTTTACATGTGTTCCTAAGGTGGGGCAGGCACTTTTATTACAGCGGCTCTACAAGCCACTCTAATTAAAGCACCACAGCGTCTCATATATTAGTGTCCCCACATTTCAAAATGACAGTGGGGGCACTTGAACTAAAGCTCATTTGTCAAGTTTAGTTCAAACACCCCTACCACCATTTTGAAGCATGAGGATGCTAATACACAAGATGCAGAGACTGGCTGGAGTGCAGTAATTATCATGCTTCAGCAGACTTGATTGAGTCTGCTCTGATGCACTGTAAATACAACATGTCAGAGAAGCCCAATAGCATGTGTACAGACACTCTCACATTGGAGGTACTAAATTGAATGTGCATTAGAAAAGGTGAATTACTGCATGTGTAGACACACCCTCACAGTTCCCCATCTCAGGATGTTTTGTACTTTCCCCATAAACCCTGCTTTGCAAGGTGGGTGTGCTAACTTTGTCCCAAGCAGTGTGCTCCAGCTGAGCAGAGAGGCTTGCTCTAGAGTAGCTCCTGGACTAAGCTCCTGCCGGCATGTGGCTGTATTTTCACAATCGAAAGTAAATGTCCATTCACTTCTGTATCAATTCAATATATGCAGGCTTTTTGACTGTCTGTACTTAGCCTTGAAGTCAGTTCCATGCCACCTTTGGTTTTCTGGGCATTATAGACAACATTTTCATGTGTACAATTTGTCACCTATAATAAAGACACATTAAAAAAATCACTTAGAAGCAGGAGGAATAACTTTCATGGAATAGTTGTGTTCTCTTTCCTATTGTATGAACTAACAAAACTGTTTCATATCTGTGAATAGTTCATTAATAGTGAACAAGCAGATGTCACTCAAAATTATGGAGCACAATTCTGAGGTTTTGTAGGATCAATACTTTTTTAGCTATGCACATCAAAGCCTTTTCTGTTTAGGACTTTGCAGTGGGTTTTTTTTTCTATAAATAAGTAGGTGGTCAAGGATGTGGAGTGGATAGAAACCTTAACTACACCTCCTATGATAGTGTACCAACCTGAACAGTTGATCTTATTCTTAGATAGAAGTAACCCATCCCAGGTAAAGGACTGAGGAAAACACACACATATGTTTATTTATTTGCTGTTATTTCAGAGTATTCAGCAACTACAAATGAATTCACCAAAGCTATAGACACCCTACTGTTAATAATATAATAAAATCTCAGGAGCATTTGCTTTGCTGTTCCTGAACAGGGGTCAAGATAAGTCTTCTAATTGGTTCTTAGATGGCATCAGGGGGACACCAGCCTACCAACTGTCAATGCTGACTTGATGCAGAGTCACTTGGATGGACTGGATGTGTTCAGGTCAGCAGGTCTGGATGAGCTGCATCCGAGGATACTGAAAGAATTGGCCAGTGTCATAACAGAACCACTGGCATGGCTAGTTGAGCGCCTGTGGTGCTTGGGTCAGGTCCCAGAGGACTGGAAAAGGGCCAATGTTGTCCGTATTTTCAAGAAAGGGGGGAAGGACAATTTGAGTAATTACAAGCCAGTCAGTCTCACCTCCATCCTTGGAAAGGTCTTTGAAAAGATTATGAAGGATCATATTTGTGCGAGTCCAGCAGGAAAAATAATGCAGCAGGGAAACCAGCATGGATTTGTAGTAGGTAGATCATGCCTGATCAATCTGGTTTCATTTTATGACAGGGTCACAAAATGCTTAGATGCAGGAGTAGAGGTGGACATAATTTTTTTGGATTTTAGCAAGGCCTTCGATACAGTATCTCATCCCATTCTCATAAATAAATGAAGAGGCTGTGACATAGATGTTTAAATGGTCTGGTGGGTGGCAAATTGGCTTAGTGGTCGCACCCAGAGTAAGGTAGTAGATAGGTTGGTATCACCAGGACTCTTTCATGCCTAGACAGGGGGTTGGACTCAATGATCTGTTGAGGTCCCTTCTGGCCCTAGCACCTGTAAATCTATGAATCTATAAAGGAATCAGTTTCATGGAAGCTTAACAACCCAGGTTATAAAACACACAAACAAGATACAAAGTATTATTTTTTTGCCCTTCCATTATTATGCATAGCATAAAGTCAGCCTTCTTTTCAGAATTCCATTAAACAGGTACATTTTGGTGCATGCTCAGATTTCACCAAATGTGGTGACCATCAAAAAGTATTTTAGACTGAAGTTGGTATGAGTTCTACAACTGTGACTAACTTTCAGATCTCTCCTGGGGCAATATGTCTACATCTCAGGACAGTTTGTAAGAATCTAACCCTAGATCAGATGGACTTTGGTGTCATAGTCTGTACTTTAGGTAGCACAAAAGACAGCCTTCATGGATATGTTTAGCAACCATTGAGCAGTTAAGGAATTTCTATTTTAAAGATCTAATTCTTTTAGCGTCTAATCTTCCCCTCTTTTCCTACAAAGAAGTCCACAATGAGGCTGTTGTGCACAGAGGTCAGATATATCTATTCTAATAAGAGTCTTCCTCAGGAAAAGATTCAGGGGTAGGACATCAGTTTAGAACAGGCACAACATCCACAGAACGTTGCCAAAAAGATTCAAAAGTGTGCACACTGTGTTTACTCAGATCCAAAACAAAGGTATTTTTCCCAGTCAGCATGGGGGCAGGGGGGGAGGGAGGGGAAGTCTTGTCTTAGATTCAAGTACCAGTCTGGGGCAGGTGGCAGCTCAGCTTCAGCTTTGACCCCAGGCTTGGGGCTGAAGCTGGAGTTAAGCCACTGCCGGGTCTGGGCCAGAATGGCTCATTTGGTTGGGGGATAGGGTAACCCAACTGGACAGAGCACAAGGGACACTGCATAGTTGGGAGCAAAACCTGTAGGCCCGCCTTCCACCCTTTGCCCCTGTACTTGTGCTTGCACCCCTGCCTCCCCCACCTCATGCTCCCTTCCACCCAACACGTCCTCTCCTACTTCTGCTTTGGCTTCTGCCCATCCAGCCCTGACCCAGTCTGCCCAGGAGCTGCCACCATTCTCCCTGGCTGGGCAGGGCTGTGGCTGGGCTGCATCTGGGATGCTGACTGTCCCAGAGAAGCAGAGCTGCAGCAGAAGGTAAGTGATGGGGTGTGACAGGAATATTGTTATCGGAGCCTTTCTGGAAGTGACTCTGCCCTCCTGTAATGGGCCAACTGCCTGCTTACTCGCCTGCCATGCCTTGATCTTATTTGAATAATAGATTGTTGTAATCAGTGGGAGGCTGCCCATTTTATGTGCCCCGGTGTCAGGGGGTGCTGTCTGCGGCTCCTTTCCTCCCCTGCACTGCAGCCCAAGCCTCACAGATGGTGCTGATGTGGTTTGACCTGGGCCCTGTTATGTATTGGCCCTCCCCTTTACTCCTGGGGCTCCTCCCTGCCCACTCCTCCTGCTCCAGGGCTCCTCACCACCCCCTCCTTCTCTGGGGCTCCTCACCGCCACCTCCTGCTCTGGGGCGTCTTGCTGCCCCCTGGCTCCAGGGCTCCTCGTGACCCCCTGGCTCCGGGGCTTCTCACTGCCCCCCCCCAGCTCTGGGTTTCTTACTGCCCCCCCAGCTCTGGGGCTGGGGCCAATGCACCCCAAAAATACTGCACCCTCTCTGGCACCAGGAACCCCCACACTACTGTGGAGTCCCAATGAGGCCTCCTCCAACCCCTAATAGACTTACCCAGTCCTCCAGTCAAAACAGTGAACATAAGAACACAAAGCCCATGGGCTACAATGTAAAAGCTAGACTATCCAGTCAAGCAAGATTTACCCCCTACTAGAGAGCGAGGGAGAAAGGGAGGGAGAGCTCCCCAACCCCTGCAGCAACCGGGGAATGTTCACCCCACCAGAGTTCTCCCCTTCATCTGTCCTAGCCAAGTTCCTACTCCCACAGCCACCAGAGAGGAACTGCCCTCCTGGCCTCCTGCCTGGGCTTAAGAAGGGCTAAGACCTGCCCCTTCCTGTCAGCTGGTTTTACTGGTTGCCCTGGCAACCAGCACCTGCGCAGTCTTGGTGACTGGCAACTGAACCTCCCCCCTCCCGCCACTAAGGGTCTCTCCCGAGCCATCTCCACTTTAGGGGGCAGGGCACCTGAGCGCACTGCAACATGGAGAATGAAAAGACATGGAGGACCATAGGGAGAAGGCTGCAGGGGCAAACAGGGTGTGAGGAGGCAGCTTCAGAGAGGAACAGGGGGTGGGGGAAGCAGGGACTGGGAGGGTCCGGAGGCAGACACAGGCAGGGAAGGGTAGATGGTAGGTATTATGATGGATAGGCACAGGCATGGGGGCAACAAAGGGTGGGGGAGCATCAGGAAGGGGTCTGCCCCCTCACCTACTACCACTGCTTCCCCTGCTACAATGTTGGTGGAAATCAAACTCAAATTCATGTTGGATTAATGTAAATATGGTAGATTAGGTCTTCAAGAATTCAGTGTATGCTTAATAATATAATCCTTTACTTGTTCCTTATTTATGATTACTTTTCTCTCTCCGGCATAAAGTATTTATCAGCAGCAGCAGCAACAGTCCCACAATATGGGGATGGCAGTCCTCCAGGAAATACAGAAGTCATCCATAGATGACTGTGGATGTTGATTCAAGTTCAACATAGTTGACTGCAGAAGTGTCAAATAACTAGAACTCACTCCTCCCTCCCAGAACTATGTTGGGTCACAATTCTTTCCCTTTGTCTCACTTAGCTATCCACCTCCATAGTGAGGCAAGTTTGCATAAAGTGATCTATACTTTGTTGTACATCATGGCACCATTGAATGTGATTCCGTACTTGAGTCTCTCAGCTATTGGTGTTAATATTGTATTACTTCAGATTGGCCTTCTGTGAAGCATAGGAAATGCTGGGATTGACTGTTAACTTTGCAAAAAAGAAAGTATTTCACCAACCCACACTAAACCAACCAACTGTTCCTTCACATATTACAATTAGAAGGCAGTACTTGGAGGAAGTCGGGCACTTTTCTTATCTGAGTAGCCACCTTTCCCAAAAAGGAAACATACATAACAATATTCAAAACTAGATAAAAATCAGCCAGTGCTGCCTTTGGACATTTCCAAAATCAAGTTTTTGATGATCATGACAACCATACCCAAACCAAGCTGTTCTATCTTGTTATCCAGGTGTGGAATTTGGATGACATACCAGAAACACCTGAAAACGTTGGAATGTTACCAGCAGCAATGTCTTTAGAAAATCCTCCATATAAATTGGAAGGGCAGAAGAATGAATGTCAGTGTCTCGCTCAAGCAAATACCACTAGCATTGAAGCCACAGGTATGTGGCATAGTTTCTTTAGATAAATTATGTCACCCAACACAAATTAGGGGTTTAATAAATAATACCAGGATCAGTAAGATAGTTTAGATTCACTCTTAATCATCTTTAAGTCTTTCTAGTTTTTATGGTTAAAAATTGTCACCATGGCTTTTTGGAGTGATTACATTTTGGTGCAACTAGTTTCATAGGTTCATAGAATCTGACAAGAGTCTCTCCTCCTGAGACAGCGTAGCATATGCTATGTGGCTCATGTTAACATGGTCCCAGTGAACTACGTGAGTACTCCCACCTGGGTGACAGGGTGTGTGTGGAGGACCTGGACATCACAGGTGTACATTACCTTGTAAAGTCCCTACACACCCAGGCCTCAAGCCAGACAGCCATGTTTGCACTCCAGTGGCTCCTGCCACCACTAGAAGTCTGGTGGCCACCGGGAAAGGGCAGGTCAGACCCAGAGAGTAGCATGGAGGGTACCCAGAGCCTCTCAAGCAGCACGAGCTGATGGGGACATGACCCAGATGCACCCCCCATGGGCAGCCCCAGCAGGTGCTGCTGCCCCATGGGGACGGCCCAGCCCCATGCCTTGCACCACAGGAGGTTGGTGGCCCGCCTGCAGCTCACCCCTAGGATGGATGGGGAGGCTGCATCAAGGGTCAGATTGGACCCACAGATGCTTTTTGCTCCAGAAGCTCCTGCAGCCTCCTTGGACTGCCTGCACTGCCCAGGGCTGTCCAGGAGCTTCTCCAGGGCCCCCAGGCTCCTCACAGCCACAGGAGCTTTCAGAGCAGAAAAGCAGCCACAGGCCTGCTCTGGCTCCTGACACAGCCTCCCAATCTGTCCTGGGACTGCGGGGAGGGGTGAGGTGCCACCAGGCCACCGGCCCCCTGCGGTGTGGGGGGCAGACCTTCCAGGGGCACCCACTGGGTCTGCTTAAGTGGGGGGGCAGCTAAGCCATTGCCACACCAAGCCTGCGACACACAGTGTAACTTCTTTGCCACCTCCCCACACTTCCCGTGCCTCCACCAGCCCGTGCCAACCCTTAGGCCTGAAAGGCCCTTTCCTTGGCAGCCTTCAGCCTCCAGGTGGTGGCAGGAACTACTGAAGTGCAAACACAGCTGTAAGGCTTGGCCAGCAAGGGCCCAGATGGCCCCCACCATTGTTGGCCACAGGGCACAGTGCCACATTGGTGGAAAAGGTCCAGGACCTCCTGCACACCAGGGGCCTGATGATTCATTGGCAGTTCACCCCCATGGCCCCAGGACAGGTGGACAACCTCTGCCATGAGCAGGATTAGCCCAGTAGACACTTTTGCATTCCAAAGTCTCCTGCAGTTGGCAGGAACCTGGGTCCTGTCTGGGAAAGGCCTGGCCAGGCCAGGGGACAGTGCAAAGGCTTCTGGGGGCAGCACAAGCTAGTGAGAACATGACTCAGGGCACTGGAAGCCTGGGGAGGCTTTCCCAAAGTTTGATCCGAGTAGCTGCACCAGCACGCTCAGGCTCTGGACTATTCCACACTGGGGATGGGTGCTGACCGGCTTAGTGGAGAGTGTGCAGAGCACTCCCATGCATACTTTACATACCCTCAAACCTTTCCCACAAACCCCACAGCCACAGCCTCCTCCACATACAACCACAGTGGTGTGCAGACCCTAAGCTTTTTTTTCCAAGCTGCCAGGGCTGCAGTCAAATTCATGCAGTGAGACTCGAGCACCCGGCACATGGTTGATGACCTAGAGAAGCTGGCACAGCAGGTGAGGAATGTGTAGGGCCTGGAAGGGTCCCTGAAGTAGAGTAGGGTATGATAGGTCTTCCCCGACCTGCCTCTGCTGCCTTGCACTGTCTTTGGGTATTTGCTCTTCCCCTCACAACTTACCTTGCTCTTCCTCTTCCATACCCACACTCATGATGGTTGTGACCCTTGGTACCTTCAACACCAATAGGTGTTGAGATCTGGCAAAGCAAAGAGGTGGCTTGGAGCTCCTGAGCTAGAAGTGGCTGGATGTCATTTTCCTCCAGGAGACAAAATCCAATGGGCTCAACCAGGTAGACTGGCATGTTGCCTGGTGAAGCCACCTGTTCCTGAGCCACAGCACCAGCCTCAGCACCAGAGTTGTGACCCTCCTATTGTCACAGCCTGATACAGTGGTGGCACGGGAAGTCATTCCCGGCTGCCTGCTAACTGTTTGTGTTGCCCTAGCACAACACCACCTGCTGCTTCTCAATGTCTGCACACCCACTAAAGGCCAGAACAAAGTCACCTTTTTAGAGAACTTGGTTGCCCTACTGTGCAATGCCAGCAAGAGTGATGACCTGCTCCTCATGTGTGGGGACTTTAACTTCACCACCAACACCTTGCTCGATCACCTGGGACCTGAGCTCACCTGCCATCAGCCCACAAGCTGCAGTCTGCCCTGGAGATCATGGACCTTGTCGATACCTGGTGAACCCTCCACACCAATACACACCAGTACACCTGGGTTAGGATGAGCACTGGCGGTCTTGCCATGGCCCATCTCTATGTCACCAATCATCTGCCATTCCTGTGCAGTATCTGCATAGTCCCTTTGGACCTATCATATCATGGCCTCACCTGCTCTGAACTGAACCTGCCTAGCAGGACCTGCATAAAAGTACCTTATTGGGGCTTCAATGTCAACCTGCTCCAAGACTCTTACTTCCAGGACTACTTTGCCTGTTTTTGGTGGAGCTAAACTATGGTGGGATGTGGACAAGGTACAGATCTAGGCCTTTTGCCAACAGTACACCCAGCTGACTGTGAGTGAGCTGCACTGCTGCATCCTAGAGATGGAGAAGGACGTGGCAGAGCTTGAGACCACCATACTGGCCACCGGCAACAAAGTGACACTGCACAAGAGCCTCCAGTTCCACAGCAAATGCCTGCGCAACATGGCAGAAAATGTGGCCCGCAGACTGAGAATCCATGCCTGCTGCCAGGAACTGGCAGAAACTGATGCCCCAACCCACTTCTTCTTTGACCTGGAGTGGTGGTGGGTGGCAAGCAAAGTCTTGGATCACCTCAAGGCCCCAGAGAGCTGGGTGATCACAGACCTGGGCAAAGTACATGAGCACATCATCACCTTCAATCACAACCTGTTTTCAGCCAAGCTGCCCTGCCCCAAGGACATACAGGAGCTCCATGAGGGCCTGCTATGCCTCTACCCAAGTAGAGCTACTGTGTGCTGGGCAGGACCATTCAAGACAAACTGTCCCTGCTGTGTGACCGACTTACAGCCAGTGAGCTCTTTGGCATGGACTTTGATCTCATCTCTCTAGACCAGAAGAAGACCTTTGACTGGGTGGGCCATGCTTACCTCTTTCAGACCCTTAAGGCCTTTGGCTTTGGGCCCCTCTTCACTGGAGCCCTCCGGGTCTTGTACCAGAGCACCTCCAACCTGCTCAAGGTGAATGGCATGCTCTGTCCACTTTTCCCCACGCATGGGGGCACCCACCAGGATTGCCTCCTGTCGGGCATGCCCGAAGCCCTAGCTGCCCAGTTGGATGTGCACTACATCTGCAGCCTGAGCTGTCTCCTCCAAGCCGCCCTCCCACCAGAGGCAGCAGCCATCCTGGACATTCATCTCCAGGCACACTAGGCCCTCCTCTCCACAGGCACCCGAGCCTTCCTCCCACTGCGGGTCACCCTGGCCATGGCCAGCCAGCTAGGTGGCAGACCAGGCACCCTGCTGACACTCCCCGTGCCTCCTGACAGAGACTCGGGTTGCCCTTTTGCTTCCCTGCCCATATAAGCCTGTATGCCTGGGAGGTCCACGTCT
Source organism: Gavialis gangeticus (assembly GCF_001723915.1). Lineage (NCBI taxonomy): Eukaryota > Metazoa > Chordata > Crocodylia > Gavialidae > Gavialis > Gavialis gangeticus. Next base: position 144,988,927 of record NW_017729022.1, read on the forward strand.
GCCATGTCCAGGGGCTGGCAAGCCACCCTAATAAACCATGGTGACATCTGCTAGGGTCACCAGCTTCCCCACCAGCCCACTCAGCTTGGCACACACTGTATTAGCCACCAACCACAAAGAAGACTGATGACTTACGGTGGTGGTTGCTGCATGGCATCCTAACCAGTGACACGTTCGCGTCCCAATTTGACCTGGCTGCCTTGATGGCCTGTCACTTCTGTCCTACGGGTGTTGAGGAGAGCCTCTTTCCCCATCTACAGCTGTTCTTTACCACCCTTAAGCAACTACTGTGGGCAGTGGGCACGAGCCTCTCAGAGAGCACCTACGTGTACTCCTATCCATACCAGGTGGCTGAGTAGGGAGCCATATGCCTGGCCAACTTTCTCCTGGGCCAGTCCAAGATGGCTGTCATTAAGAGCCACCAAAACCGACTTGCCAAGACAGGCTCACACAATACCCTGCTGCTTTTCTGCTTCCTGGTGTGGGCATACCTCTTGCTGGAGTTCGAGCACACTCTGCTCCAGTGGTCAGTGCCCACTTTAGAAGTACACTGAGCCCTTGAGGGGGTGTTGTGCCATGTGGAGAATGAGCATTTTCAGCACACACTCTGATGGCATGACCAGTATGGGCCATTGGGTGGGCCCAGTGCTGAACTATGAACCCATGCTCGTGCCACGCCATGGGCCCTCACCAGACTGCTTTCTGCTTTTTCTTTTTTGTGTGGGTGTTTGGAGGCATTGTCACATGCACTACTGGGTTGAGCAGGATAGAAAGGAAGGCTCCAGTCTGTACAACCTTGTGGCCAGGTGTCCTGACCGTGTAACGGTGTGTAAAGCACAACATGTAATACTGCAATGGTGTTTGTCACGGTGTGATGTTACGGTGCAGTGGCACAGTGCTTCTGTTTGTCAGTAATCTGTCTGTTTTTACTTTGTATATTAGACCTGGTTCCTGGACAGGCTGGCTTTTGTACCCTGAACCCCTCAATAAAAGTAGCTAAAAGTCTGTCCATCCTTCCTTCCTTCCACTTTGGATGCACTAGACAAGGCTCGCTTGGAGCTGCATGGGAAGATCCTAAGCGTAAGACTCCCTGGCATCCTATCTCTTTCTTTCTCTGACTCCCACCTGTCTAAAGGTCTCTAGATTCTCTTTATCTCACTTTATGATTCTTTTCTTGCATTTTTGTAGCTTTTTTCCCCCCTTTTCTCTCCTCTTTGTCCCATCCCCCTTGTACTTCCAGTTTCTTTGTCTTTACAGCCTTCTTTCTTACTGTCTCCTTTCCTTTCTTTCTCTCTTTGTTTTCTGTTTGCTTGTTGTGGGGAGTTATCTTTTCCATTACCTTGTCTTCTGAGGGGTGTTCTTAATTACCCTTTCTGTCCCCACCCCCTTTGTTTTCTTTTTTTTCGCTGTTTCAATCCCCTTTCCCCCCACCATTTTTTTTCTTCTTTCCCCCTCCCATCTAGAGTTTTATGGCTGCATTCCCAGACACTTATCTTTTTAGTTAGTATAAATTTTTTTTGTTTTCCTTTTGCTTAGGTATAGCTGGAAATTAAACCTGTTCTAACAGGAATGGCTGCTTCTACACCCAGCAGCTGGCATGAGGATGCCTCCCAGAACCTTCCCATTACCCATGGTTTGAGGGTTCACACCCCTCCCTTCATTGGGGTTGAGGTCTGTGTAGATGCCCTTGTTAGTCTCCTGGGACAACGTAACATACGTTACGCAGGTCATGTCAACATGGTCCCAATGATTTATCTGAGCGATTCCACCTTAGTTAACAGGGTGTGCGCAGAGGGCCTGGACATTGCGGGTGCACGTTATTTTGTCACACCCCTAGACACCCTAGCAGTGAGGGTGGTGATTTCTAATGTGCCCTCACATGTGACCGATCGGGAGCTGGCCAAGGAACTCGAGCCCTATGGGGTTCTTACAAGTCCCTTTTGCCGATTGACCATAGGGAGTAAAAACCCCAAACTTAGGCATGTCCTGTCTTTTCAAAGGCAGGTTTTCATGCTTCTCAGGGAGGGATCACGGTCTCTGCCTCAGTCCTTGAGCCTCATGTTCCACAGGGAGAGGTTTGTAATCTATTTTTCCTTTGGGGAGACCACGTGTTTTCAGTGTGGTAGCTCTTCCCACCCAGCAGCTCAGTGCCCACAGGGGAGATAGGCCAAAACATCAGTGACTACAGCAGCACCGACAGATGGCGCATCCACTTCTGAGATGCAGGCCCCACCCAGTGAGGCTGGAAGCTTTTCCCAACCTCCTTCTATCCCTGTTCCATCTGAGGGGGCTGGAGTCTCTGGCATGATCATGCTGTCCAGCAGATGGTCTTGGACTAGGCCCCAACCCTCTCCCCCACTCATTCCACCTACAGTGCCCACCCCCACCAGTACAGAGATGCCACCAGGTGGAGAGGCTGATGCCTCCACTTCCCCCCTGCCTGCCTTGACCACCCTGATTGAGGTGGCTGGGATGGTCAGAGATTGTGGCACCAAGGCCCTGTCAAATGATGGGGCTCAGGCCTCCTTCCAGTTGCCCTCCACCACGACTTTGTCTGAGGTGGCTGGCCCTGGAGAGGCAGCCCAGAAGCAGTCAGGCCCACCCTCTATGAAGGGTGGGCCATCTGCCACACAGAAGAACAACAAAGAGAAGAAAGTAAGAGACCACTCAGGACTCCCCATCCCCACTGAGACCTTCCTCAGCTGGTGCTGGGGGGGGCCCTGCTGGACAGCCTGGCCCCACTCTGGCTGTCATGTCAATGACCCTGTTGATTGGGGATGAGAGCAGCTTGGAGGTGGGGGAGGTGAAGGCAGGGATCACTAACCCCTTGCCTATCTCCCAACTTTTGGAGATGGGTGGCAGTAAGACCTATACACAATGTCTCTCTTCTGGAGGTCTGACCCAGGGGGCAGCAGAGGAATCTGCTGACCTCTTGGTCACATCCCAAGTTTCTGAATTAGATGAGGAGGCTAGTGAGATGGAAGCCCAGCTTTCTGAAGAGACCTTGAGAGCAGGATGACCTCTCTCCCCCCAAGAAGCTGGGGATTGCTCTTCGAGAGCCAGACCACGACCTGGATGCTCAGAGGAGGTTGATGGGTTTAGATATTGAGGGTGTAGATGCTGAGCTCCCAACTAGGGTGAAGCCTGGCTCCATGTATGTTGGAAATGTGCAGCCCATGTTGGCAGATGCCCCCTGGTTTGGTCCTGATTATGGCGGGCTCCTGACCTTTTTGAAACAGACAAAAGGACAGAAGAACATATTGGGGCGCATCACCCAATGGTGCACAGATCCTAAAGTTTTGCCAGAGCTGCAGCCAAACTTATGCAGCAAGATCTAGGCACTTGGCAGAAGGCTTATTGTCTGGAGAAACTCTCACAGTGGGTGAGGGACAAGTGGGGCCTGGCAGGGTCCCTGAAGTAGAGTAGGGCACGATAGGCCTTTTCTGGACTTGTCTCTACTTTTTGCTCTGCTCTTGGGGGCTTGCTTTTTTATCTATACCTTACCTTGCTCTTCCTCTCCCATACCCACACCCATGGCAGCCACAGCCATTGGTACTTTTAACATCAATGGCTGTCGAGATCCAGTGAAACAGGAGGTCGTCCTGGAGCTCCTGCGCCAGAAGCGGCTGGCTGTCGCCTTCCTCTAGGAGACATTCTGACATGCTCAACCAGTTGGCTTGGCACGCTGCCTGGCAAAGCCAGTTGTTCTTGAGTCATGGCACCAACCTTGGCGCCGGGGTCGTGACTGTCCTATCGTCACAACTACAGCATGACATGGCGGTGGCATGGGAGATTGTCCCCAGCCGCCTGCTGAAGGTCCGCGTCACTGTAGCACAACACCACCTGCTACTTGTGAACGTCTATGCACCTACTGAAGGCCAGGAGAGAGTCACTTTCTTTGAGACCTTGGCCACCCTTTTGTGCGATGTTGGTGAGGATGATGACCTGCTTCTTGTAGGTGGGAACTTTAATTGTACCACTGACACCCTGCTTGATTGTACGGAGCTTGAGCCTCACCTGCCCTCAGCCCGCAAGCTGCAGTTTGTCTTGGATACTGCAGGCCTCATTGACGTTTGGCAAGCCCTGCACCCTTACATGCACCAGTACACCTGGGCCAGGATGAGTGCCAGCAGTCTCACTATGGCCCTCCTCGACTGTGTTTATGTCGCCAGGCACCACCTGCCACTCCTACGCAGTGGCCACATCATTCCCTTGGCCTGTCAGATCATGGCCTGGCTTGCTGTGATTTGAGCCTGCCAGGGAAAACCTGTGTGCGAGTGCCCTATTGGTGTTTCAACATTAGCCTGCTTCAAGACCCTTACTTCTGGGACTGCTTTGCCAACTTTTGGCAGGGCTGGGAGGCCACAAGACTGAATTACTCCTCCTGGAAGCTATGGTGGGATGTAGGCAAGGTACAGATCTGGGCTTTTTGCCAGCAGTACACTCAGCTGGCCACAAATGAACTGTGCCACCATATCAGAGAGCTGGGGGAAGATGTGGTAGAGCTCAAGATTGTCCTGCTGGCTGCTGGCAGTGATGCAGTGCTCGCAAGAGCCTCCAGTTCCATAGGAAGTGCCTGCATGAGTTGGTAGAGAGTGCGGCCCATGAAGCGAGGATCCACGCCCACTGCCAAGAGTTGGCCGAAACAGATGCCCCAACCCACTTCTTTTTCAGCCTGAAGCAATAGCGGGCAGTGAGCAAAGTCTTAGATCACCTCAAGACCCCCGAGGGCCAGGTAATCACTGAAGTATGTGTGCATGCTGTTGCCTTCTATCATGACCTGTTTGTGGCTGAGCTGTCCTGCCTTGAGGCCACGCAGGAACTCCATGCAGACCTGCCACACCTTGGTGCCCTGGAGGACAGCGAGCTTGAGGAGGAATTGTCTCTGGTGGAGCTGACAGCGGCTGCATCTGGCCTCCCCTGTGGCAAAGCCCCAGGCCTCCTGCTAAGCTCTACAAGACTTTCTGGCCTCTTCTCAGCCCCTGTCTCCTGCATGTTTTCCAGGAGAGTCTTGCCGACAAGGTCTTGCCGATCAGTTGCCGCCGTGCAGTGCTCACACTGCTGCCCAAGAAAGGAGACCTTGGCTGCATTAAGAACTGGCAGCCGGTCTCCCTGCCGTGCATGGATTACAAGATTCTAGCCAAAGTGTTGGCCACCTGCCTCTGCACTGTCATGGTCTCCATCACTGGGCCTGAGCAGAGCTACTGCTTGCCAGACAGAACCATCCAAGACAACCTGTTTCTTCTGCACAACCTACTTACAGCCAGTGAACTCTTTGGCCTAGACATTGGTCTTATCTCGCTGGATCAGGAGAAAGCCTTTGGCTGGGTGGACCACACCTACCTCTTTCAGACCCTGGAGGCCTTTGGCTTTGGGCCCCTTTTCACCAGGGCCTTCTGCATCTTAGATCAAGACACTTCCAGCCTGCTCAAGGTGAATGGAGTGCTCTGTGCCCATTCCCCAAATGCAGAGGCATCCATCAGGGCTGCCCCCTGTCGAGCATGCTCTATGCCCTGGCCATTAAGCTACTGCTGCATGCACTGAGGCACCGCCTGAGCAGTGTGGGTCAGGCCATGATGGCCGTCCTCAAGAACTGCCAAAACCAGCTTGCCAGGACTGGCTTAGAGGATGCCCTACGGCTTTTCCACCTCCTGGTGGAGGCGTGCCTCCTACTGGTGTTTGAGTACGCTGTGCTCTGGTGGGTAGTGCCTGCCTTTGAGACACTCTGGGCCCTTGAGGGAGTGCTGTGCCATGTGGAAGATGGCTGTCTCAAATAGGCGCTCTGATCTCATGATCGGTCTGGGCAAGCGGGCTGGCTTGGTGTCGGACTACGACTTCCAGGTCGTGCCATGTCCTGGGCCCTCACCAGGCTGCTTTTTTGCTTTCTTTTTGTGTGGGAAGTTGAAGGTTTTGTTATGTGTATGAATTGTTTATTTATAGCTATGACCGTGTGGCCAGCACTCCGACCACATAACTAGCATGTAAGACATGACATGGAATGTAGCGAAGGTGTCTGTCATGGTGTGATGTGTTGAATGCAATGACATGGTGTTCTTGGTTTGATAGTAATTTGTTTGGTTTTTTGCTTTGTAAACGGCCACCCTTTTTGTATCCCTGAAACCCTGAATAAAGTAGTTAAAAAGTCAAAGTCCTTCCTTCCTTCCTTCTTCAGTGCATCATACATATATTCACTAAGTTCCCAAAGCAATCAGGCACAAAACCTGGGATGATTTCTGAAAGCTGTTCTCCCCTTGAGTTATTCTGAAGGCCTGATCAGTACAGAGGGGATGTTCAACATATCAGAACAGACATTGGAAAATTCCTGCTTACTTTTTAAAATTTTGAGTCTCTCCCCTTTAATCCTGAGCTGCTGTGTTGTACTGCATTCTTCTCTTCCTGAGACCTCACCTTTCTTCTCTGTGGATTTGGTTTCTCCATTTCTTCCTCCATCTCAATTAAAACAAGTAGGCATACATCAGTGGATAGGAATGGGAAAGAATATCTGGGAATCATATCTTGCACCCTGCTAGTTGCTCAACTGTGTGACAAGTGTTGATATGAGGCAGAAAACTTAAAATGATATATGATTCTTCTCTTTACTGCAACTCTTCCTACTCCCCAAGTTTCATAATTTTGTATTTATTATCCAAATAAGTTTCATCTATTGAAAATCTAAAACAGGGCTGTTCCACTGGCAACCTGTGAACTGCACTGGGTCACCAACGGTTAGCCTGTAGCCCTCAGGCTTCTGGTCCAAACACAACTCACAACTCCTCTGGGGCCTGATGAGGCTGCAGTCTCCCAGGGCAAATCATCTCCTCCTTCTGCAGGGGGCCCCCAGCTGCATCAGGGCTCTCTTGGGCCTTTGGCCCACTCGTGGCTTTGTGCAATGTCTTGTGCACCAGTGGCCCTTCTTGGCCCTGTGCACGATTCTGTGCACTGATGGCCCTGCCTCATGAAGGGGGTATAGAAAAACCCTGTTTTTCTTTTTTATTATTATTAAAAATGCATTCCCTCCCCTTC
>NW_017729022.1:145000949-145002720 GCF_001723915.1 Gavialis gangeticus
AACTCACCCTAGCACTCCACGCCAGCTAGTGTCTCCAAGCTTCTCCTCCAGGCCATATGCTTCTTGACCTACCCCAGTGAGGAGTAGCTGAGGGACCATGTGGCAGAGTTGGTGGGAGGTAATGGCCCTGGCATGTGTAGTGGGGGACACTTGCTGCACAGCTCCCAGCCAATCAGAGGTTTGACAGCCCTAGCTTGGGAGAACCAAATGAATGCATGAGAAAATTGAGAGCTAGCATAACTGATGTCTCTTAAAATGAAGTAGTTCTGAGTAGAGCTGGCTAAAAAAAAAAAATGTCAGCATTGTTTTTTCAAATAAAAATGGGCTTCTTCACTAAATGAATTTAAAACAAGATGTTATTTTTTTTCATGAAAACATGAAATTACTCCAAGCCAAAATATCTTGATTTATTTATCCAACTCTGGCACTACATGGGAGCTATATTTCAGTTTCCTCATAACTCTATTTTCTTCTATGAGCCAGGTTCCTCTATTGAACAATGATTCTCATAATTCAGTAGCACTACAAAATTGCCATGATGCTTTCCCTCATACAAAGACAGACAATGGTACATCATGGGAGACAAAACCCAGTAGGACTCCCCAACTGCAGAACAAAAAGGGATTATAGAATTATAGGAAATTAGGGTTAGAAGGGACCTCAGCAAGTCATAGTAGCAGAAATGGAAGATGGGAATAGGAAAAAGAGGTAAAAATGGAAATGAAGTTAACCCTACTGTTCATTCATCTAAACTGTACTTACTTAGTTTACTTGCAAGAATGTTGTACAAGACCGTATCCAAAGCCCTGCTGAAGTCAAGGTATATCATATCCATTGCTCTCTGCACATCCACAGAACTAGTCATCTCATCATAAAATTAGGTTGGTCAGGCATGATTTGCCCTTGGTGAATCCATGCTGACTGTCCCTAATCACCTTCTTCTCCTCCAACTGCTTAGAAATGGATTCCTTGAGGTCCTACTCCATGATTTTTCTAGGGACTAAGGTGAGACTGACCAGTCTGTAGTTCTCCTGGAGGCCTCATAATAGTATTTTGAAATTGAACTATTGCTTTTCGGTATTTCCCTAATTTTTAAAAATTGCCTATAGAAAAAATATCTGACTATTTTAAAGGGATGTAGGGGTGGAACTATAAAGGGAAGGCAGTTAGAGGGAGCAGAAAAGGTATCCCTCTGCTCAGGTAAGCTCTATTTCCATTTTTTCCTGTTTCCTTCTACCATTTCTACTACTTTTTCCCTTCAGCAAGTGCCATCTCTGTCTTTTTGTTTTCTATCAGAAAGCTGAAAAAAGTTGCTCCCTCTACATCCCTGCCATGAAGCCTGCCAGTTTTCAAGGAGATAGGTGCAGGGGTTTATGGGAAACTACACCTCAAACTGCTGACAAGCAAAACTCGTAACGTGTGACTGTGTGTGTGTTAAGGTGCAGCAGGGTGAAAACTGCAGGAATGATAGCCCCTGCTGAGGCCCTGAAGCTGGACAGGTTTCAAGGAGATAGGTACAGGGGTTTCTGAGAAACTCCACCTTGAACTGTTCAGAGCAAAACTCATGTCACTTCTAAGTGTGAAGGCACAGAGAAAGCTCAATTCAAACAATGCTTTTTATGCTGTCTTTCTGTCCCACCCCCAGAGCACTAGGATTGGAAGGGACCTCAGGGAAGGATTACAGTCACTGGTCAGCTACACAGTCCATAATAAGGCAGTCCTTCCCCACTCTTCCCCCTCCCTCTCCTCCACCAAAGTTTCACTCACATTC
>NW_017729022.1:145002760-145022020 GCF_001723915.1 Gavialis gangeticus
AATCTCCTCCCCCTCCCTCTCCTTAGTTTCTGTTTAGCTGCAAGCAAGCCTGGCTTTGAAACTCAAAATATTTCAAAACTTTTGAAACTTTTTAAGTGCCCTCATTTCATTTTGAAGCTGTTTTAAAGTCATTTATTTCATTTCTATTTCACTGTTTCAAGCTTGAAATGCATTGAAATAGCTTCAAAATGAAAAACCCACTGAAATTTCACACAGCCCTAATACTTACTTACATACATATATCCATACAAACATGCATATCAGTAGGCACCTCTACATATTCATTAACACACTGTAATTACTGTGCATTAAGTTTAGTACCTATAAAAACAGGTACTAAATGTGCTATGATTACAGTGCATTAATGAATGTGTAGACATATCCACTGATATATATGTTTCTATGCATATGTGGGCACATCTACACATGCTACTATGGTGTGCCAGGCATAGTTATGTTTAGGGACTACATTATCGTATAATGACGGAGTGTGTTGTTACAGTGACATAGTATCACATGTAGACATGCCTTGCATGTATATATGTATTATCTTGGGCATATGGTAGTCCTTAGTTTTATTTTCAGGTGGTTTAGGACAATTCTTAGCTTAACGTTAAATTTTAATATCTATTTCACCCATCTTGAACTCTTGCTCTATGTAGAAGATAATTATATTTCAGTAGAACACAAGCTAATTTGTGGGTTTAATATACAGCTGTTTTTAGATAGTAATAAAATCCTTTTCCAAAGCACTAAGTGCTTTGTGACTAAGTGTTGTAACAGCACTGCAATAAAACAATCAGTTTTTAGCCTCACATCTCAGGTTTCTCTTTATTCAAATCCTTATTGATGACAATATCTATCGCTATCTAAGAACTCCTTGTTTTAGAAACAGGTTATACTGCCATCACCATTCTTTGTATTTTATAATGAAGTCAGAGGAAACTAGGTAATCCAGGGTATGGACAGGTATTCATTTAAAGTGATAAGAATTTCCTGGAAATTTCCAGCACCAAAAAAAACATAGCGTAACATGCATGTACAGCTATTCAAATGCCCAATTGTCTGGAGCACTACATAGCATGTACTGCTAGAACTTGCAAGGAGTGTTTTGTGAATAGTTTCCATCTCCAGAGATTCCTGAGGATGGCCAGACTCAAAAAGAGGTGGCAACTGAGTGGCCACCCAAGAACCAGGTCAACCCAGGCACTCTCCTCCCCAACCCCTGGGCTGCCAGTATGATTCAATTCAGAGACCCATCAAAATGATGACAAAGGTCAACTGAGATTGGACAGTACTCTGGGAATAGCTTGAAATCTGCTTCTATATGGACTGGGAAAGATTCTATCGTGCTCATGAACAAAGATTGTGCTGAGCACCAAGGTGTCATGATGATATGTGCACTCAGCGCCACCTCCCTGGAGCAGTAGAGTTTGACATTAATCACAAATAGACTCCCTAGACCTGAAGAAGGTGTTGATAAGCAAAGGACTGAGCTATGCCCTGTAGCTATGAACACGAAAGTGTACAGGCATTATATATGGCACTGAAAATCATCACACAGCCAAAGAGCTACTGTTGGAAAGAAATAATATTTTGTGGCAGTTTTGCCAGTTTTTTCCCACTATAAACAGCTTAAATGACAGTAAGTTTGTTTTCTAATGTGCTAAAAGGGTATATTCAATGCTACAAATGTAACACTTGTCCATGGCCTCAAACTGACTTTTCCAGCCACACTTGCAGTAATAACTGTATAGCCGAATTTGAGACTGACATTTGCCATCATAATTTGAGCTAAGGAATGTAATTCTATTTCCATATGAAATAGTAAGTATGTTGGATTAAAGTGACTTCAGGCAATGTTTTTGGATTTACAATTCATAAACATAAAAAAATCACAAGGTAATAGAATGTTAATACAGGGACTCAGGAAGGTATCTGGGAAGCAATCACTGGAATTCCTGCTAAATTTTTGTTAGAACTGAGATGTATATCAGTCCACCTGAAGAATTCATTAAATATATCAATGAATATAAGGTTAGAATGTAGCACTTTAATGCTGGAGTAACTCTGGGGAAAAAGAAAAAGGTGATGTCATATAGAAACCTTGAGTTGTAGCCCAATGACAAGTGGAGAAGGATAGATGGGTTCAAGATAAAGAAAGAAAATGAACCTATATATATTTCCCCAAACACTCACCCAATTTTTACTCAGATTTTTCACAAAGGCTGAAGTTCTTGTTTGTTTGTTTTTTTCTTTTAGTCTCTACAAGTTCAGTTCCAGCTGAGACTGGACATAGAAGTTGTAAAATCCAAGGATGACCACCATAGCCATTTACAGAACAGAAGTCCTTTTTTTCTGACTGATTTTCAAGATTGAGATGTGGCTTTGCCCCAGGTTGGACAGTAGAAGGCTGGTTCTATTCTTTCTAAACATTCCCCTTCTCTCTCTCTTTGTGAACAGCTCTTCATCTTGAGCTATGCTCAGTCAAAAAAATCCCTAATTAACCTCCTTTCTATACTCCACTGATACCTACATCTCGTCCCTGCTTGGTCTCTGAATTGCCTGAGTGACATCTGTGGATAGGCTTATACATTCCATTGCAAAATGCCTCCTTTCAACAAATCAAGAAGTTTCACTTTGGTTTCAGATTGTTTTTTATTTGCATGTATAATATAATGCAATAATTTTGAGGGGTGAAAGCTTTTATTGGACAAGCTGCATGGTTGGAATAAAGTTAAACAACCTTTGAAATGAAAGACATTCTTCATCAGGTCTGAGGAGGGAGGCAAAAAGCTGTTTTGCTGTCTTGCATTTGAAAGCTTGTCTAACTTTATTCCAACACACAGTTGGTCCAATAAAATACATCACTCCCCAGAAATCCTTGTCTCTTGCATAATTAATTTCTGGACCATCACAGCTACAATATCACTCTAATTCTATTATAATATAATAACAATATTTTGTAAAAGTTATTCCAAAATGAAAATTTTAAAAGTTTCAGCTCAAAGTGATTAAATGCAAGATTTTTTTATTCCCCCCCACCTTTTTACTTCACATTTCCTGGATTTTCTCTAAAACAAAATGTTAGTGAAATCAATATACTTTTTGAAAGAATTTCCATTTTGACACACTGATGGAAAATGAGTCTTTTAGAAGTTTTCTGGCCCACTCTACTTTTCACAAATCATTTATGGTGTGCCTGGAAGTAGGAGATTCCATATTATATTATTACTATGTTTACCTAAATATAATATGAGGTTTTTTTCCCCACAGTCAGGATGGGGAAAAAAAACCTTCATCTTAAATGTGTATACATAGAACCCACATTAAATACATTGTCTATTCCTGAACTACTGCTCTTTAAAAATAGCATGTTCTCAGTAATGGAAACTAACTATGATGCTGATTAAATGCAGCCAACATTGAGCATGACTATAAAACACATAGCCCACATGGGACAAACCTACTGATGGGAAAAAAACCAAACATTATTTTTGTGTGTGTTCCAAGCCAAAAGAGCCAGACATACTGATGGGAATCTACCATAAGGCTAGGTTAAATAGATTGATTGATTGATTGATTGATTGATTGATTGATTGATTTTTTGGAAAAAAAGTTTGTACTATATATATAAGTATGAAGAAAAATATTGCTTAGAAGTGTATTTATGTTGTACCTGTGCTAACACTTGTAGCAGTTTGTAAAAAGGTAGCATGTATATATTTGGGATAAACCTAGTGTATAAAAATCTTTATTTCAAAGACAGTGTTTTCAAATTTGCCCCTCACTTCCATGAGTTCAGGGACAGCCAGGTCTCATAGTAAAGGGGAGGGGGGACAGCTACAGGGGGGAGAAGTTGAGAGGGCAATGGGGCCTCTTGACTCCTCCCGATCTATTTTCCCTGCTGTAGCCGTAGGAGACGAACACATTTAAGGAAAACCTCTAATAATTAGATTATATACCTGGAAAATTATAACAATTTTTTTCTATATATAGAATCTAATTATTGGGAGGTCATCTTATATTTGAGTAAACATAGAATTATCTAAGTTCTTACAAGGAAGTTTATTTAAATGGGATTTGCAGCCAAAAGAGGTTAGGTAGTCCAGGTTAAAGCATCAATAATCATATGAGCATGTTTATTTGAATCATACCTTGAAAACATTTTAGGGTAATAATGCTCATACTAATATATGGTCAGTAGCTATGCAACACTCTAGTCTTCATTTTTTATTTCTTGAAGAACCCTTCATAGTCTTCTTTTCTTCCATCTCCTCCCTTTCTTCCTACTTTTATACTGCTTATGACTGTTGCTTAGCCAGAGTGCCAAATAAGTTGAAATGAAATAATGAGCCTAACTATGCTTTATTTTCCCTACGGATCTCTGAGCACAGATATTACTTCTATCATCAACACCTCATTCAACAAACTGTAGTATCAACAAGAGACAAGATAAATCACCTGGATATTTCCTTCTCTTCCACCTAGTGTATTCTGATTACACAAAAAGTCCTATCCACTACTAACAGAGGATATGGCTACAACAATGCTTGAAACACTTTCAAAAGAGGAACATTTCAAAAGGCAGAAGCTAGTTATTAAATCTTATGGGTAAATAGTTGAGAATGATTCATATATATCAAAACTGCTCTAACTTTAAGCCTGGATGAAAGAAAGCATTCATTTTATACCCTCTCTCTAGCTGGGTCTCCATAAACATCATTAGCTAAGGACTACTAGATAATGTTTATTATGAGAAGGGCTGTATGACTTTTTTAAAATAGTCAAATATTTTATTAACTTAATAAAGCAGAATCAGGTTAACCAAAGTGATTGGTGAATCATGTCAACTTAAACTGCTTTGGTTTACTGAAAACTGGGTTTGAAAAAGTCAAAACATTGTGTTCTGACGTTATAAAATCAATTGTTCAGTCAGCATTTGTTTTTAAAATGCATCATTAAAAATTTATCTTCTGAGGGGCTGATGGGGGGCACCACATTTGTTGTTGTTCAGGCAGCAAAGTGAAAATTCGATTTTTTCATATTTCTCTAGTTGCGTGTTCCCCACTGTGACCAGTCTACAAAGAAGTGTGAAACAGCTCACAGATAGAGAACTTGACTCTTAGCTTAGAGAGTTATACTGGTAGCTTTGAATGCCCCCAATTCAATCTCTGGTGGTGGTCAGATTGGCAGCTGTCACAAGCACAGTTACCCTACATTCATCTTAAATCAGCTTTCTGGGCTTGCTTCCTATCTAGTGCTAGTATCACACAATTATTCCTCCTCTTATTGCACTGTAGCAAAACTCCCAGTTTTTCTTTTTTTTTTTCTTTATTTTAAAATTCATTCCCTCCCCTTCCCCTATCATTTCTCACTTTTTCTATCCCTCTCTTTTCCCTATAGATAAGTATAAGTGAGCTCAGGCTTAGGATAAGCTTTAATATATTGATTTCGATAGCAAGTTTTTGGTTTTGGATATCCACTATTTTATATTGTATAATTATTAGGTTTGTATTGATTTTTAATGTTGTAATATTGTATTATTATTATTTTGGTATCGATTTTTATTGTTCCATATGGATATTGTATGGTTTAGGCCTGTGTTTATAAGTGAACCAAAGTCATGTCAAGTTTCCATGACCCAGCCCCACCTCCAAGGTCAGTCAGAACCCCAGGACCTCCACTCTGGGTGCCCCTCACAGGTGTCCCTGGCCCTTTTGACCTTTCTGGTCCTGGACCCAGCATTGACCAGTTGAGGGTGTCTCAAGTCAGGCTTCTTGAGCATCTAGCCTCCTCTCTTTCATGGATCCACCTTCTCAGCCCTACTTTGGGGTTACTCACTCAGTTGTAGGAGCTGGGGTTAAGGCTCCCCAACCTGCCTTCACTACAGTGGTAACTGGCCTGGCATTTCCTTGGGGTTCCCACCCCACTAGGAGCCCCACCAGGTCACCCATCTCCAGCAGGGTGCAGTTTTAGGTAGTTCCCAAGGCCAAGAACCTCTTTGCCATCCCCATAAGCTCTTGCCTTTACCTCCTGGGTTGTTTCTACTGCAGCTCAGCTAGGTGATGTTTCTGCTTGAGCTGGCAACAGCAGACTGCAGCCCTTATATACTAGGTTCTCAAAATATCTGCCACCATCAGGCACCTGCTGGATGCCTGACCCAGCCCTTTAAGTGGCAGGCACCAACAGTGCACAGCCACAGACCCCTACAGGACAAAATAGGGCAAATGGTAACAGAGAAGGGGGACAAAGCTCAGCTCTTCAATGAGTTCTTTGCATCTGTATTCCTAGACACAGACCAAGAAAAATCTCCCAGTTGGATCACAGATAGACACAGGAGCAACACCAGCCTACCAACTGTTAGCACAGACTTAGTGAAGGGGCACTCGGAGGGGCTGGATGTGTTCAAATCAGTGGGTCTGGGTGAACTTCATCCAAAGGTGCTGAAGGAATCAGCCAGTGTCATAGCAGAGCCACTGTTCAAGCACTCATGGTGCTACTGTCAGGTCCCAGAGGACTGGAAAAGTGCCAGTGTGGTCCCTATTTTCAAGAAGGAGAGGAGGGAGGAACCAAAAAACTATAGATCAATTAGTCTCACCTCTATCCTTGGGAAAATTCTGGAAAAAATCATTAAGGATCACATTTGTGGGAGATCATCAAGGGAAATAATGCTGAAAGGAAATCAGGTAGATACTGCCTAGCTAACCTTGTTCTTTTTATGACCAGGTCACAAAATGCTTAGACACAGGAGTTGAGGTAGATGTCATCTACCTAGACTTTAAGAAGCCCTTTGATGTGGCATCTCATTTTATTCCTATAAATAAACTGACAGACTGTGATGTAGATGATAACATGGTCAGGTGGGTGGCAAATTGGCTTAGGCACCACAACCAATGGTGGTGCATGGGTCAATATTGACCTGGAAAGATATGGGCAGTGGAGTCCTGCAAGGCTTAGTCCTTGGACCGGTGCTGTTCAATGTCTTCATCAGTGACTTGGATGAGGGTGGGGAGAGCACCCTATCCAAGATTACAGATGATACCAAATATGGGGCAAAGTTAACATACCAAAGGGTAGGGAATGGATACAGCTGGATCTGGACAGGTTGGGAAAAATCAATGTGATGAAGTGATCAACAAGGCTAACCACATTTTATTATGCATTAGTAAATGCATGACATACAGGTCCAGAGAGGTGATGCTTCCCCTCTATGCAGCATTGGTCAGACCACAGTTGGAGTACTGTGCCCAGTTTTGGGTGCTGCACTTCAATAGGGATGTAGAGAATCTTTAGAGGGTTCAGAGGAGAGCCACTCGTATAGTCACAGGCCTGCAGGTAAGGCCCTACGAGGAGAGACTGAGGGACCTAGATCTTTTCAGCCTTTGCAAGAGGAGGCTGAGAGGTGGTCTTGTGACTGCCTATAAATTCATCAGGGGAGGGCAGTCAGGAATAGGAGATGCTCTATTTACTAGGGCACACCCTAGAGCACAAACTGAGAGCAGATTAAGGTTGGGCATTAGAAAGAACTTCTTCATGGTAAGGGCTGCCAGAATTTGGAATGGGCTTCCAAGGGAGGTCATGCTCTCCCCTACCCTGGGGGGGTCTTCAAGAGGAGACTGGACAAGAACCTATTTGGGGTCATCTGAACCCAGCACTTTTTCCTGCCCAAGGCAAGGATTCAAACTCGATGAACTACCGAGGTCCCTTCTGACCCTAACATCTATCAATCTATGAACATCTAAAGTAGAACATGTAGATAGGGGAGATTTGAAAATTTAACCCATAAGTATAAGTGTTCCCGTTCCCTAAACAGGCAAACAGATTGCTTTTCCTTTATTCTCTATAAGAATAACGTTTTGTTTCATATTTCTCTGTGTTTAAAAAATACATCTCCAATGAACTTTACTTAGTTCTGTTGATATTCAATCTTTCCTCATGTTAATAAATGCTTCTTTATGGTTGAACAGGCCATCAACAGGTGTTCAGCCCAGTCTGGGGAACACGTGGAGAGTTTTTTCCCACTTTCCTGGTCCCCAGGAGAAGTCAAGCAGCTGCTGTGTCCCTCATTTTCCTCAAATCAGGGTCTGGAGAAAGCAAGAGATACATTTCCTCACCTCTCCATTCCTCCCAGGGATCAGGAGAGTCAAGCAGCAGTGTTTCTTCAGTCTTCCTCAGGCTGGGGTCATCCTGGTTTGGCAAAAGCAGGGGAACATTTCCCTCCACTCTACTCCTCACATTCCCTGGGAGGAATAGAGTAGTGGAATCGTACAGGTGCTTGGTCCTGCACGATAAACTCTTGCACATGCAATATTTTCTTGGTTGACAGGCCTGTATGTTCCCAGTTTCTAGCTGGAAAAAGGCATTTCTCTCATTCAATGGAAATGGATTGCCTGGCCATATTCTCTGTGAAATCTTCCCCCTTTGTGCTGACTTCACACAAAAACTGTTTTTTGCATCTGTAGGTGCATCTATGTGTGTGCTTTAATACGCAGTAGCCTATTTTTGAATGTCACATCAAAAAACATGCTAATATGCTAATACACAATAAAATTAGGCTACTGTGCATTAAGCATCTCTAAAAAAAGTGTGCATTTTCACTACTGTGCATTAGGGCAGCCTGATGCAATTTATTTAGTACCTCACATTACAGGTACTAAATGTAATGTGCATTAGGAAAGGTGCATTAATTAATGTGTAGATGCACCCTGTATGGTTTATAGTTGTTCCCCTCCCAATTATTTCCTTCCTTTTATTCCCATATTCTCTGTATTGTTTACACAGATACTTAAAATGACAGCAGAAAGTTGCAAAAAACTTCTCTTCTGAGAATTACCATATTTACTCAAACCTAAGTTGACCCTGAATTTAAGACAAGTCCCAATAATTACATTCTATATATGGAAAATTTAAAAATGTGTTATAATTTTCCATGTATAGAATCTAACTACTAGAAGGTCATCTTTATTCCATTCCCCCCACCACTGCAGGGAGGCAGGTGGTGTGGGGAATTCAGGCAGCTTGTCCCGTGCTTGTGTCTGCCCTCCTGCCACCTATGTTTGCCCCTCCTGCACCCTCAGAACCCTGCTTTCCCCTCTGTATTTCCTCCCACTACTGCCCCCCTTCTCTTTCCCCAGTCTCCATCACCTTCCCCCTGGCCTCTGATCTTCCCGAGTCCCTGCTTCCCATTCCCCTCCATTTACGCTTGCTCTGCACTGGCAAGCTCCATGCCTATTTTAGCCTAGGATACAAAGCACAGCCCCAGCCCAACACCTATAGCAGCATTGCTATGGGGCCAGGTTGAAATCATGCTCAGTGTCCAAGGCCGCAGCATGCACAGAGCCTGCCAGTACAAAGCAAAGTTAAGGGGGGAGGGAGGTGAGGAGAGAGAGAGAGAAAGGAGGCAGAGGGAGCAGAGGCTGCGGGGACAGGGGTGGGGAGAGGGGAAAGATGGTGGCATGCAGAAAGGGAGCAGGCAGGCAGCAGCTGTGGCTGCAGCACCAACCCCAGGAAGGGGCTGGAGCCGGAGCTGCAACTACCTCCGGCTCCCCTCCACACCTTCATATATGATTCTAGGATGAGGTGCCTTTCCCCAATGTTAAATAAAAACCTTAACTTAGAATTGAGTGAATATAGTATTAATCCACTGACTAATGTTGTTGGACATGGAAGTAGTTAATGAGAGCAGCAGGTTTCTAAGCTCAACCATTATGCCAATATATATCTATTTATTTTTTATTGCTGTTGTCCTGAGGAATAAATGAGTGGAATAACTTACTAAGTACACTGGAGTCTTAATCCTCCCCAAAACCCACCTGCCAGCAATGTTTCATTAACATTTATTCATTTATTTAATTTGCTTTACAGAAGAATGACTAAGAAGTTTAAGAAAGTTATATCATTTAAATTCTGCTTTACACCAACTTTATATATTACTTGTTGTATTCCACCAACACATTCAGCTATTGTTATTCGCTAAGAAAACAACTCTCTCCTGGTATGAATTGTTCCAGCTGTGACCTCAACTATGCAAAGTGAGGATAAAAAATGATTGTATGAGGAGATTTTCCTTGAAAACACCCAACAAGAGCTAAAAGAGATCTGACTGAGCCAGAATTTAAATTACAAAATGAAATTCGGGTATATGGTAATAGTATGTTGGAAGCCATACAACAAATTGAAAGAGTATAGTATTGGAGGATAATAATATAAAAAACACAGTTGGACCTAAATAAATGTTATGGCCTCTTACAAATAATGATGTATTTAGTAGGAAAAATAATCGAATACTCACAAGCTACCATGTCTCTCTAACACCAGGCCACTGTACGGGATAATTCCCCTGCTACAAAAACATTGCTGAAACCCCCCTGCTTCGTAGGCTGGATAAAATAGCTCCACACATTCGATCTAGCCTATGGGTTGGGCTGCAGATTGGAAACCCCTGATCTAAATCCAGACCTCATTTGAAAAAAAAATCAATAGGACTTAGTATTAATGGTATACAATTTGGATTTGCTTCTGAACCAAAATAAATCAGTATTTTTTCTCAAATGGTAAATTACATTTCCCCCCATTTTATTCAACCAAAAAAAGTTTTAACTGTCTTTTAGACACTTTTTTGTTAACTGTGAAAACAATTTGTTTAGAAAATGATAACATTATTAATGTTTCATTCTAAATAATGTTGGGATTTAATTTTTATTTTTGTATTTTTCTTTCACTTTTTTCAGTCAAAACTATTAGCTGAATTCAACCTGAATTTGTAAGTAGTTTTGAATCTTGGAAAGTTCTTTTCTGGCAAATGGACTATTCAATGACAATATTAACTCAGCTCTACTTGAGCACATATGTGCTTTACTTTTGAAACTGGTTTTTAGACTTATTCATTTAGGTGATTTTGAAAATATTATCCTAAATGTTATGTTAGTGGGCATCCTTCCTTATTAAATAGTTCTGTATGCTGAAACCAAGAAATTAAATAATCTTCTGACTGTGATTTAATTTTTTTAATTGAAAATATACTGCTTAGATTTTCAGAATTTTTACTTAGAAGCTTTTCTTCATGTGGTGCAACCCAAAATTATGTTAATCATTCTGAGGTAGCATATCCTTTTAGTCTTGAACAAGGGGCATTGCTGTAACAGTTCCCTAGCAGCTAACGTATATGAACACTCACTTCTTTCTCTGGTTTCCCTCTTAGTCAAGTAGAGAAGTCATTAGCTACTTGCCTATGCTATATGGCAGAACAGGACATCATCCATAGACTGAATATGTCTACCATGTCTCAACAGGGACTATAGTTCCTTATCCCAGACTAGCGGTTAACTCCAGTGTGCCTCCACATGTTAACTGTCTTTTTCTTCTCAATTGATTTGATCAACCCACTTAGTACTTCCCGTAGCAGCATTTCCTCCTACTTTACCTTTTATTTCTATGTTGAATCCATTGTCTGCCACTTCATTCATAGCACCTCACTAAGTTGTTTTTGTTTATGAAAGCTTACACCTCTCTGAACACGATGGTTTCTAAGGGTGCATCCAGATGAGCATGTATGTGCCTCTTACCCCATCTTAAACCACACCACAGGGACAAAATTAGACCTCTGGATTTCCAGGAGTCAAAAAAACAAAACAAAACTCCACTCCAGAGAACAGCAGAGCAAGGCACAGTCCCAGACTATGCCTGGAGAAAACACAGGAGTCAGTCCTCCAGAAGAGATTCTCTGGTTTTGGCCAGATAATCTGTTTGGTGCTCCTGCTGCCCCAGGCACTGTCCAAGGTGAGTTAGGGAATGGGGGTGAGGAGGGTTATGGGTATGGGTGGGTGTGAGTGTGTGATAGGTGTGGCAGGAGGAGGTCAGGGGGGTGCTAGTCAACAAAGTCAGGGAGGCTGAAGGGCAGAAGTGAGGGGATATGGAAGAGGGGGATCCACTTTCCTGTGCCAGCACTCCCAGCACCAGCACTGCCACAGGCACCAGCACCAGCACCAACCAGTCTCCTCCACACCAGCCACTGCCAATGTGGGCCAAGGGCATGGCTCCAATGCTGGTGTCCAAATGCACCAGATCCCAACCTCAGGCAGGTAGTGCCAAGGCTTCGGTGGCTACCTATCTCACCAAAGATGTGGAGCCACTGCTGTGCGACCCCTTGCCCTACTGGGCAAGCCACAGCCAGATGTAACCGGATCTGTCCACGGTTGTCCAGGAACACCTGTCCTGTCCACCAACCAGTGGTCTGAGTGAGAGGTTGTTCAGCATCGCTGGGGATGTTGTGACACCCCACCACACCTGCTTGGATCCTGGTTTGGTGTAGCACCTGGTGTTCCTGAAGGTGAACCAACTGCTGCTGGGGTTCCCCAAGCTCAAGGTTCAGATGGAGTGAATGCCACCCTCCGCACTCTGTCTGCACCTATTTCCTTTTTTCACTTTTTAAAAACCAGTTAATGCCCTGCTCTCAGAGCTGGACGGGGCACTCACTACATTACCAGCCAGCAGGGGAAGAACATGTCCCTGTTAAGTTTCTATGCCAGGATGAACTTGGACTTATGGGATGGGGCAATGGGGAATGAGGCAGCCCCAGGTCCTGGGCATGACCAT
Organism: Gavialis gangeticus; assembly: GCF_001723915.1. Taxonomy (NCBI): domain Eukaryota; kingdom Metazoa; phylum Chordata; order Crocodylia; family Gavialidae; genus Gavialis; species Gavialis gangeticus. The sequence continues at coordinate 145,015,358 of NW_017729022.1, forward strand.
TAAGACTGTACTCTGCCAGGGTTGCAGAGGCCTGGTAGAACTGCTGGCAGTATTGCATCCCCAGGAAATGCCAGGACTGAGGATCCCCCTTGTGAAAGGTGGGTAGGAGGTGCCATAACCTCCAGCTACCACATGTGTGCACACAGTCCTGGTTGGGGAAAGCCCAGACCCATCATGTCTTTGACAGGCCTGATTCTTGCTGGTTGCAGTGCAGTTGTAAGGCTCCAGGTGAGCTCAGTGTAGCTGCCTGGGATGCCAGCTTTCAGGTTGAAAAACCCTTTGTCAGGGGGTGAGGGGCAGGCTGAGGTGGGGGCAGAGGGGGAATGGGGGTGTAGCAGCAGAGCTAAAAGTGGAGAGGTACTTGGAAAATCAGATGTCCGGCAGGTTGTAGTGTGTCATAAATCCAATGCCTATATTGAGTCCATGAGTTTCTGTACCTACTACCTAGGAGGCTGATCAAATGAAATTCATAGGGCTGGCTGTGAAAAGTGGTTTGTAAATTCCCTTTCAGGATCAGGTCTGAGAGATTGGAGACTGAGTGTTTTTTTGTGAGAAATGTGCCCCACAGGTAGTTGGGTATTCTTGTCTTCAATAGATTCTGGTGTGCCGTTTGTGGGGGTACTGGAAATTGGTGGCAGGTTTTGTGTTTTGAGGTGTAGGAAGGTGGCTTCTGGTGATGAGGTTAGGTTAGCAAGGTTTGGTGCTTGTTTGAATTTACAAACCACTTTTCACAGCCAGCCTTATGAACTTCACTTGATCAGCCGCCCAGTGGAAGGAATTCAATCAGGGGGGTCATTCCCCCCAAAGGGTGGGGTAGTTGTATTGGAGCTCCCCAAAGGTGGGGGGGGCTCCAATTCACCCACCCTACCCTTCAGAACCAGCTGGGGAGCCCCAAGAACAAGCTCCCTCCAATGTCTTTCCCTCGTCCCATTCTGAAAACAGCAAGTACTGGCAGAGAGCTATGGTCATTGATATAGGAACCTGGCTGCAGGTTCCCAGCTGCAGCTAGATTCTCCTCTCCCCTGGAATCAACAGTGAACTTCTGTTTGGTCTTGGGTAACACTGTAACTCAGAACGCTTTGTTACACTTCTGTCTGTACCCTTAAACTTCATTTTTATCTGATCCTGGGCATGTCTACACATCCATTAATGCACCATATTTATGGTGCATTAAGTTTAGTACCTGTAATGACAGGTACTAACTTAATTCACCGTAACCAGTGCTATTGTGCATTAGCACAAGTGAATACTTTTTTAGTGGCATTAACGTGCATTAGACTAAATCTACTGAGTGTTAGCTCATTAGCAGGGGCTACTCCTGCCATGCTAATGTGAAGTAGATTTAGTCTAATGCGCTTGAAGTGTCTTGGGTAGATGCACTACCGTCTCTCAGAGGACTCTGCAAGGTGATTTAATTATACCAGTTTAATTATGCTTATGCAAGAGCCTGTGTGGAAACCCATTTTGGTGTTATTAAATATCAACATACACTAACTATGCTAACTTGGCCTTACCAAATATATATATATCTCCTACAATTCCATGTGAAAGGAAGTGTGAGAATGAATAGGCTCACAATCTTTTAATGTTCTGCGTGAGCAGAACTAAAAAAATATACCTGTAATATTTTGACTTGCCTGGCTACGTTTTCTGATGAATCCCTCTGCCAGGAGCTGCAGCCAAACCTACAATATTCTATGGTTTTCACTGTGTAAAAGCTGCAGGAGCCTTTCAAGTTAAGAAAGCTTCTAATCAGGAAGTTAAAAGTATGGACAGTTTAGCAAAAACATTCCCTTTTCCCCAACCTAAATATAATGACTTTTAAATGCTGTTTGTCATGCTTTCTTTAAATTCGTGACATGGTGGATGCTATAATTAAGAAACAATGGTTAGACAAGAGGCTGCTGGTTGGGCTTTATGCAGACAAATCATTTAAAAAGAAGGGGAAAAATGGCTGTTTTACAAACAAGCATATTCCCTTTGTATTTTATTATATTACTTATGCTACGGTGGCTGCAAATACAGAGCCAGAATTTACCAGGAACTGCAAGGCAATAGTGATATTTTTTCTCCTGTTTATTCATTTTACAATCAAACTTCTCACCTCTTCAGCACCTTCCCCTCCTGCTATGTAATAGATCTACTATGAGATACTCTGTAACCTAAATATTTTAAGAATTAAATATATGCTGGGTTCAGCCACAGAGCTCCATAAATAAAATGCAAAATTTTGGACCTTGTATTTTCAGTTATGCTCACTGGAACTTTGCTATTCCTTGACATTTTTAAATTAGTATTAGCGGACAGGATCAAGACTATTATTGGTATAAGCAAAGGCTGATTTTGACTCTGCAAATAGTTATTTTTTCCCCATTAGTTTAGCTTTCCACCAATGCAACTTCACTGAGGTTATCCTGGCCTAATGCTTGTGTTAAAGTCTGGAGAATCAACTCCTAAGTTAATCATTCCATTGGTAAGTGTGGCCCAACTTACCGCTCCAGTGCATTATTGGCTTCTCAGGACCAGCAGAAGTAAGAGGGAGTAAAAACATTTATTGTTCAATAAAGTATAGTTAAGCTACTCTTGATAGGGATTATTCCTCTCTTCTAAGAGGGTGCCAGTTTTTTAGTACACTGTTAACTTTTTAAAATTTTACACAAAACAGTTATTTTTAGAGTAAAGCAGAGTTCTAGAAATATATTTTAAAGTTGTGCAAGGCTGATGAGCTTATTTGACTCAACAATTCTACTTTTTATGTTTTCATTTTTAATTGTCACAGCAGTTTTTAAAGTATTCAGTCCCAACTATTTCTCTAGCCTGTTTGTCCTTTGATCTCACAAAAATACACTCAACTATGTTTCCCTCTGAAATGTTTCACTGTAGAATGGGTAAAGTGTCAATAACTAATAAGCAATCTGGAAAGAAATAATAAAAAAAAAGTCACCGTCTCCCTTTGGAAGTCTTAGAATGCTGCAAAACAAAAGGAAGTACAGCTAGCTATTAAAATGCATATAAACAATCCTATTCAAGTTCAGCAGCTCATGACCATGCTAGAGTCCCAATTTTTAACATTTCCTGGAGCTGAGGACTGAACAATGGAAACCAAAACCTCTATTCTTATCTTTTGAAATACACACATATCTCTGCCTTGCATACATAAGGTTTGTTTAGGTTCATAGAACTTCAGTTTCTAGACTGCTTATAATTCAGTTTCTTAAAGTTATAAATGAGCACATTCCTCTATCCAGTTATTTTTGAAGTGTGGTACAGCTCCAAAAATGGACTCTGAATATTCAGTACCACCATTCTATGTATGGTATGTCTACATTTCTACCAGAACCTTGCAAGGCCTATAAACAGAAAGGTATATTTTCTAACTGACAGAAAAGTAGTAGGATATAAAAGCCTAAATATAGTCATTCGTACGTACATATTACCCTGTAGACATAATTCTGCTCTAAGTGATTTTACTGACTTCAATTTTTCCCATGTTACAAATCTGAAACCCATTTCCAGTGCTGTTAAATAGCATGTAGCCCTGCATTTCAACAACAGGAGAGAGGGAGAGACAGAGACATTATGCCTTTTCACAAACATTTGAGCTGTTTCTAGAAGCAGAACAGTAGTTCAATTAAGGGCCTGGTTACACATTATGCTGTGAGCCACATAAATGCTAATGGGTATTAGAGCTACCTTGAGTTTGGAGCAGTTACACATTCAGGCCAGCAGCTGGCTGGAGGACTGAAAAGTAAGAATCCCTCTCCCTACCACCCCTTCCAGTCTGCGTTTTTCCCCTGCCCTACTTGGGGTACCCAGGTCTCCTCCCCACCCTTCAAGTTTCCCCCCCAACTCTCCCCAACCCCTCCCCCACACCTTATTGTGGCTCACCATGCTGTCATTCTATAGGAGTAGGCAGGGAAGGGTTAACCTGCTTGCCACCACTGTTGTTCTATGGGCCAGCTCAGCCTGGAGAAGAGCAGCAGCATAGTAGTGGCAGCTCCAGTAGGAGCTGCAGCTGCAGTGGCAGCAGCAGCCTGGGGGTTAGGCAGGCAGGTTAACCCTTCCCTGCCTGTCCCTATAGGACAAACAGCATAGTTACACACATGTACATGGAAAGGGGGACAGGGGGGCAATAAATAGGATGTGGGTGTTGGGGAAGGCAAGGGGGAAAGTGAGGAAAGAGCGGCAGGTGCAATGTTTTCACTAAGATGTAGCCTACAGTAGCTACACGTTAGTATAACACAAGCCAGATAACACAGATCAGAGATAAGCCTGCTCTAGTGTGGCATAACTTTGAGTTGGATAATGAGTACCTGAAACTAGTTTCAGGTGTTAATATGCACCACAAGCCACCTAAAATCTCCTGGTAACAAGACCTTAAGTCAAAAGACACTGAACAATGGCATTACACAGTGATCATACTGATCTCTGAATACTCTTCATGTGTGAATTTCCCGTATGGTAATTAAAGAAAACATCTCATGAATCACATTCTCCTCCTTCCTTTATTTCACTGTTTATTTTTTTTCCTCACTCTACAAAATCTCTGTTTTGATGTCCTGCTGTTTTTATTTGAATTATATTTATTATAACTTTCTCCCTTGTTTTTATGGCTTTGTAAAACAGTATTATTTGTACCCTAACCATGTACAAATTCTGAAAATGATTTGTAAAACATATCTTTATGTAAACCAGAATAGGGAAACAAATAACGTTTTCAGTGAAATCAGCATATGCACTCATCAACCACTGGAGCTGTAATTAGACTTTTGTTTCCCACCGTTTCCCTAAACAAACAAGATCTACTGCCTGTCCTTGCCTGAAGCAGCTGATCAGAATTCAAAATTTTCCCTTATCAGCCTCTCCAGACAATGTAAAATAAGTTTAGTATGGGAAATATCAGTACTTTAAATTGAAACACATTGTCTTATAAACATACATTATGAAATAATTTTCTATGGGGCATGGTTCATATCAGTTGCCTTTATATTATTAAAATACATTTTAAATATATAATTAAATGCAGCTAAGTTATAGCTTGAAAGAAATATGGTGAAGTGTCACAAACATGTAAAAAACCTAAATTCTAATGTTTTATTTAGTAGACCATTATATTTTGGTTGGTGTGGTAGTCTTCTTTTCTATGACATTTTAGTGTTACAACATTCATAGATGAATATCTAAATTTGATAACCATTCTACTGCTTCAGGAGTGGCTGCAGGGTTGATTTTAGATTGTTATTAAGTGATCACATTGAACAACTGTTCTTAATGTGTTGCACTGTCTGAAAAATTGTACCACAACTACAATCTGGACTCTCTTTAATTCTCCATTTATGGAGTAGGTGTCCACTTCCATGAAGTGTCCAAATATGTTTCAGGGAGGACCATATCTTTCTTAGTAGGTCAAATTCTGGTTTGGGAATTGTAGGGTTGCTGGCAATGTATTTCTGCAACAAGTTGGCATTTGCCCAGGCTTCCTTCCATTGTTCTCTAGTGCTCTTGTTAACATCATAGAGCTTCTTGGCATATTTCTAGAAGGGTTTTCAAGATCTGAGCCTATCCAGTGGTGACATAGTAATGTCCTTATTGATTGGGAGGTTTGGCTTACCGATGGCCTTATGGTATTCCCTCAGGCATGCGGCATTGTGGCCGAGTTGTGGGGGAGCAATGTTCTCTAGGACTAGAACCATAGCAGTGGTGTACTTTTTAGCATTCCTGATATAATCCACATAGCTGCATTTAACTGTGTATCAACAATCATTATGTGCATGCTTTTGTTCCAGACTGGGAAGAAATATTTTGCTGCAGAGAAAACAAGGTATAGTGTGGCCATTCGAAGCATGGTTGCATTTGCTCCCCATGTTGTCCCTGCCAGTTTATGCACAAGATTAGTTCATGCTTTGGGGTTTTTAGCAACATTCTATAGATGTTCATGAAAGGTGAGGCTCTGATTGAGAGTTATACCGAGGTATTTTGGGAACTTCATTTTTAAATTTCTTCTTTACAGAAAGTGATGGTCAGTTTCTGGTTGATGTGGACATTGTTGTCACACAACTTCATGTAAACAGTTTTCCTCAGATTTGGGCAGAGTCCCCAACATGAGAAATATTCTTCAAGTAACCTGAGGTCTTTGCAAAGATCTATCTGGACTTGAGGCTGGGTCCTTCTTTGAGGAGCAAGCACCAGGTCATCATCATAGCCAAATTTCCAGATGGTGGTTGTAACAGGGTTCTCATTGAGACCCTGTTGTTAAGGAAAAAGGGGGCAGCTGAAAATAATTACACCATGAGGAGGGTGGGCCCCTGGCCCTAAGAAGCCAATGGTGGCTAAACCCCGGAGGATAAAAAGGAGAGAAAGAAGAGGAAAGGTGCCTTTGGGCACCTGAGAGAGAGGGAGGGAGGAGGAGCTGCGAAAGAGATCCCCCCAGAGAGAAGGATCTGGGAAGAGAGACCCTGGTGCAGGATCAGAGGGATCTCAGAACCCAGACTTCACCTTATCTTACCTTGACTCCACTGGAGTGGTGGTGAGTGCAGGGAGATGCAGGGCTGTGCCCCAGGCTGGAGCTGCAGCCGGCATTAAGGATCGGGGATGACACATTGAGCCAGAGGGGCAGCGGGAGAGATTACCCCCACCCAGACCCCTGAAGAGTCTGGGTGACTC
>NW_017729022.1:145032198-145032698 GCF_001723915.1 Gavialis gangeticus
GGACCCCAAGGGAAAAGGGATACCGAGGGCTGAGCAAGCCCTGACCGTGGGAGAGCCGCAGAGCCTGAATGCTGAAGCCACACGACAAAAGACGACAAGCAACATTTGTAACAAGCCGCTAATTGGTCAATTAGTGGTAGGAATTGAACAAAAGAAAACCTTTTTTTTTTTTTAAACTTTTTTTCAATTACGGTGGGGAATGGACTAGGAATCAGGCAAGACAGAGAAGCCCGGAGACTCCCTTCTCTGGGCAGGGGTTGAAGAAGAGACCCTGTGGACCTTGATTCTTCAATGCCAACACAAGCAAGTAGGCACACTACCGCACTTATTGTCCCAAGTAAGGGGCCAGCGATCCTCTGCTGAGCACAGAGAGAGTGACCCAGCTGGGATTCAGGACTAACCCTTCGGAGTGTGATTCACCGCCCCCCGCCCCCCCCAGGGGAATTTCCTGTTAAACTTGCAAACGACTGAATACAATTGCAAAATTTGGGATATTTTTT
>NW_017729022.1:145032752-145051881 GCF_001723915.1 Gavialis gangeticus
ATAAATTACATCTTATATATATTTAGTTCCCTCTCTCTTTGAGAACTCTCAATTTCTTGGTTGCTTGCCCCATTCTCCTCTGCACAGGTCCCAAGCAAATAGCAATCCTAGGTCACCTTGTATTTACTACTGATATCAAAATTGTGGGGTTCTCTTCTCTTTGTTAGTTTTCATCCACTCTCATTCCTTTCTCTTAATTTTAAGTCTCTGATATGTTACTCAGTGTCTTCAGGTATCAGACTCACCAACTCAAAGTCCTCCTTTGTTAACTTACTTCATCTTCCCAAGTAAGTCTTTCTCCAGGACCCTTCTTACATTCCCTTTTCTCTTTCTTATAGTTTCTCCCTGTTTCTTCTGGGTTGCTTTCTTCTCTTTTTCCAGCTAAATCTGGGTTACTTCCCCTTAAATCCTTCCAGCCAGCTGCTGTCTCTCTCACAGCCAGCACTCTCTCCCCTCTCCCTTCCCCACATGCTGCCCTCTCTCTCCCCCACATCCAGATAGCCCCACCCCTTTTCTCCTAGGACTGGTTGCTAAGGTAAGTTTTCTGCTTTCTTTCACTTCCCCAAAGTTCTGTGATGGGGCAGACTTGGTGCTCCATCACATATACATTAAAAAGTGCTGGTGCAAGCACTGATCCTTATGGGAGACCATTATTTTATAGACAGGCTCTACTGACAGTGTTCCCGAGATGGGCACAATGTTGCCAGTTAGACAGGAGTATTGATAAAAGGCAGGGGGTCTGCTGACACCCGATGATCCTTGACACCTTCAGCAGGAGTCCATGTTGCCATACAGTAGCATAAGCTGCTGATAGATCAATGAAGGCAGCTCCTGGTGTTCTTAAAGCAAGAAAGAATGCCAGGTATGATAATGGAAGATGATTTTAAAAAGCTAAGGTAGTATACTCATTCCCTTATAAGGGGGTAGAATGGTAATTGTCAGATAAATGTTGTCCTCTTCTTTAGTCAGACATTTAAGGCAGACAGGAGTCAATGCAGTTTCTTAAATTGATATGGTCTAAATCTTCTCTGGGAGGATGATATAGGAATTCTATGATGTCTCACAAGGTGATCTCTCATTCAAGAAATTCTTCTGTAGTGGTCATTATAGAGTTAAGTCTTTGCCAACAAGTCTCCTAGTGTAGTATTGGAAGTATTTAATTCACCAACTACAGGAAAATACAATATGATCTTATTTGTCATATACTGGTAATGCTCAACTTTGTAGTAGAAACTATTGCTATTAGAAAATCTATAAAATCTGGAGGACTTCTGCTTTTTTGCCGAGTTGCTTGGAAGGTCCAGCATTCTTGGTCATATGTGCGCAGTTCTTACACTTCAAGACATAAACCTGCTACCAATGAAGGAGAAAAAACCAGAAAATTCTAGTTGACTTCATTACAGTTGTTCAGATGGAGCAAGGGTTCCACAATCTAGCTTGAGAGATGGATTCATTTTTGCTTTAAGAATCCCAGACTATGCCACTACATTAACCTTCTATATCTATAACAGAACAATAGTAGATTACAGTGGTTGAGATTTATTAGCATGTTTTCTGTAGTTTGCAAAGGCAAAAGACTAGCATGAATAAGAGACACTTGCCATTGAACATGAGATGTTACTGTTCTAAGATGAGATTTCATTAAATGTTCACCTTTGAGCTGTTGGAAGTAGACTGCTCTGTGAAGTAAAACTATGACTGTAATCCACCACTTCCTTCGCTCTGGGTGTCAGTTTCTCCAATGGCATGAGACATTAAGTGAAAAACTGTAGGGTTAGTACAAATGGTATTATCCAAAAAATAAAATTCACCGAATACTTAAGTGTAACTCAAAAATAATAATAAAAAGAAGCAGCTGGATTTGGGAGCTGAGGATATAATTTTTCCCTACTGACCACAGAATGAAGAGAGAAAATAATTTTATATTAAAGAGAACTAATATTATTTCTGTTATCTGTTCAGGCATGTTCCAGGCACATTTCCCATTGTACCTTCAGTATTCTTTTACAGTCACTTTATAAAAATGCAAGGCAAAACAGGACTGGACCTGATATAATTTTTGTTACTGCATTTCCTCCACAGAACTTTTCTGGAAATATATAACTTCTATTTTTATGAAGTTGCTTTTGAATTTAATTATAAAATCCCTGATTCTAATGATATCTGAAGAAACAAAAAGAAAACTTGAGAGGGTATTGAAGAATAGCCCCCTTTCTTTATATTAATATTCTTAAGGGTTTTTTTTCCCCCCTCTTGCTGCTAAGTATAGATAAAAATCAGTCCTAAAGAGTTTGCTTTTTCAATGATCATCTTCTATAGCTGTGGAAGCTTTGAAATGTTTTGTCCTTTTAATATTAAGTAGTAACAGATGCAAAAGATGAATCCCAAAGCACACCAGCCAGATAATGAGTGCTATTCAATAATTAGCACTAGGCAACACTTACCATGGAATTATATCTGATATATCAACATTTCCTCCTATTTAGAATAATAAATCCACATTAAGCAATTAAGCAAATAACCCCCCTCCTCCCAACCCCCACCCAACACACACACCAGAATCAACATGGGACCATATTCTGGCTGACCTATGTACAGTAAAATGTGTCTTTAAGAGGCTTTGTAGCAAGAGGCACCTGGAAGTAGAGCTGGCTGTATCCAACTAGAGTATCAAGCACATTATAATACACTTCTGTTCATCAGAACTAAGTTTCCTCAAAAATGTTCCATCGAACAACTTTGAAGGGATTTTGACTTTTTTTTTTTTTTTTTTTTTAAAAAAAAGAGAAAAAAAAATTTTAAAAAGATGTCTGCTTTTTATAAAAAATTTAAATTTTTTAAAAAAAAGGGAAAAAAAAATTTAAAAAAATTTTTTTTTTTTTTAAAAGAAAGAGGAAAGAAACATTTAAAAAGATGTCTGCTTTCTATGAAAAATTTCAATATTTGGTTGAATTTTAAATGTTTAACAAAGGAAAGAAAGACGACAGTGTAAGGGAAAGGGAAAGGTAGAAAAAAAAAATAGAATGAACTAAAGTTCCCCACTGTTCCCTGAAGCACTTAACATCAGAAAGGTAAGGAAAAATATGTTGTCTTAAATCTACCTTTTTTTTTTTTTTTAAATGAAATCAGACTAAAGCACTGGAAACTATTAAAAAGTGGGGCCTGGACACAGATCAGATGCTGGCAGCAAAGCAAACTTAAATCCTACATTTTCCAAATGGTTACTACACACCTTTAGATGCAAAGAGATGAATATGTGCTTCTGTAAAGCAGTTGGTTCTTTCTCTGGACTTTCCTGCTAAGTAGTAGCTGTCACGAAGTAGGGCGCAGGAGCGGCCGTGATCCCGCTAGCGCCCTCTACCATACCAAGTTAGGCGATCCAGCACCCTCTATTCTCGCCCACCATGTCTTGTTGGTATATTGTTTTATATAGGAGGCTGCCTTTAGTCCACCTGGACACGGTGCTATAACTATCCGGGCTCCTACTCTCTATGGGGTGACCTGGTGCACCCCCAGCCTTATGGGCTGTGTGCCTCCTACCTCCCCTTTAGCACGCCCCAAACCTCAGAGCTCTTCCGGACGTTATCTGGTCCCTTTTCCTTTCTGCACCCTGCCTGGAGCCCCTGGGCTTGCCACGCAACCGGCGCCCCTCCTCTAGCGCCCCTGGGCTTGCCACGCAACCGGCGCCCCTCCTCTAGCGCCCCTGAGCTTGCCACGCCACCGGCGCCCCTCCTCTAGTCAGTAGCCCTCTTGGACTCCCAACCAATATTCTTTCCAGTAGGGCTCAGGAGGCCTGAGCCTTACCTTGTCCCTGTGACCCTTCGGGATCCCACCCCTGTAGAGGCCACTGGGACTCTGCTCAGTCTGCACCCCAACTGGTGTTTCTATCCATCTGATGTGGCCCCTCCTGGGGCTTCTTTCCAATATGCGCCCACGCCTGGGGCGTCTCAATGGGGTTAACCCCCGTCAGGTCTTCACCCCACCAGGCAGTACACCACTGGGTCTGCCTCCATGCTTTGGCAGCACCTCACAGGGTCTGCCTCCATGCTTTCCACAGTCGGGGCTCAGGTAGCCATAGCCGTGCATGGCCCCTTGACCCACCGTTAGGGTCTTCTGCCCTACTCGGGCTCCTCCAGTTTTCGCCCTCATGGGCTGGGGTCTCAACCCCCACACACCATGCCACAACAGCGCCAAACAGCTGTGCCTCCCAAGCACTGCTCTGTGCCCGTACAGGGCACCCAGGAACCCCCAGACTACTGGGGAGCTCCCATGAGGCCTCCTCACACCCCTACAGGCTCACCCAGTCCTCCGGTCTATTTACACAAGTAACATAACAGAACCATAAGCCAAACGGCTGTAACAGAACAATAAGCCTACTAGCTATAACACACACTCTGGTCCCACAGGCTTCTCCTGCCCAGCCTCCTGGTCAGGGTTCTCTCTACCCTGTAACTTGCTGCAGCTGCTTGGTCTATCAGTCTGCTCAACCCAGCTTGACTCCGCTGCAGAGCTCTTGTTCCTCCAGCAGCCAGAAGGGAACTGCCAGCCAGGCTCTGGCCTGGGCTGTTTATAAGGGCCCGGCCTGCCCCCTTCTGGTCACCTGACCAACATGGTTGCCCCAGCAACTGGCAGCTGAGCTGCCCTGGTGATTGGCAGCTGTTCTTAACCCTTTTCTAGGCACAAGGCACCTACGTGACCTTGTGACAGTAGCATTATGATGGTTTTATTTCACTCTCCATTCATTAAGGCTTGGACCAAGTTGAACAAGTCAATGTGTACAGAATATCAAAATGCCTCCAACAATTAATGACTTTCCTTCACTAGAGCTTATCTGAAGTATAACCCATACCCAAACCAGTATCCTGAAGGTAAAAAGATATCTATCATATTGACATTCCATTAAACCCTTACACTGCCAGGAGTCTCAATGATACAACATACTAATTTTGCATGCAGAGTAGAAGTGCTGGGCCCAGATGGGGCAGAGAGGTAGGGAGAGGATGACTGGGTCATGGGGGACCTGGGGCAGAAGCCAGGGCAGGGGCTTCTGGCTGGTGGAGCTGGCACCAGACTTCTGCTCCGGCACATGAGGGGACTTGCTACTGGGTCACTGCCAGGGAACAGGCAGAACTAGGGTCGGGAGCAGGGCAGCAGGCAGGCAGCATGAAGGTGACTGCCAGTGCCAGGATGGTGTCTAGCACCTGGCAGTCCTCCTCTGTGGCCTGCATTGTCCTGGCTATCACTGTGCCCCGTTCTTGCTGGGCCTCCATATGCTCACACTTCAGGGCCAGGAGCTACCCTCTGAATTCTCCATCCTCATGGTTCTATACCTCCTCACATAGTTCCTGCACCTTCTTGTGCTGGTCCTGCACACCACCTGTCCTGTTGGGCAATGTCATCCACCCATCACATCTGCACGTCCACCTGCCAGCCCTCCACAGCCTTCACCAGCTAGTCCAGGAGAAGGGTCCAATCCTGGGTCCTCCTCTCATGGAGCTGGCACATCCCCAGGGTCTCAGCTATGGGCAGCAGTGACCCTAAGGCTGCATCCTGACTGCCAACTGCAGCCTCTCCCCAGCATGTAGCTGTAGGGCCTGCAGAGCCATGAGAAAGAAGCTGTTTATGAGAGTTTGAAACATTTCTGACATAAGATGCTCTGTACTTATGTGTGTGTGGTGACCAGCTTCAAATTGGGGGTAGGGAATGCATGGGTGCCCAGGGACAGTGGTAAGTTGTCTGGGCAGGCCCAGGCAGCTACTGACCAACGCCCCCATCCATGCTTACTTTCCGACCAGCCTGCCTTTCCCACCACTTCCTACACTGTGACAGGCCAGACTCCTGACAGTACTTGCCACCATGTCTCCAGACCCCACTGCCCACCTTTTTCCTCCTGCAGGCCAGCCGGTCTCCTATGCTGCTCCCAAATCCATGGTGCCAAGGCTCAGGGTGCCTGGTGCTCCCAGATGACTGGGATGAGGAGCTGTCCATGCCCCTGTCTTTCCCACAAGAGGCATCTACAGGTAATTCCTTGCAACAAAGAATTCAGATGAAGAATATGCAACTGATAACACCAGCCACCTCTGTAGCATGCCCACTCTGGGCTTCCTTTGAGCATCTGATCATTGGTCAGGCCTGTTCCAGGTTAGCCTTCAAATGTCTGGTTTTAAATATATCAAAGTCCTAAGGAGGGCACAACTTCCACCAAGTTGCCTCCCCTTCAACTGCTTCCTTCAATGTCTCCCACCATCAGATGCACAATTTATTTGCTGTTCCTTTCTATCTTCATGGGGAGGCAGAGCTCACTAAGTCCAACTCCTCACTGCAGTGTCCTTCCCCATACTTCCCGCCTGCCCTGGCCATGCCTGACCTGGCTCACAATTCTCCACAGGTGTCTGCACCAGCATTCCTGATGTCTGATGGTGGCTGCTGCCACTTTGCTCAGCATTCCTCCAGACATCAAGCAGCATAGCCAGGTTGGTTGCATCATCCTCAGCTACCTGAAATCCTCTGTGGAGAGGTCTTGCCATGTCCTGATGCCTTGGACTCCCTTTGGTGGCCCCTCTCTAGAGCCAGAAGTATCTTCAGGAGTCCACTGCATACCTATCTGGGGAGAGAAGCTGCTCTGGAAATGGTGTCCTGGACCTGGTGTTCAGATCTAGGTGGTGTCTTCAGATGGCGGGGTACAGCATGCAGGCACCTGTGCAGGATACTCCCTCCTCCCTCTGGGAAGGAGCTGGTGCTGCTGGTAGTGACATGGTCAGCTACACCCAGTGGCTGTGGCTGAGGCTGTACAGCTGTTGGGGCAGGCAGTGGCCTGGGATCCCTGAGCTGCTGGTGGAGGCTACAGATGGTGAGCTTAATGGGATGGGATGCTGGTGCCCCAAGGGGCTCTCCCTCAGTGACACATCACCGTGGGTACCAGGCCAAGGTGGGGCCTCAGGAAGGCTGCCATTGCTGGTGTTGACAACATGGCTGTAGCCTGGATACTGGGGTGCAAGGATGTCCATCAGTTGTTGCATAAGGGGCATGAACCTATGGACACTCCCTGACAATTGTGATCAGTGATGACAACCCGCTGTGCCCACAAGGTATTGATCTGTATGTGGCATTGCTATGCTGACTGGTTATGCACACACTCTCAAATCTGTCCTAACAGCCCTTCATACACATGAACATTGGAATGCCCATCCTGCAAAAACTGGTGCTGCACATCCACCTTGACCCATAGTGCCATGAGGACATGAGTCTACTTCATGGACCAGTTGGGGCCCCAGGTGGCAGGCACTAACATGGGCAGAAATGAGGCCATTAGACCTCCCTCCCCAGTTCTCTGGGCCTATCCATGACTGCCCTCTGTGCTGCTGAGCCTGGGAAGCTGCTTGCAGTGCCCAGAGCAGAGGCATGGTATGGGACTGGGAGCCATGCAGCGAGGCAATGCCCTACTGCACCTGCAGGTTCCAGGCAGGCTGCTGGGGGTAGGTTGCAAGCAGCTGCAGCAGGCTCTTCAGGCGTAGTTGGTATGGGCCTGGCATGTGGCACTATGGTGTTAGCCAGTGGCCATAGGCAGGCTAGTACAGCTAGCTTGAGGCCTGCCCAAGGGGACACAGGGTCCTGGAGTGGCCTCAGGTGTGCCCCAGGGCTCAAAATGCCTGAAGGATTTGAAGTGCCTGAGTCTGGGGCTGCCATAAAAGCAGCCCAGCTGTTAGGCAAGAGAGGCTCACACAGGGTTTGAATTACAGGTAGTCCTCGACTTACAATGTTTTGCACTTAAAACGTTCATAAATTGACACCCTGTTTCAACTTTACAATGCCAGTTTTGATTTACATCACTTGATCCGATGCAATGCTATGCCAGTGAACAAGTTTGCTGCATCACTTATCTCCCTGGAGAACATCTGCCCAAACTTGCTTGGACACTTTCTTTATGAAAGCAGACAAAACTCTAGAAAAACCTGCAGCCAAGACTCCTGAGAAGACTCCAGCCAAGAGCCCTTCAACAAGTCCAACCAAGAGCCCTTCAAAAAGTCCAGCAAAGTCACTTCAAAGAAGTCCTTCCAAATCAATATGATTGCTATTTACAATATAAATACATTAATGTAGCTATATTACTCATCTATAATTGACTGAGTACAAAATTCTGGGGTACTTTTGGTGAAAATAGGGTATCAGGTCTTCGTAGTCCCCCATTTATAACATTGTTCCTTATGTGAAAATTGGTTCTGAGTTACAATGTTTCAACTTAAGACATGGTTTTCAGGAACCAATGGTGTCATAGGTCTGAGGACTGCCTGTACACTCCTACTCTAGGTGGTGTCTGTGGTGGTGGCAGCCAGAAGCTGGAAGGAGCCAGCACTGCTGCCTGAGCTGCTTAGAAAGATTTGGAGCTGGGAACTCTCATCTTTCATGGGGGGCTCTCATCTCTTATGAGGGTTTCCCCCCCCCAAGTCCTCTCATAGCTTGAACCCTGGATTTCCAGCCCTAGAGTCCTGGGACTAGCCTCAGACTGACCCCCTATTGGATCTACATGTGCATTACGGCGCAGTAACTACTTGCAGTAATCTTTATACTCTTTGCATTTTCAGATAGGAAATTAACTTGTGAGTAGCATCATTTACTGTGCAGTAACTGTGTGCATGTGTAGACATGCATGCTTACTGTGCAGTAAACTATGCTACTGCAGTATAAAGCATCTCATGTAGACATGCCCACGATGTCTCAAATTAAGGTGGTTTTGCTTAAATGCTTTTGTAAATCTATTAACACTCCATTGGAATCGTGTCTCAGAAGAAGAAATAGTTATGCGACCTGTTCATCCAAAGAAGCTGCAAAGAAGGCAGTAGAATATAACGAAATTAAAGCATGCATCTCTTAGTATTCATTAACTGGACAGTGGCTGCAAATCCTGCATGTATGCATAGAAATTGTGTAGAAAAGAGCAATCATACTATTTAAAGTCTTGTGCTGACAGACCATCCCCACATCTCCTTAAATGTATTGATTAGAGTTCAGATTCATCCTTATTAAAATCCCAGCTCTGTTAATCAATTGATTCTTATCAGTCCATTGAGTATAATGTAACAAAGACAGGTTACATTTTAACATTCTCTGAGCTCAAACTTGATTCTCTTAAAATACAATCTTTACAAAAGGACATGGCCATTACCATTACTTTAAAAACACTTCTAAAATTGTTGGGTTGTTTCTCCCTTGTAAATGATTGTATTAATAAACCATAAAAAACTTTCTGATTATACACTATAATTTTACACTTTGAAAAAGAAAAATAATTATTGCCCAAACATGACATTTCTGCTTAATAGAAAATACCATACCTGTAGAGAACTTCACCTATTAGCCAAGTAAGATTTCATTTCATATTGTTGATTGTGCCATAAATTTAATTTGCCTTTTGTCATGTTGATAAAGTTCCTAAGGTTTATTCTTCTTAAATCAGGGAAGTGAGAGCAAATTTCTATTTTATGGGAGGCTATTCGGTACATAATGTCAACTCTGAAGGCACTTTGGGGGTATAATAAACTATTAAAAATTTAACAGTTTGTAATAATACATTTCCTACTTCTTTAATTATTAACTATTTTGACAAATATCATCTATATGAATTAAATATTTAATTATAAAATGTATCTGTAAAATGGTGCCTGAAAATTACAGAACAATGGAGACCAATATAATAGATTATAAGACTGTATTTACTCAAATATAAGATATTTTTTCCACCTTAATCAGTGGGCACATCTATAGATGATATTAAAGTGATGCAATAAACTCAGCACGGTTCATGCTGGAGTTTATTGCTCTTAGGTGCAGCATTTAAACATGCACCTAGGATCGCAGCACACTGACTTAGGGTGGCACAGTCTTGGCTGGTAAGTTGGGGGGTCAACCTTCTTCTGCCAAATTCAACATGCTTTGAAGGGCCTGGTTGGAGTAATAGGGTTTTATAGTGTGGGGCTAGCTGGCAGGCAGCCCCACACTGTAGCACCCTTGTGCCCCAGTCAACTTTCGATAAAATGCATCATTTCTGGATGACCTAAGTTTATGGGGGCATCTATACACATGCTCTAGGGTGGGGACGGGGGTGTTTTAATTCAAGAGGCTCTGAAAGATACTCTAATTAAAGCACCTGCAGTGTCACATGTATTCAGCATCCTGGTGGCAGGAGTGCTTTAACTAAGGGTTGTTTGTAAAGCTTTACTTGAAGTGCCCCTGTCGTCATTTTGAAATGTGGGGATGCTGAATTCACATGATGTGGAGGCTCCTGGAGCATGCTAATTAGCATACTCTAGCAACCTTGCAGAAGACTCACTGAGTCAGCTCTGATGCATGCTAATTAGCATTCATCAGAGCAGAGGTCCATCACATGTATAGGTGCCCTGGGTGCCCATAGTAATTTGCATATAGTTAAATTAAATCTACATGCAAGTTTATTTCAAAATCAGTGTTTTCAAATTTTCCTTTCACTTCCATGTGCTCAGGGAGAGTAGGATCTGACAGTGACAGGTGGGATGAGCCTCAGGAAATAGAAGTCAGGGGGAAAGAGGTCACCTGACCCCCCAGATTTATTTTCCCTGCTGCAGTAGTGGGAGGGTGACCATTTCAAGGTAAATCTCCAGTAATTAAATTCTATACCTGGAAAATTATAGCAAATTTATATATTTTCCATATATAGAATCTAATTATTGGAGGGTTGTCTTATATTTGAGTAAATACAGTATATCCCAAACAACAGCAGCAAAACCCCAACAAACCCGAAGTCACTTACAGTTCAACAGTATTCATGGTGCTGTGAACATGGAAGATGTGATATTTATGTACATTTTTATACATAATGCACAAATTTAATTTCTTCATCACCTTTATATACATAATATGAACACAAGTTTTGCCAAATTTGAAAATGAAAACAGGAAATACCAAAACTCAGCAAGTCTACCATCTAATGTGTTATCCTGTCTCTAACTGTAGAAATTATGGAATAGCCTATTCATAGGGAAAATAATATTTTTCCTGGCCGTGTCTATTATCTGGTGACCTATGCACTGAAGCATAATGTTTTTGTGTCTCTTGCATTTGTAATTCTATATAATACAAGTATGTATAATATTATTCCCATGTTATTGTTGAATCCCTTTCTTGAACTGTAGGACTGAGACTCAGGGATATCCTTTGGCAAGTCATTTTAAAACTTACTGTATTCACTTGAATACAGAATGAGTTGTTTCTCCCTAGCTAGCATTGGGGGAAAAAGCCCCTCATCTTATAATTGCATACAAGGAAACCATGTTAACATATTGTCTATCATTAAACTGCTGTCAAAGGCAGTATGAGGTCAACAATGGAAACTAACGATGAGGTTGATTAAGTGGAGCCAACACCGAGCATTATTATAAAAAATATGGCCACATTGGGCAAACATGCTGATGGCAGCCCGCCACCCTGCCATGCTTTTAAAATATTATTAAAAACACATTTATCACTCCGTACTTATACTATTTTACAGACTAAACATCGCTTTACCATAATTTAATACAACAAAAGCACTATATAACAAATGATAAACCTACATATAATAAAAGCCTTAACAACATACATCTACTTCCCCCAACCCACCCCCGCAAAGTTTTATTTCTTCATAACAAACTCCATAACTATCACTTAACCTCCCTTTAAAAAAAAAAAGGTGTTGAGCTTAAAAAAAATTAAATAAAAAAAGCCTATTAATACCTTTGGACTCTTATCAGTCCACTCTGCCAGCTCAGTGAAACAAACATGACCAGTCGTTTTTTCTCTATTTCTTTTCTGTTGCCTCTTTTCTGTATTCTTTCTTATTGTAGTCAATGTAGTATTTCAATTCATACAACCCCAACTTCAGTCACTCTCTTTCAGTGAAAGCCAACATCTTAAACACCCAGAGGTTTCTTACTTTCCATATACTGGTTTTAGAACATGCTAACAATGTCCTCAATATTGTTTCCTCAGGCCACTTTTGTATGAATCCATATATCATGTCTTTTGTTAAGGACTGGCTTATGTTTTTGATGTTCAAAGGAGACTCATCCTTTCCCACACACCCTTCCGATTTTCATCAATCTATGGAGATCTTTCACGGACTCCAGCTCTCCCTCTCCTATTTTATCCATCTTTTAAAAACTTTCCATTCTTATGTAATGGATGGGAAGTATTGGCACAGCTTCTTCCAAGAGCTACCATACGTTCCCCATCTTCTCAAGATCATACCTGCCAAAAATCATCTAAAACATCCTGCTTTTCCTTCCCCCTCTGTTAGCACTTTACACATGTAGCTTGTGTAAAAAAAAATGCAACCCTGTCTCTGGCATCTCCTCCCCCCCCCCCCCAGTGTCTCTTGCTTTATACAGCTCCATCCTAGATAGTCTTTCTCTTTTTGCTTGCCAAAATAACACACATATTTCATTTTGTACATTTACTAACTGTCACCATGACCATGGAAACACAGTTCTGGTGTACCAATCAACAGTAGCACCGCCTGAACTACCACCACTTTTTTAGCAAAGGACAGTGTCCTTCCCATCCACAACCATAATACTTGTTGGACCCTCATGCTAAATACAAACAGTCAAAAAACCTGAGGCTGAATCAATTCAGTCTTTGCAGGTTAGTCAAAGGTACACAGATTAAATTGAACCAAAAGTGAACATACATTTACCTTTGACTCAGGAAATGTAGCCGCATGCCTGCAGTAGGTCAAAACACAAGCCAGGAGGCACTAGAGCATAGTCCTCTAGCTGTGTTCACTTCCTTTTCCTACTGCCCCCAAGGTCTCTGGGATTTGCAGCAGTATGAAATACCAGACTTACAGCATCAGGATTCTGCAGAGTTGCTCATCACTTCCTCTTCCTGCTTCCAGGTGCCTCTGGGATTTGTAGTCCACAGTCACATCCAGCAGTAAGTTTGAGCAGGGGAAGGAGGGTTTAATCACCCTCCATGGACCCAAATCCCAGCTGGGGTTTGCTTGGGGGGCGCAGTTTCCTCCCCACAACAGACTGGGGTGCATCTCCCCCATACCCTTGTCTGGGGACCAGCTTATCCCTCACCACCCCCTTGTCAACCAGCCTTCACTGCTTCACCTAGGGAGCAGAGGGGTGAGACTATCCTTGGTCTCTGGAGCAGACAGCATAGCACAGCCCAGGGCTGCAAAGTATGCTGGGGAACTCTGATTTTGATTGATCCAGGAAGGGATCTAGGACAGAAGTTTCATAAACCAGTTTGACCTAAATCAGTTAAGAGTGATATTTCATTCAACCAGGTTTATCTTAAAACAGTTTCAACCATTTTGAAACTGGTTTATGTGCACTGAGAAAGGGAGTCAGAGCTGGAGAGAAGAGTGATTTTGAAAACCTCCAGGAATGGAGCTTCTACCACCTCTCTGGGTAATCTATTCTGGTTTTTTACTACCATCCTACTGAGAACATTCTTCCTAATATCTAACCTAAACTTCCCTTGCTGAAACTTGAGATTATTGTTCCTTGTTCTGTCATCTGCCACCACTGAAAACAATCTAGCTCCATCCTCTTTTAAAAACCCCTTCAGGAAGTAGAAGGCTGCTATTAAGTCCCTTCTCAGTCTTCTCTTCTCTATACTAAATAAGCCCAGTTTCCTCAGTATTACCTCATTAGTCACATGCCCTAGCCCCCTTACTATTTTTGTTGTCCTCCACTGGACTGTCTCCAATTTGTCCACATTCTTTCTGTAGTGGGGTGCCCAAAACTGAACACAGTACTCCAGATGTGGCCTCACCAGTGCTGAATAGAGAAGAATAATCACTTCCCTTGACCTACTGACAACACATCTATCCACATAGCCCAGTATGCCATTAGCCTGCTTGTTGACAAGGGCATACTTCTGGCTCATATTCAGCTTAGTGTCCGCTGTAACCCCCAGGGTCCTTTTCTGCAGAGCTGCTGCCCAGCCAGCCAGCCCTCAGCCTGTATTTGTGCATGGGATTGTTCTTTCCTAAGTGCAGGACTTTGTTTAACCTCGTGATATTCCTTTTGGCCAAATCCTCCACTTCATTGAGGTCACTCTGAATCCAAGCCCTATCCTCCAGAATATCAACTACCCCCCCTCCCAGCTTGATGTCATCTGCAAACTAGCTGAGGGTGCACTCTGTGTCATTTTCCAGCTTGTTGATGAAGACATTGAAAACAAAAAGGCCCCAGGACTGACCCCTGCAACACTCCACTTGATACCAGCTGCCAACTAGACATCAAGTCATTGAATACTATTCTCCGAGCATGATGCTCCAGCCAGTTTTCTAGTTTCATAGTTGGTAGGGTTGGAAGGGACCTAAGCAGAACATCTAGTCTGACCCCCTGCCATGGGCAGGGAAGGATGCTGGGAGACGATCTTCTATTCACCTTACAGTCCATTCATCCATCCCATACTTCCTTAGCTTGCCTGTGAGAATGCTGTGGGTGGCTGTATTGAAAACCTTTCTAAAATCAATGTACACTACATCCACTGGTCTCTCTGCATCCACAGAGTCAGTCACCTCATCATAGAAGCCAATAAGGTTGGTCAGGCGTGACTTGTCCATGGTGAATCCATGCTGACTGTTCCTAAACACCTTTGTGTCCTCCAAGTGCTTAGAAATGGATTCCTTGAGGATCTGTTCCATGATTTTTTTAGGGACAGAGGTGGGATGACTGGTCTGTTGTTCCCTGGATCCTCCTTTTTCTCTTTCTTAAATATGAGCACTATGTTTGCCCTTTTCCAATAATCTGGGATGTCTCCTGACTGCCATGAGTTTTCAAAGGTGATGGCCAATGGTTCTGAAATCACTTCAGCCAACTCCCACAGCATCCTTGGGTGCATCCTTTCTTACCCCATGGACTTGTACATGTCCAGCTTTTCTAAATAGTTCTGAACCTTTTCTTTCTCCACTGAGGGCTGCTCACCTTCTCCCCAAACTGTGCTGCCCAGTGCAGTAGTCTGGGAGCTGACCTTGTCTGTGAAGACTGAGGCAAAAAGGCATCCTCTGTCACAAGGTTGCTCCCCACCCCCCACCATTCAGTTAGGGACCTATGCATAGTTTGTACGATATATAAGTAGGCATAAAAGTGCTGCTTAACAGTGTGTTTATGGAATACCTGTGCTAAATCCAAAGGCTTGTGATTTACCACATAGTTTATGGAGCTAAGATCCAGTGAAACAGGGGTCATTTGACCCCAAGGTCTCCAGGCCTGGGGCTTGTGCATAGGATGCCTGTCTGGATTTGGGGAGTGTCCAAAGCCCCAGACTGGGAGGGAGAATACTTCCCCAGTGGTACAGCCACATAGACTTGATGTTTGAGTTCGGATCAGTCTTGTTTTGGAACTTGGCTCTTGGGCTTTGCCCAACTGAATTTGGAACTGATTTGGCCTTGATAAAGATTTTAAAATTCATAGTTTTATTACATATAAGTCAGTGCCAAAGTGCTGCTTATAAGTGCATTCATGGAGTACATGTGCTAAAACTTGCAGAAGTTTAGAAACAAGATACCATGCTTCAATTTTAAATGAACTAAGTCTATAAGTACTTTATGCAAATTTCTACAGCCAAGTTTAATTTCAAGGTTATTGTTTTCAAATTTGCACCTGACTTTCATGTGCTCTAAGAGAAGAGGGTCTGACAATAAGAAGAGAAGGAAGGGTCTGCCAAGGGAGAAAGTCAGGGAAAAATAGAGAGCAAGGGAGTTATTTAGCCCCCCAGATTTATTATCCCTGCTATAGCAGGGGAAGGAGGACAAATTCAAGGCAAGCCTTTAATTATTAGATTCTATGGCTGGAAAATTATAAGAAATTTGTCATTTTTCCATATATAGAATCTAATTATTGGGGGTCATCTTAAATTCAAAGTCATCTTGGATTTAAGTAAACACAGTAAATTTGGAAACTGTGAAAGCCAAGACTTCAAACTCTTGGCAGAGCCCAATGCCCTGCAGTGAGCTAAGTTACCAAAAGTGCAGAAATAACTGGAAGTCATCTCTTCTTTCAATATGCCAACTGAAATTATCAAATTAAGACTTTTCAGTAAAAAAAATTGATTACAAAATTATTCTATCCCATATTTTTTAACCAAAAATATCTGGAAGCAAGTTGTTGCAAAACAAAAAAAGGGGGGTGGGGGTGGACTTCTCCATTTGAAATTTTTCATTAGAAAAGTTCTGTATTTTTTAACACATTGACTGATTTCAGGTAAAAGCCTATATATTGGGAAATAGCTTCCCTGGAAAACAGAAGCAAAAGTATTTTTTTTTCTTTTTTGGCCATGAAAGAGTAAGTAGAAAGTAGTGTAGATTTGTACCTTATATACTAATTAAAGTATATATCCATGGACTTAGCCAAGTTCTGTTCCAAAAATTGTTTGTTTTTTTGCTTCTATTAACCTTTAACACTTAAATTTGAAAGTGTTCCTTTTACAAGTAATCAGAACTCTTGGTAGGTGTGATATTTTTTATCAGACCAACTAGATAGTTACAAAACAAATTCTTTATTTGTAAGCTTTTGGGCACACCTCTCCTTCCTCAGGCATAGAAGAGTGCAAATATTGCTAAATTTCTCCCAGGTAGAAATGAAAATTCATATTTCTCAGGAGAGCTAAAAGGTGATGTAGGATATCCTGGTTGGAAAAGTTCATTTTATGCAAATTATGCTCAGATAAAAGTTAGAGTAGTCTTTTTACCTTAAAGTTGCCTGGTGGCAAGGAGGATGTTGAATTATGCTTCTTTCTTGTTATGATGTTTCATATTTCAAAGGAGGATTGGTGATGGAAGGATCTCCTAGGCACGGAATTTCTCTTATGTTGAGGCTGCTCTGCAAGCATGCAAATTTGGCTTGAAACAAAAGTCCGGAGCATGGGTGTCAACTTTCAGGTTCAAGGTGTTGAATTTTGCTTCCTTCTTATAAAACTTGCTTTCTTCTTGTAAATAAATGTTTTTGCAACTATCTGTTTGGTCTAATAAAAAAATTCACAGATACCAAGAGTTGTGATTTCTTTTGCCTGTAGATCAATGTGGCTACAACCTGTATTCTTTTTACAAGTGACACTTCCCCAAAATTTTCTGGTATTTCACAGTTAGGAAATGATCCCACAATGCTGCAGATTCCTTTTGGAATATCAAATTGTTTATATAGGAAAATTTTGAAATCGGGATTTTCCCCATAAAAAAATCCATATGAAGATTTCAATTTTAGGTCAACTGTATTCACTAGTGATAATCTCCTCTGTGTCTCTTCCATCTGCTCTCAGTGAAGATTCATCCAGCTTCCCAGAAGGGAGTCTTTTTAAGAACTGTGTGACATTAACAAACAGAAGCAAGGGAGGCAAGAATAAAGCTACAGACATAATGATTACTATTTGTAGTAGTGATGGTGGGAAGAACATAATTCAACTAGTTACCCATCATGAATCTGTAACATAACAGTCAATCCTAAAAACTTCAGTATTTATAGCTGACAGAAAAAAATGAAAACCACATATACAAGGAAACTTCATGGAATGGCACACGTAAACCAATCTCAATGTAGAAAAAATACTTTAAATCAGTTTCCCCATAGGAGGTATTCAGAAGAACACATATAAGCAAGTTTTACAATAACAGCATTAAATAAATATTTTTTAAATGATCAAACAGCATCTCTGTAGCAAATCCCTAGATCTAATGATGAACAATATTTGAAATCAGGTCATGTGGGACTCCTGATAAAATTAAATACACTGATAAATTAAGGCAATGTTTTGAAGCAGAATTTTAAAGCACTGCACTGCTCTGGTCAGACTGCCCCTAATACCAGACACAGTATAGCCACATCCATGTGGGACCAGCCAGGCTAATTAGCCAGAGGTTAGGGCAAATGGCTTGCTTATTTAGCAATAACTATGCATTCATGGCCACACTGCTTTCATTTAGGAAACAGCTTGAGGATGGTGCTGATGAGCATGGTAGGTTTACTATGTTGACACATATTGAGTACATCAACTCTGGACCTTCAGTCAATATACAGTTCAGGTAGCTTATGTTGTTTCCTTTCACACAAATACAATTAATTCTCATGCTAGAAGTTTATTTTTGTGTATTTCTTCCACTGAAGGGAACTGAACTTTTACTAGGAAATTTACCTTTACCAAAGGCTCTGTCTAATGTCTATTGAAAGACTTCCATTACCTTGAATGCAGCTTTGATGAGCTTGGGCAAGCTCAATAATCAACAGTATGAAATACCAGCAACAACTTATTAACAAGAAAAAGGAAGAGATACACTTCAATTTTACAGATCTGCTAGGTAAAGCAGCAACAAAAGGTTGGAACAGCTTTCAAGGTAGCTGGGGATGGAGCATAAGGCAAGAGGGCTGTGTTACACACCCCTGCCCTCCAGCTCAGGTTGGGCAAAGCCCAGAAAGCAGCTCTGGGTTGCTCGCTTCCTCCTCCCCGTCCCTCCCTGCTAAAAGCGCTGGAGCTGGAAGGAGGAGCCAGGGCTGGGGAGAGGAGTGGTTCAGCAACCTCCAAAGAAGCTGATGGAGTGCCCCCACATGCTGGCCAGGATAGCCAGTGCAGGCAGGCTCGAACCCTCCCTGATCCAACATCTCTTGGGTTGGGGATGGGGGGACTCTAACTCATGCTGCTTTATGTGAAGTGCCATGAGTTGTGAGTTGAAGTGGGGGCCTGAATGTCTTTAGGCACTCTAAATTATAAGGGCTAAGGATGTATTTTTAACATTGAACATTAATGAGTTTCCCCACAATGGGCCATATATAAGTCTACAGTTCATTATACAGATTTCAAAAAGACTCACAAATCATTTTTGTATGAACATAGAATCTTTAGTGAAAACAGAAATACTCCAGTAGGCAACTATACATTTTCCCATGTTAGTCAGTTTTCCCATGAAGACTTTTGCAGGTTATTCAATTTGCTCCTCTTGTCTGTGTGATAAACATTACAATCACAATTGATTATAAACCATAAATCATGAATATAAAGTGGAAATCCGCAGAAGACTTCAATATCAATTTATGTTGAACATTTACATACAAATTGTTCCACAAATATGGCAGCTGCTAGACAGGGAGGATAGAATATTAATACTGCT
>NW_017729022.1:145056881-145058979 GCF_001723915.1 Gavialis gangeticus
AACATTACAATCACAATTGATTATAAACCATAAATCATGAATATAAAGTGGAAATCCGCAGAAGACTTCAATATCAATTTATGTTGAACATTTACATACAAATTGTTCCACAAATATGGCAGCTGCTAGACAGGGAGGATAGAATATTAATACTGCTTTAGGTTCTTTAATGCAGTGATTTAACACCTCTGGGTACTTTAATAAAAAGCACTATCCTTTCACATGATTGGTCTTAAACTTCTTAACTTCCTTCATTACCAGCTTTGGAAAGACTATATACATTAAACAATTAACTTTTACTACCTTACCTCCCAACTGCTATTTGTAAAAATCAATCAAATGAAGCATGTAAAATACATAGTATGGACATTAAACCTTGGAATTACGTAGATTCTGGCATTAGAACATACTTCAGGTTGATAAGAATATCTTGTTATGTATTCACAGATACATTTTAAAAAAAAGAAACTTAATTTGGGGCGATAAAACATTTACCACCCCCCCTCCACCCAGTGACTCATAAAAGCAGAACCTGCCCTATTTTAGCACTTTCAGCCTCAATGCTAACTTCTAGGCCCTGTCCTTGGTGCACAGGTGACTTATCCTGTATGTCCAAACCCTGGTTTCTTACAGGAAGTTACAATAGAATAAAACTGCAACTATGGTAAACTCAGATTTTTAAATAGTCATCATAATAAAATGGTTGGTGGAAGGACTATTGTACACGTTTTTTTAAAGAGTAATCACATGGAATACACCATAGGTATGTTCAACCATTCATTTATTTAGGGAGCACATCTTTGTAGAGAAAAAGTAAGGAATGTTTTCTGTTTGCCTCTGTAGGTAAAGGTGGAACCTCCTAAGCCAGTAGTCTCTTGAACACAATAGCAATATAATTTGAAAAAGCATTCAGGTTGCTATGACAGGATATTAATTCAGTTAGTCTATGAGGCACTTGTTATTTGTTCAAATATTTTTGATTACCATAGTTTGATTTAATATTAATATTTTAACATTACCATATCATTACCAGTAGATGAGAATGAGGTTAATTTGAACATGTAATATGTTTTATCAAATTAAGAGATAGATATTTTTTCTTAATTAGTGTACAACAGCTTGCATTTCCTCAAGTTTTGAAGTCAGTGTTCTATCAAGCCTCTCTTCTTCCATGTATCTGAATTTTAAAAGACAATCAACAGAGGTTTTTGTTTTGTTCTGTTTTTTTTAAAGCATCTCTTATCCAGTGCTGGACAAAGATGAAAAACTAAAACCCAGCATGGATACTGAGGTTTTGTTTTGGTTTTGGTTTAATGAGCTCTGCTCCACAACAACAATTAGTTGATCAAAAATTGATATCCAATACACTTGAAGGTATATAGCAATTATCACTGCCATGCAGATATGACATAGAATTGGGGTTTACTGAATGAAAATCTTGTAAATAACTTATAACCATAGCAATGCTATGACCAAAACCACCCTAAAGAAGATTTTTCTCAGAACTATATGATGACCCCCCTCTCCTACCACCCACCCACATTTTATTTTTAGATTAAATTAAGTGTCTGGAAAGGTAGAAAGTCCTAGAGTTTATATGTTCCAGATTCCAAATAGAAATGCAGTAGTTAACAATCATCTTATGTACAACTCATGCAGTTTTCATATTCATTTAATAAAGAAAATATTCAAACCCTAAAGTTCTGCTGCAGCAGGTAGTGGCAAGTTAATGATTTTATAGGGTCATTGAAAGATTTTGCA
This sequence comes from Gavialis gangeticus, assembly GCF_001723915.1. Classification (NCBI taxonomy): domain Eukaryota; kingdom Metazoa; phylum Chordata; order Crocodylia; family Gavialidae; genus Gavialis; species Gavialis gangeticus. Next base: position 145,058,643 of record NW_017729022.1, read on the forward strand.
TGACAGCTTGCATCAGCCCATGTTCAGCAATAGTTATTGTTTTCATTGCAAATATTGATTGCTACAAGTTCTGTCTCACAATTGGGTCAAATCCCGTTATAGTTGCACAGGTCTTACAGATAACTGCTGTAGTATGGCAAATAGTGGAAGAGCTTCTGTATGATTTCTGCTAGAGAACCCACTGTTGATGAGAGAGGCTCTCTACACTTCACCACCTACCCAGCTACACCTCTAAGCCTTCCAAGATTTTAGCATTGCTCCCAGGTGAATGATGTTGAAAAGAAGTCATAGAATCATAGAATCATAGAAGTAGGGGCGGAAGGGACCTTGTAGATCT
>NW_017729022.1:145058990-145062331 GCF_001723915.1 Gavialis gangeticus
CTGATTGCCTTTTATGATCAGGTCACAAAGGCAATGGATGTGGGGGGGGGGCAGAGGGGAGCAGGAGAAGCCAATTCTTGCCAGTTCTTACAAGCATAAATGTGAAAAATCTGCTGTACCAGTCAGGAAAAAAATTATACTTGTGAGCACAGAACAAGTAGAGAGTACAAGTTATCTACTATATTCCTAAAAGTACCAGATGCTAAAAGCCAACTGAAATACTTTCAACTAAATTAAGCAACTGCCAATCCTCTGGATCATAGTGTATGCCTTAAAGGCCTAATCGGATGCCTAATGAATCTGCCTGTGGCTGACAAGCCCAATTCAAGGGTGACATAACATTTTTCAAGTTTCACAGATCTATGTGTTGTCTGAGGTGGAGTCCAAGTTTACAGCATGCTGCTTCCTTCTTTCTGGCTTTGCTTCCATCCTCTGGATCAAAACCAATTCATGTTGAGCTGTACCTAGTGCCAGATGTTCCCTCCAGATTGGACAGGATTCTGTGCACTCCTCCCAGCTTTCTGCATTAATGTTAAACAGCAACATAATTTTTGCACATGTTAAGGAACCACCATAGAGGGTGACCCCACTTTCTAAGCGTCTGAAATCTCACTGTACAAAATATTCTTGGGGACACCATCTCATCCCATTTTCCTGACATGGCCAAGCCATCTCAACCTCCTCTTTTTGACAGTAGTGTCAGTCCTACTTGCTCCAGCACCATTCTGTCTTCCCACGTTTTGTATTTCCCACTTTATTTTCAGGATCTTGCACAAGCATCTCATGTGGAAGCTGTTCAGTCTCAGGATGTACCTAACATCTGTAGTCCGTGTTTTTGAACTATAAAGGAGGAATGAGTGCATGCAAGTCTCATAGGTTCACTTCTTCACCTTAGTTGATAGTTATTCCATACACCTTTCTGTAACAGCCCAAAATTCTTAGCTGCTTTTCCCATTCTGTTAGTCAGATCATTCCTGTTGACCATAGAACCCAAGTAGCAAAAACGACCAAGAGATTTACCCTCCAGAGTGATGTCAAGCACTGTTTTTTCCACCCTTGATCACACGATCACAGTCTTCTTAAGACTATTTGTTAACCCAAAGCTCTTGTATGATGCAGGAAATCTGCCCAAGAGATTTTGCAGGAAAGATTCGTTAAATATTACTTTGGCAATATATGGTAAGTTATTATTTTTTTCCATACAACTTCTATCAGGAAATATTTTGGATCTCGCAGGCAGGCAGACCAGAAAGAGAGAGAGAGTACAGATGCATAGTGTGAAAAATCTGCTCTAAATCTGGTACAGTGGAGACCTAAACTTGCTTCTACTACACACATGAGCACTTCCAGTTTTACAAAACTATGTAATGGCTTTCTTTTATTCCACAGTGGCTGCATCTACACTAGCCGCTGACTGCTCAGTAGTTTGTTACTATTGCAGAGTAGTGTCACGTGGCACAAAGTGTAATGCAATGCTCCTGCACCATAGTAAAGAGATACTGCAGTCAGCATCACCTAAAAACACTGATGGCTAAGTGGGCATATGACTCTACTATCTCAGTACAGGTTTTCGATGACCCTGTGACATACTTCCAGATGGAAGGTAAAACAAGTAGAACAAAAAGAGATGGTCTATCTTTCCTCTATCAAAATTGTCACAATGGATATATTCTGTGCATTATTCACTGGAAATTTTTTTGAGTTTGAAAATTTTTAATCAGATATATGGATTTTTTAACTTATTACTCCCATTAAAACTAGAGCATCTCTCAAATTCCATTGCAGTTCTTACATATAAAGTTTTTTTATGTAAACCTACACTGGACAATGCACTCTCTATCTCTTATCCAGTCATTGAAACCCATCTGTCCTGTTCCACCTCTGAAGTGACTATTTCAGTAGTGGAGAAACCAGCTCTTAGCTCATGCTAACAAATATCTTATTACACAAATGAATTAAGTTCTGTGGATTTCTCTCATTACCCCTTGTCTCCAGTATCTGAAGGAATTTGCTAACAGCACAGTATAATATCCTACATATTTCTATAAACATAAACACTGTGAAACTTAGAAAAAAAACTCAAACAAATAAATGTCAAGTACCCAATGTGAAGTACTAATATAATAAGAGCTATGTGCAGGTGCACTGCCTCCAGTCAAGTGAACACAAATATTACTTTGTCTTCATACTCTCACAGAACTGGGGTAGGGGTGAGGCCATGGATCTTCCTGTTCCACGTTTTGTGCTGTGAAGGGGGTTAGCTTCGTAAAGGGAATAAGCTACAGACCATTCTAATATAGCAACCTACTCACTGCCTCTAAGTGCCTAGGAGTGCCAGGAGGCATTCTGCCTTCCTGAGGCAAAAGACCTCTTAGTTCTTCCCTAGTGACTAGTGACAGTGGAACTCTAGGTAACTTCCAACAAAGCACTGTGCTTTCAATGCACAAATGATCCCTCCAACAAAAGAAAGAAAGGAGTGAGGCAAAAAATGACATAGATAAAGCTGGTAACAGAAGACTAGAAAATTAAATAATTATTTATGGCTCATCTAATCTTGGAAATTTGAAACTGTCATGTATGCAGTGGGATATCATCACTTATTAGGCAATGTGTGCAAAGCTTCTTAATATAAAGAGCAGTATCCCTAATTTGTAGCAACATAAGAATAAATTATGTGCAATCATCCATTTGTAGCAATAGTAACTCAAGGCAAATGTTTGTTTAAATGTTAAAATGCCTAAAATAGAATTAAGTATAAAGTTATCTACTTGCTAAGTCTGCAAAGAATCTACATGTGTTTTTAACTACACTTTGGTTGGCCCAAGGTAAGCTTTCTTTAGTGAACTTCCACATTTTTATGAAAAACTAACTAACTGCCCATCAAGAATGATGGATTTCAGGGAGTATTTACATGGCCTCCCCTTGCCCCCCTGCTCACCCTTAGGGGCTGGCCGTGTAAAGACACCTTCCACCACTGTCGCTTCCTCCAGCCTCTGCTCCCTTCCCCCAACTGGCTCCACCTTGCAGCAGGGCTTTCCTCCACCTCCCCTCCCTGCTGCCTTCCCTTCTTGCTGCCTCCCCTCCCTGCTGGCTGTTGTCAGGGCCAGACAGCAGGGGGCTGCTGCCACCATGACCCCCCTCCCTTCCCTTCCTTCCTTCCCTGCCACCCAGCCCCAACAACAGCCACCAACATGCCCCCCCATTTGCCTCCCCCTGCCCATCTGGGCCCGCACAGCCTCCCTCCCTCCCCTCTGCCTCCCTTCCCTCTAGGCTGTTGTTGGGGCCCCCTTCCCTCTCTCCTCCCTCCCTACCTCCCAGCTGCTGGGTCCTGACAACAACCA
>NW_017729022.1:145062472-145072567 GCF_001723915.1 Gavialis gangeticus
GGACACCTCACCCTCCCTGCCACCTATTCTGGAGGGCATTGGGGATGGGCAGCAGGGGGGGTGCCACCACTGTGACCCCTTCACCCTCAGGCAGGGAGGCATGGGGAAGCCCCGCTGCTCAGGTTGCCAAGCATGTAAATCACTGCCACAAACTTTCCCAGCAGCAGCTCAAATTTTGGCCTGCACAACCAATCAATGCCTGCTGTCTCAGCAGCACATACACAGTTGGCCAAAAGTGTTACGGACAAAGACACACAGACAGACAGACTAAGTCCTTTATTATATTAGAATAATGGTTTAACATGCTCATTACCTGGAATCAGTTATTAATTCAACATTTGATCCTTGGTCCATTTAAGTTTTTCTCTTTACTTAATAGATTTTGGACTGAGTCACTGAAGGACATAAGAACTAACACAGCAATCCTCTATCCACTGACTGCTGTAACCATGCTTTACATGCCAGCTCCACTGGGATTCTTTATTCTCAGTGTATTGGTCTCTGTGTGAAACTCCTAACACAGATACAATTTAAACAAATTATGAGGGGATCACAATCCTGCTTGGAAGTACTCAGTCCAATGTGTCATTCCAAATATACTACTAACAGGTCACAATAATACTTTTCAGTCTCTACTTATCTGAACTATATTTGAACCAGTGGCAGAGATGAATTGATAATTAGTTTAATAAACTATTTCTGGGCTATCTAGTCCTTCCAATTCAATTTTAGAGTGAAATACATTCAGGATTTTATTCTGAGACACTAATAAATATTCACACCATAGGCCATCATAACAATTTTAGTATCTGTTTTTAAAAATTGACTTCTGTCTTTACTTGTGATTGTATGTGGTGTTTTGAAAATAATCAGTTTTACAATTTGACAGCTGAACTGAAAAAAATTCACATCAAGCTAAATATATTTATATATGTATTTTTATTTTTCATTACTTTGTTCTCTTATTAAAAAAAACACTTGACTCATCTGTTACCAATTGCATGTTGATGGGGACACGATCCTGCAAGATGGGAGATGCTGGTTTAAATCTGGAGTGAATTCAAACTTGAGTCTCCTAGCTCTCAAAGAACTGAGCCATAAGATATTCTGGGGTAACTTCTCTTCACTTCTTCTTGTTGAGTTGTTCTACTTTGTATAAAATAACTAAATAATCAAAGATTGAGAATGCTGGCTTGAGAAGTCACCTGGCTTCAGTCCATGCTCTGGTGAATGGTTATTTACGCATATTACAGAAGTGTCAGTAGGAGAAACTGAGAGCACCTCACCTACCTTTACTATAAATTAGCTGTAAATGCATGCTTCTGGCTTTTGAAAGATGTAAAAATACCCTTACGCAGAGCAAAGAACTGAATGTGGGTCTTTCATGTTACTGAGTGGAGTTTGGGGCAAAAGTGGTAAGCAGTCAGTCTGATTTTTTTTCCCTTCCAGTCAAATTGAATCTGATAGAAATTTCTTTTTTTTTTCCATGAATTTACTTTCCCCCCCACCCTCACTCCTCCAAGAAAATGACAACTTAGTTACTATGGTCAGTGATACAATACACAAAATATTTTGGCATACATCTATAGTCAAGTATCCTTCTGGTCTATTATTAAATGTAATGATTTTATATATACCTCAACATATTATAGCACTCCATATTCTAAAAGACCCACAGGACAACTAAGGGTTTGTTACCTCAAGCTCCTTTGTGAGTTTTGGAGGTCTTGCTAGCGAATACTAGTCATTTGTCAAAACATTTATTACAGAAGTTCTGAGCATTTACTGATGCCACCAAAACTATTTAGAAAGGGCCTTGAACACCTCTCTGAAAAGCAAGCAGCCATAACATAGCACAATTTTACAAATATTAGCAAAAGACATTGTGTGGGGATGTTTGAAGTTGCTATGTTTGATCCTGTGGATTAATATTACAGAAGTGGAAGAAACAATTTACAATATTCCTTTCAAGAATTAGATAATATTTCTCTCTTGCTTGACATACCTTTCCAGAGTCTTTTGTTTGGAATCACAAAGAAATTTCCCCTGTATATGTCACCAACAGGATCACAGCAATCTGTTGTAATTCCTGTAAGTATACCCACAGAGTCCATGCTTTGTGAACATAAGACATCTCGAGGCATGAATCTAAGTTAATCTGTAGGTGTCTTTAGCCTTCTCTGGATGTGGGCAATGGACATAGATACATCCACAATATAGAAGACCTGTGATTGGCTGACATTTGTTAAATGTCTGCGGGGAGGATGGCTTTAACATTAATCATCTATGGCATGGTTTAAAAGGGGTTTACATGACTCAGTGCACTTTGATTTGTAAAAAATGTAGGCCATTGTTTTAGGGCACCCCTTGCTGAATGAATAATTTATAAGTATTTTATTCTTTAATTCCCTAGGAAAGTTGTTTACTCACACAACAAATGTTCCCTTTGTGTATTTGTTAAGAGGGGATAGAGCAAATACATGTAGATGAACCATTCCATCTATTTATAGATTCTGATATAAAATTACAGGCATATCTGCATATATTTGATATCAAAAGTACTGTGTCACTCATAGAGAGCAAAATGAAAAACAAAAGTAGGTTGTGCTGAAAGTTTTTTTAGCATATTTCTATTATGGATATGGACAAACAATCTCTTTTGCTGCTTTAAATGGGGAAGAAGAGCTGTTCTTTGGGAACATGCATGAGCTGATATACTATATCTGACACATCTGTATGATCCTGTGGCAATACAAAGGAGATAAATCACCCTAACTTTGACCCTGAATAAAACCACAGACACATGGAGTTGGTTCTGCCATCAAAAACAAACTCGTGAACTGACTCTTAGAACTCCCAATTGGTGTTAATGCATGCGTCATGACTCTCCATCTGAAACTCACCAAAAACCAAAAGGTGACAATCGTGAGTGCAAATGCCCCAACTCTTGATGCTGATGAAATCATGAAGGAGAACTTTTAATCATGGCTGGACACCATCCTCTCAAATATCCCAAGGGAAGATAAGATCATCCTTCTTGGAGATTTTAATGCCAGAGTGGGAAGAGACTTAAAACTTTGGAATGGTGCTATCAGAAAAGAAGTTAGAAATTCAAATGTTAACAGGGTCCTTCGCCTGAAAAAGTGCACAGAGCATGGACTTGTCAGTACAAATACCCTGTTCCATGAAAGGTGTCCTGGAAACACCCAAAATTGAAACACTGGCATTTGATCGACTATGTGATTCTTTAGAATCACGATCACCACGATGTCCTGATTATAAGAGCCATGACTAGTGCTGATGTCTGTTGGACTGTCCACTACCTCATCCATTCCTGCATATCCATCAGGATTGCTCCCAAATGAAGAATGCAAAGGAAGCAGATCAGGCACAAGCTAAACATCAAGAGCTTGAAGGACCCACTCAAGCAGAGAGAACTCCAGCAACTCCTTAATGAGACATGACCAACAGAGCACCCAGAAGGAGTTGAGAAGCACTGAATGAGACTCAAGACAGCAGTTCTCTCATTCTGTGAAAATGTCATAGGATACAAGACCAGGGAATATCAAGATTGGTTTGACAAAAATGACACTGAAATTCAAGATCTCATTGACAGGAAACAGAAAGCTTTCTGTGCCTGGCAGAATTACATCAGCTCTGCTATCAAGAAAAATGCACACCAAGAAGAAAATTCAGAGGTGAGAGAAGAACATAAGAACTGAAGAATGAGTGGTGGATTCAGAAATCAAAAGAAATCCAACATTTTGCTGACATCTGTGACACTCGTGGCTTCTTTAGTGCTACAACAGCTGTCTATGGGCCTAGCACTCAAGGCCTTAATCCTCTAAAATTAAAAGATGGAACAACACTCCTGAAAGACAGTGAATCCATCAATGCTCACTGGAAAGAATATATCCAAGACCTTCTGAATCATGACTCAACTGTCAATGAAGGTAAGATCAACAACTTTTTGCAAAAAGCAATCAGAGAAGACCTCGGTTTGCCACCTACCCTGGCAGAGATCAGCAGTACCATCAGGAAAATGAAGATTAACAAGGCAGCTGATGTTGATGGAATACCAGAAGAGATTTTCAAAAGAGGAGGAGAACAATTTATGTGTCAGCTTCATAGTCTCATCCTTAAAATCTGAAACAAGAAAGAAATCCAAGCCGACCTAAGGGATGCCTTGATTATTACTATCTTGAAGAAGGGTAACAGAGCTGATTGAGGAAACTACTGAGGCATCTCATTGTTGGCCACTGCCGGGAAAGTCATCATCCATATTCTCACTAAATGCCTTCTCTCACTTGCAGAAGAAATGTTTCCAGAATCTCAAAGTAGCTTCAGACCATCTCAAAGAACTGTGGACCTGATCTTTACAGCACATCAAATCCAGGAGAAATGTTGTGAGCAGAATTGATCTATTTGGCCTTCATAGACCTTTCTAAAGCCTTTGATTCTGTAAACTGTGAAGCCCTATGGAAAATCTTGTCAAAAATTGGCTGCCCAAACAAGTTCATCAGTGTTCTGAGACTTCTCCATGACAACATATCAGGAAGGGTTCTCAGTAACGGAAGCCAAACAGAACCATCTGAGGTGAAAACTGGAGTGAAGCAAAGTTGCATCATCACTCCAACTTTGTTTTCCATCTTCATCTCCACTGTAATACATCTCATTGACAGAAAGCTCCCACTTGGAATTGAAATTATGTATAGGATGGATGGACGACTCTTCAACCTCAACAGACTCAAGTCCAAAACAAAGACCACAACAACATCCATAATGGAACTCCAGTATGTGGATGGCAATGCTGTCATTGCTCAATCTGAATCAGACCTCCAAACCATTCTTAATGTATTCTCGGAAGGCTATGAGAGTATTGGCCTAACTCTAAATGTCAGGAAAATTCAAATCCTTTCCCAATCTGCTCCAAATAAAGAAACAAACCCCTGCTCCATTCAAATCAAAGGAGAATTGCTGGAGAATGTGAATCACTTCACTTATCGTGGAAGCCATCTTTCAGGCAGACATCAACATGGAAATACAACACTGCTTGAAATGTGCGAGCACAGCATTTGGACGTCTGAGTAAGAGAGTCTTCTTAAATCATGACATCCTTGCTGAAACAAAGTTCTTGGTTTATCAAGTCATTATCATTCCAACTCTGTCAAATGGCTCAGAAACTTGGACCACATACAGAAGACATCTCAAGAGCTTGGGAAAGTACCACCAACAGTGCCTTCACAAGATCCTTCAGATTAGCTGAGAGGATAGACACACAAACATCAGTGTCTTGGCCGAAGTAAATTCAAACAGCATTGATGCCATGATCATTCAAAACCAACTTTTCTGGACAGGTCATTCTTCCTTCCAAAGAAAATATTTTTTTCACAGCTGAAAGAAGGTCAATGAAGTAGCGGAGGGCAAAAAAAGTGCTTCAAAAACACCCTAAAGGCAAACATGTAGAGGTGTAACAATGACATTAACACTTGGGAGATGCTTGCTCTTTGGGAGGGACCTCAACACTATGAAACTGATCATCAACAGGCAGAAAAGGAAAAGAGGAACAGGTGATAAGAACACCAGAACATCAAAAGCAGCAACACAGTGCCCATCCCTCCTGAAAACACCTGTCCTCATTGTGACAAGACATGTGGATCTGGAATTGGGCTATGGAGCCACCTCCAGACTCACTATTAAGATCCTTTGAAGACTATCTTACTCATTTGTGAGTGATCTCCCATCATCATCATCACATTACTTCCCAATAATATGAGGCATAATTTATAAAGGCCCCCCCCCCCGTACATGTTATATCTATTAAGCAATTGCTTCATAAATTGTGCAATAAATTTAGACTGGATACACATGCAAATTAACTATCATGCCTTAAAAAGGTCCAACTAGCAAAAAAAGTATTGCTGAAAAATGTGTAATAACTTTACAGCTGGGAGACCACAGCTGCTATGATCTCCCAGTGATTGTGATCTCCCAGCCATGGGGCACTACACTGTAACTCTCAGTACCACCTGTGCTACATGCACAGCTGGGACCCATCAGGCATGGGACACTTAATTCCAGCAGCAGATGTCTCCCATTGTTTCTTGCTAATGCAGGGGAGCCTGATCACTGGTAGTAAGGTGGGATTAGATCTAATGTCTGATCCCATAATCACGCCTCTTACCATTCATGTGAAGCAGGAGGCAGAATTGTACGGATCATGCTATAGATCCAACTGCACATGTAGCTCTGACTGCCTTTACCTGCACATGTAGAAGGGATTTAGTTGACACATGAAAAAGTATATTCCTAAGTAATTTGTTCAACAACTGATGAGGAAAATGTTAAATAAATCAATTATTCATTAAAAGTTATTAGACTATCGTCAGAACTAATTGACAAATGAAAAATACTACTTGTTAAAAATGTGTTCCATGCACAGTGTCAAAATTCATTGGATAAATTATTTGCAGTAGATAATTCAGACAGCTGTAATTGCATGTCACTAGTTTAGGATTCAAAGATGTTTTCTATATTGGTATTGGAATCAATAATGAATATATTCATCAAGAGACTGTTTTTGTTAAGTCACCATCTATGTTAAATGATGGCTTTTGCCATTTTAGATCAAAAGATATGAATGAAAAGTAAGAGTTATTCCAGAAAAAAATATTAAATGGACAAAGGGCCACAGTTTTGGGAAAGAGAAAGGGAAAAGGAAAAAGAAAATGTATACACCTCTGGCTAAATTCTTCCTCAGTTTAGTAATAAAGAGAAAGCAGCAGTTAGAAATATATTTTTAAAGTAATATGAACAGAGAAAATTGAACAGTGGGAAATAGCAAATGCTAAAAATGACGGTTATGAAGTGCAGAAAATTCATAGAATAATAGAAAAGTAGGGTTGGAAGAGACCTTTTGAGGTCACAAAAACCAGTCCACTGCCAGAAGCAGGAACATGCTTACCCAAAACATCCTGTAGAAATCTATTGTCCAAAACTATAATCAACCCTGACACAATCACTAGGTACAAGGCCACCCATTTGCATTTTCACTGACCTACATTCTTGCACACTGGCTTCTATCCTATACAGGGAGAGCATAAAACAACTGCAGACACTCCATCTGCCTGAAGAAGGGTATTTGTACCTGAAAGCTCACAAAGAAGAATTTTTCCAACTATTTTAGGTCTAATAAAATATATAATTCTTTGGGTAAATCTGATATCTGCCTAGGTCCTTAGATAAACATGGCTACAACCAACACCCCTATCACAAAACATGACATACTTCAGCCAATGTTCCAAGTGTCCTCCTATGCCATGTACAGGCATATTGTTGTTGTCGGGAGAATCAAGACTCTCCTAACAGCAATTGCCAACATACAAGTGCTTGTTCAGTTTGTCACAGAGGAAACACGCCCCATCACCATTGTCGCAGAGCACTTAGATGCCCTGCTCCTTAGAGTGGAACTGCTGGGGAAAGAGCCCTAGCAGTGAGTGGGGAGCCCCAGTTGTTGGTTACCAGGGCAACCAGATGGAGCTCGTGGTCCACACCTGCCAGAGGTCAGCTGACTGGAAGGGGCAAGGCCTGGCCCACATATAAACCCCAGGGCTGAGGTGAGGGTGGCAATTCCCTGCCAGCAGCCAGGGGGAAGGAGCTCTACTGGAGCAAGCAAAGGGGAGAGGCCTGACTGCATGAGCAGCTCCTGATGCTGTTGTGGGATGGAGTATTCCCTGGTAGGATATTTTAGCTGGGTGGTTTGGATTTATGTTATAGCCTATGGGCTTCTGTTTTATGTTTACTGTTTAAGACCAGTGGTAGAACAAAAGGAGGTACTACAGAAACTGGAAATATCAAAGAGCCTCATAGAAGCCCTCCAGAAAGAAATCCACAGCCAGGTGGACCAGATAGAAGGCCTGCATGAGGACCTGGAGAGCTGGCAAGAACAATGCTTGTGGGCTGAATACCAGGTCAAAGACCTGCAAGAAAAGCTAATAGAGAGCCATGCGCAGTCAGAAAAGATGAGGAAAGTGATACCAAAAGAAATGGAAAAAGTGAGAGAATACATGGAGAATCATGAGGCATTACAAGATCAGAAGCAGTCCCTCAAAACAGAGGTAAGAGCCAGAACTGAGGAATGTGCAGAGTTGCAGGCTTAGCGGCCAAAGGTGATGGGAGAAAAGGACCAACTGGGGGGAAGAGATACAGTCCCTGAAGGCCCTTTTAGAAGAGAGCACAGCTAGGGAGATAGCATTGTGAGCAGAGAGAGAGCAGCACACATTACAGAACACGTAACCACGAGAAGATAGATTGGGTGAAATAGGCAGGCAGTTGGAAGAACATGCACATCCAGGGCTAACTCAGAATGCAAGGAGCACCTTCAAGAACTTGAAGCCTTGAAAAAGGTTTTAATAGGCAAGGTAAAATTGATAGACTGCATGGCTGCTGTGAAAGACTTTCCCTTGCTAGGATGAATACTTGCACACTCAACACCTCTGTGACCTTCCCCAGACCAGGGTGACCCTAGTTTTGGAAGGATTTAGGAATGATTTCCCTACAGCTGGACTTTTCCTTTGCTTGGGAAGAGTCCAGCTTCAGATTCCCTTGCACTAGGGTAAGCCCAGTTTGGGGAGATTTCTCTGCAACTGGACTTCTCCCAAGCATAGTAGAAGTTCAGCTGCCATTACTCTCCTAGCCTTCTCCAGATTAGAGTGACTCAGGTCTCAGGTTAGCACAGAGTTCAGGGGAGAGGTGGCATCTGCAAACTAGAATGACTCCATGCTTCCTCTCTCAGAAATCTTTCTACTACTGCGAATTTCCCAGAAATGAACAAGGCCATTGAACTTATTTTGTCGAAGCTAAGCAGTCAAGAGTTCATAATGAACTCTGACCAGAACATGCTAAGAATGGAAGCACTCCATCTCCAGTGGTAGAACACTTCACAGTACAACCAGGAACCTCAGAGTCCTTGTCCTCAGAGGGAACATAGAAATATCTTTAGAAGACTGTGGATGGGGAAAAAAAATCATAACTTTAGAGAACACAAAGGATGCAGACTAAACACAGGCAATAGATTAAGAGCTGAATACAACTTACTTTTTTTTCCTCTTGATGCCAACCAAATGGCAAGGATTAAGTATACAGATGGCCTCATATTTGGACCATATTTCACTGCTAACTAGTCAAGCCACATTCTAGCTAAGATCTATGATAGAATGGAAGGGGCAGTAAATAACAGAGAAAGAAGAATGGGAGGCATAAAAGAGTACTTGGGAAGGAAAAGGAAAACACTGAGAATGTGTAAGGGAAAGATTCAGATGGTCATCGAAATTTTGCAGCAGTTATCTAAACCAGACATTTGGGATAGGGACAGACATTACATATAAACCAGTTTAAGTAATCAGAAACTGGTTTAAACCTGTAACAGAACAGAAGTTCAGTGTGCATAAACCAGTTTGAAAATGACTGAAACTGGTTTGAGATAAACCTGGTTGAATGTAGTATCAGATTTAACTGATTTGGGTCAAGCTGGTTTATGCAGTATCTGTCCCAGATCCCTTCCTGGTTTAAGCTAAATCAGAGTCCCCTAGCATCATGGTATGCTGGCTGGGCTCTCTGCTCCAGAGAGCTGGGATGCTCCCCTCCCCTCTGCTCCCTGGCTGCAGATTTGGCAGAGACTGTATGTATAGCAAGGTCTACCTGGCTTCCTCCTGCTCCTCCCATCCCCCTCACCACTCTCTGCTGAAGCAGGGATTCCTCTCTCCCCTCTTCCTTACACAGATACCTTTCACCATTAGCTAGCATACCACATGCTGGCTATAGGCTATGCTGTGGGAGACAGGACAAAGGCAGACAGGACTGTGTCAGCGTAGGGCTTTTTGAAGCTAATCAACAAGTAGCTGGCAATTTCTTCATTGGAAAAGCTGTTTAATAAGAGCTAGAACTAATGGAGAGAGGCTGTTGTTTCCTTAATGAGCTAATAAGCACTGAGGTGGGGTGAAAAATGCTGTTAGCAACTCCCTGCTGGGGCCTAGCCATGCCCCCCTCAGGTCAGCACTATGAAAGGTAAGGGACCCCCCCCCGCCCCCCCCCCCC
>NW_017729022.1:145077567-145079019 GCF_001723915.1 Gavialis gangeticus
GCAGGCATTTCCAGTTCAGAGGGGATAGCTATACAATTAAAAACTGGCTTAGCTTAGCCAGGTTAGACTAACCTGCAAAGATTGCATCAATTCAAGCTCAGGCCCCAAAATGAAGCTATTGTCTACTATTTCATATTATTGACAACTTCATGGATCTCAAAAAGAAGATACATTTTTGAGAGAAAAAGTATTGACAGTCTATTTCTAAATATTTACCATACTTGGATTACCACACAAATTCTTCAGCTCTATATTATACAATCCTTACTCATATTATGTAATGCTCATCACCCTGGGGAGCTCCCTCTGACGCAATATAGCAGCTTTGGTGAGGTGCTGAGTATATGCCAATAACCTCACATTTTCACTAGACCTAACTGTTGCATACCGAGCAACATACTAATATGGTCCCATTACACAGCTTCAGGAGTAGTGCATGCAGAACAAGGCTGGTGTGCTTTAATGACACATTCCCTATGATGCTATGTCACGGACATGCTGCCTTGCTCAGACATGTTGTCTCATAATTGGTTGCAACAAAAATAAAATGATGGTCCATCCTAGGAAAGGACAATGAGATCAGTAGATACAAGTTACAATACATTCAGGAACTGAAATAAGAAAAAGGAATCTAAACAGTTATAATTTTATAATGCAGTGAAAAATGTTATTTCTGCTGAAAAATTGTGCTGAGGTGTTTCTAATCAAAACATAGTGGACAGACAAAGGCCCTCATCCTACAAAGAATTAGTCAAATTGTTAACTTCTTGTATTCATGCCAGCCAAGTCATGAAAGAAGCTAATAAAAATAAAATTATTTTCTCCCAGATTTTTTTCCTACTAGTATACACTTGTGCTTCGTTTTTCTCTCTGTCTTAATACTTTGTCAATGAAAAAAAGCCTTTTCTTTTATTCCAAAAAGTCTTTTGGTAACTAAAGGTTTAAAAAGGATTAAAAAGGTTTTTATAGAAATCTCTATTCATTAGCCACATTAAAGGCAGACACTGTAAATCAATGTTTGACTTTTACTTTAACCTTAAAATGTCGTTAAATTCCACACATGAAAAGGTTGATACAAACACTCTTTTTTAACTAATTGACAACATTTCCATTCACTGTAACATTTTGTAACAGAAGAGAAGTGCATGTGAAAGGTACAAAAAGGTCAAGATGCAACTTGAAATATTTAGTGTTTGGGCCGAGGTCTCTATGTGTTCAGGCAGATTTAATCCCTGAATTTTCCAAAAGCACCTAGGAACAAACCATAATTTGTGCTAGGACAGATATTGCCTTGAGATGAATGATTCTACCTATCAGTGCAGGTAACTCATTATTGATCCTTCTTTTTCCATTGTAGGTTGCACAGTAACTTTTCTTTCTGTTCTCAATATTTTCACTATCACACATGGAATACACACACACACACACACACACACACACACACACACACAC
>NW_017729022.1:145079147-145089248 GCF_001723915.1 Gavialis gangeticus
CACACACACACACACACACACACACACACACATCTACATATACATATATGCATGCACACACACACATGCACACACACACACACATATATGGCTGTATTCTAATTACAGCATAGTTAATCAATCATGATTCCAAGGAAGAAGGGAGGTTAGTAAACCCAACAACATAGAAAATATTAGTTGGTTTTTTGGGAGAGATGGGTTGTCCCTAGTTATAGTATGGTATACAATGAATGACCCATGTTAAGAGATATATTTCTGAAGAATAAATCTCAGTGTTAAAATGTTTTAATGGGGGTAAAAAAACAAGGCTTCCACCATCTTTACAAATGTGCAGCTGTGAAATGCAAAACAAGAAGTTCAAATTTTTCTAAGGCTAACAACTAAATTAATTTTGAGCTATTTGTGTTGCATTACTGATACAGGTATCCACTCAGCTGAATTCTGCACCAAAAACTTACAAAAGTAAAATGTAGATAATTTGGGGGTGGGTATGTGGTTCTCTGATACTAATATTTTGTGTCAGGGAAAAAGGTAGGCAGGCCACACTTATAAATAAGGATGAATTGCACCTGCTTCTGCATGGATGAAGACCACAGGGGAAATGCATACACATTTCTATGGTTTCATCAGCCCACAAAACCTGCGAAAATTCTGATTAGCAATTATTTACATAGGTAAATTACTTGAGAAAGGATACTTAAAATAAGTTTTCAGTAGGAAAGGAAACATATATTAGGCAGACTTATGAAATAGGTTTGAGACTTTAATTAGATGCTTGATCTAACATTTGGGGGACTGGAGCTAAAACAGAATAAAAAAAGAAAATAGAAAATTGCAAAAGAAGGAAAGCAAAATGACATAAAATTAAACAGCTCTTTATTATGCATCAAATCTGTTCCCGTTTATATTTACGCTACATCTATCTATGTAAATGAGCAATGTTTGTGCTTTCACTCCTTTGACTTTGCAAAACCAACATATCTGAGAAGTGAGAAACCTGGAATCCTTTCCTGTGTCTGGACAATAAACAGAATGCTTAACAAAATTCCAGTTAGGAGGTCAATGACACTGATGGCTCCCTCCGAAAGCAGAAGGATTTCATAAGTGTTACTTGGAGCACTTGGAGCAAGTGCCCCCCCCCCCCAAATAACCTTTATTAGACACAATGATGTATGTGAGAAAAAGAAACCAGGTTCACTAGCCAATCCCTGGCTTAGTTTAGCAGGCTAGTAATTAGGAGATAGAAGCAATTTTTAACTTATAAAATATTACATTTCACGTGCCAAAATTTGAAGAAACATATAGATCCCATGCATCTCTTGCAGGGTTGGTTTTAGCATAAAATTGTTTAATCTGTATACAAATGGGATATTATTTTCTGTCAGCTTCTGTTGGTGTCTTTTTGTTGTTTCTGTTTCAGCTGCTATTGTTATTGTTTCCTCAATCTCTTCACATTTATATAACACTTTTCATCCAAGGATACAAGTGTTTTGTAAAGCAGGATAAACACTATAAGCAGAATATAGCTAGAGTAAATTTGTCTTCTCAGTCTTTAGACAGGCAACAGAGCAACTGTTCAATGCCATCGTGAGGACCATAATAGGCCCTCAACTCTTTTGGTGAACACTGAACCTTGCATTTATCCACTCTGGGGCTGTATCTACATGAGATGGGTAGCAGTGTAGCACGTTACTACTGTGCAGTAAGCATCACTAGGAAACCATGCCGGTATGCTACTGCACAGTAACACCAGTTACTGTACAGTCATTTAATACTTTGTTATGCAAGTACTAAATAACTGTGCAGTCAGCATCTTGTGTAGACATGGTATGTTAGGCTAAATTAAATTCCCAAGGTTGAAACAACTTGCAGCAGGGACGTAGCACAACTTGGAACCAAAGAATTAGAATCTAGACCCTCTGGCTTATATTGTGAGGTTTCAATCAATAGAACATTCCTGTTTCCTTCTCAACTTGCACAAGTGAATTCCTAAAACATTAGGGGGGGGTTTTAGTTCCAATAAGTGGTGAAAGATGCCTAGCAACACATCTTCACTGGTATCTAGATTAACTTTTTCCTTCACAAATATAGAAGGGATTTATATATAAAGTCTAACTAAAGTATAACTAGTTCCATTTCTCCATCCTATCTCAACAATACAACATACCAACAGGCCACCTAATTCCTAGGGCTGTGAGAAATGACACCATTCCATTTTGACTTGCGTTTTGATTTTTCAACAAAACAGTGTTTTGTTTTGAATTTTGTTTCGATTCAAAACCACTGTTCCATTTTGTTTTCTTGAAACAGTTTTGCTGTTTCGACATTTCACCCATAGGCTATAATGGGGAAGCTCAAAACATCCTTTAACTTTGTCATTTCTGGCCTGATTTGGATGAAACTTGCAGAAATGGTAGCTTCAAGGAAATATGTGCAGGGGTTTGGGGGAAGCTGCACCTCAAATCCTGAAAGCAAAACTCATGTCATGTGTATGTGTTAAGCCACAGTGGGGTCAAAACTGTAGGCATGCTAGCCCCTGCTGAGGCCACAAAGTCTGCCAAGTGTCAAGGAGATAGGTGCAGGGGTTTGGGGGGAACTGCACCTCAAGCTGCAGACAAGCAAAGCTCATGACATGGGTGACACTGTGTGTGTTAAAGTGCAGCAGAGTGAAAGCTGCAGGCCTGCTAGCCCCTGCTGAGGCCACAAAGCCTGCCAGCTGTCGAGGAGCTACGTGCAAGGGGAGTCTGGGTTCTGGGCCCTGCACCTCTAGCTGCTGACAGGCAAAATTCGTGACATGGGTGGGTGGTACTGTGTGTGTGTTAAGGTGCGCCCTCACTCAACTGATACCAAGGCAGAATGCAGGGCAGTTCAGACAATCTGCCTTTCATGCAGTTTTTCCATCCCCACTCCCCAGAGCACTGGGATTGGAAAGGACCTCAGGAAAGGATGACAGTCACTGGCCAGCTACACAGGCAATAATGAGAGCACTCCTTCCCCCCACTTCTCCGCCCTGTCCCTACTTTAGTTTCTGTTTCCCTGTAGGCAAGCCCAGCTTGAGCTTCAAAATTCGAAACATTAAAATAATTTTGAAACATTTCAACTTGCCTTGTTTTATTTCAAGGCTGTTTTGAAGCTCTCTGTTTTGTTTCCATTTTGCTGTTTCAAGCTTGAAATGAGTCAAAACAGCGTCAAAACGAAACCACCAGTGAAATTTTGCACATCCCTACTAATTCCTAATGTGAGTAAATCTCTCATTAGATTTCAGTTCTATTAGATTAATTACTCCAACTGCCTTTCTTGCTCAGGTCTGGGTACTTAGAGCCAGAGAGATATAATCAGCTTAATTCTGATTGGCTAGGAATGATCAGTTTTTCCATCAAGTGACTACCAGTTTGTCAAAGCAAATGTCCCTTGGGAATGTACCATTGTTCACCAAACTCCTGCTGAGCAACCAGGTCCAGCTTTTGGGATTTTCTTAATTAAAGAAAAGCCAGTGTTATAATAAAGAAAATGACTGATAGCCTGCTCTTAGTGTGCATGGATATGGAGTTCCAGGATTAAATTCCTACACTTCTCAATTCAGACCATCAACTTGAACTTGGGTCTCCTACATGCCAGTTAATTGCCTTCATGGCTTTACTATAGAGTAGCCTGTCTCTCTTGGGCTGAACCAAAGGATAATTACATATTCATAGATTCATGGATATATGAAGTAGAACACTTTCAGCAGGAAACTGACTTGATAGTGCAGTTGTTGAGGCTCTCAGTCAGAATTTGGGAACACAGCAAAGTGTTCAGTCTAGTATTGTACATCTGCAGCGAATGTCAGAACCACTGGGCTATAAAGTCAAAGTCTAGCTCATTCTCCTTGGCTCAATAATTATTTATATCCAGTGGAATAGGTCCCAAATGGAGAGATCATGGACATCCTTTTCTAAAATGGGTAACAGACTGTTGGCTAGAGCACTAAGATTCAGCTCTGCTCTGCCTGAGTTTTCCACATCCCAGGTGAGTACTCAAACAGCTGCACCATTAGCTATTCTGTTTTCTGTGATTTCTCTCCAAACCTAACATAATTTTGATATGTCTCCATTTCTAGAGGCAAAGTAGGAATATTTTTTTTACAAGAGAGGAAAAGTTTTCCTCTCAGTTCTAAATTGAAAGACATGGTACTAGAACAAAGAAGTAAGGAAACAGCTTCTACCTCTACTACCTATATATTTAAATATCTTTATCTAATCTTTGAAAATTGTTTTAAAACCTTTATCATAATTAGTATTATGTGCAATAAATCTATATGTAGCCTCCAGCTAATTTCATTTTAAAAAAATGTAGAAATGAAGCTCTTAGAAGAAAAAATTGCCTAAGCAACAGTAGTTGAAATATATATAGTGAAATATATTTAAACTTTCAAATCATAATACATCATCCTAATGCACATTGTTTTATGTGACTAGACATGCTGTGACAGTTGCTAATGCATGTCAGAACTCCCTAGTTGTCTAGGTTTACACAAGGACAGGGAATTAGCTGAGTCATGTAAGTTTGGTGACCTCAGTTGGGACTTGTCTTTTGAGGAGTGCTGCACTATTTGGTCTAGTTCCCTAAATAGACCATATGGTAGCACTCTGAACAGAGGTGGATTTCACATAAGTTTTCATATGTTCCCTTTGCTCCATGTTCCTCAGAACTATGAGACGAAGAAAAAAAAAAGCATCTCTGGGGAGAGACTGAATCTGAAAGCAGGAGAAGCTGTTGCACCAAGGAAGGAAGGTTGTATGGTTGGGGAGGAAGGGTCAGAACACAGGGAAGTACATTTTAGTTTTAATCAGTTTCTCAAGTACAACACAGCACTGCCATTATTTGTTAGGGGCTTTTTAGGAAGCCCTCACTGATACCATGCTTATTTTTGTTTGGTAAGGTGCTGGTCAATAGTGCACTAAATACAATAGGAGTCGTTCATTCAAATTCAATGAAGTTTGCATCATTCCCAGAATACATGTCTGACTCTACCTTAGTTTCATATCTTATAACCAATTTTTAGTAAGATTTCAAATACTATTTCTAGGGCATTCAATGCTTTACAATACTAGCCAACTAAGAGTATCTCTTGCTAGAAAGGCGCTGCCTGTTTCTTTACTGTGTTTAATTCATAGGGTCAGTGTTTCCAGTGCTGGAACTCAGCCTAGCTACACATGACTAGAGATCTGGTTTAATACATTGTCTTATTTAAATACTAAAGTTGGGTATTTTAAAATTATTGAATGTTTTATGTTTTCGCAGGAGTGCAGCAAATGGTATATTGAAGTCTAAAAAAAGGCTCCTTGTTCATCATGCCTTAAAGAATATAATCACATTGCCATATCACTAATTTTAGGAGTGCAATACAGTACAAAGTTTTGCAGTCGCAGAAAATTAATAACTTGATTTAATTAATAGGTCAGTTCCTCAGTTGGGAATCAGCATAGCACCATTGGTGATATGTAAGTGTTGCAGCAAATTAGTGCATCATTACTGATGTAGGCAAAATAGGCACAGAAGTAAGGTACAGATGAGGATCTAACCCATTAAAAGAGAGTCCATCATATCTCTCTCAGGCTTCCTGGAATTTCCCACTTCCCTGTAATATTCAAACACTTCCTGTTTGGCTCTCATTCATCTGTGCGACTCTTAATTTTGGTTGCCAAATTCAAAATATTTTTTCTGCATTTCTATTCTCCAGTTGTGTCTAGTCCTGAGGAAGAATAATATTTCCTGATTGCATATTCTGTAATCACTTTTACTGATTATCCCCTATTATAGTTTAGAAATGTTGGTCACCTTGTAATTAATATTTTATGAGGTCAATTGAGGTTGTAAAGATAACCTCATCTTTGGAATTCCATGGAAATTTTCTTTCTGTTTAACACTTTGTAATGACATCCTTTGCACTTTGATTTATTCAAAGGTTTTTAGCAGATGCTACTGAAATACTAAATCACAGGTTCTGCCATGAAATAATTATTTATTTTATGATGAGGAATAAATGTTTATTAAAGTATTTCATAAAAAAAAATAATTCTGAAGAGGATTTCAGTTAGCTATTTGTTGTCAATTACAGTTGGCCTATATGGTATATAAAATATGCTTTAATTTAATCTCTTAAAATGTATTGATATCTTCAGCTATTATAGAGCATATAATGCCTACATATATATGCATGCAGCAGGAAAAAAGTGTATGTATGTACACTTTCAGTAAAATGTGTTATATTTTTGGGAAAACAAATTAATGGGCTTTACACAGAATTCTTGGGTGCATCCAAAACTTACTATGTGAGCCAGAATGTACATGAATGTAAGCTACTATTTTAGTAAGCACAATTAGGACAGTCTTAACTATGGCCACCCAACATTGAAATTCTTTTTATTTGCCCTTAGCTAAACTTCAGTTGTTCAGACTGACATTTTTTATACTAAGTGTTTGTCTCAGGCTGATTCTTTTTCTTTTTTAAGGAGGAGTAGGGGCTCAAGGAAGGGGGGGTTCAGCTACAACAGTTCTTCCATAGTTCAGCATTAGAATAAAAGGATAAGATGTATTTGTACAAATTGGGTACATCTACACGAGGCATTTACTGTGGAGCTGCCTAATTAACAGTGCAGCATCTACATGTGCAGCCACGTTAGGCTGCAGGAACTTAAGTATAGCATAAATTAGTATCATCTTGCGGCAGTGTTCTTTAGTGTGCAGCAATGCTCATATAGGTGGTGATGGACTAGAGCATGAGGGGGCTTCAGTGCAGGGGCTGCCTACTGGCTATTCCCACACTGGAGCATCCTCATGATCCAGCCATCCCCTGTGCCCCACAGACAGGTCAGAGCAGCCCCAAGCTGGTAGGCTGACCCCTGGGCTACCATACCAGCTGGGGCTGCTCTGACTCAGCTCCTTGTGTTGCAGTCCTGGGTGCACATGTAAACACTGTGTCTGGGAGCAATACATTCAAGTACAATATGTGCCAGAGATTATTTTTCCATACTAATAGCACTTGCAGATGCACCCATTAACAAAAATCATACACCATTTCTGTTAAGAAGCTCTAGCACCTGTCTATTTGAAATGTAGTAGAGGAATCACCGTGGTGTCAGGTAGAGCTGTGCAAAATGGCACTGTTCCATTTCAACTTGAATGTCAAGGTTTGGACAGAACAGCGTTTTGTTTTGAATTTCATTTTGAGTTGAAAAAGCTGTTCTATTTCTCTTCATTGAAACAGTGAGGCTGTTTCAACACTTTCAACATTTCACCCAACCATTGCACTGGGGAAAGGAAGTCAGCCCAGCTGTGCTGAGTTCATTTCCTCAGCCCAACCATCACACTCGGGAAAGGAAATCAGCCCTGTTGGGCTGACTTCCCATCCCCAGCCCAATCTAGTGCAGGGGATGGGAAGTCAGGCTAGCTGGGCTAACATCCCATCCCCAGCCCGATCTAGTGTGGGGGGTGGGAAGTCAGCCCAGCCCAAACATCACACTTGGGAAAGGAAGTCAGCCCAGCTGGACTGACTTCCCACCCCTCACGCTAGATTGGGCTGGGGATGGGAGTCAGGCCAGCTGGGCTAACATCCCATCCCCAGCCCGATCTAGTGTGGGGATGGGAACTCAGCTCAGCTGGGCTGACTTCCCATCCCCAACCCAATCCCTTCCCCCTGTGATTGGCTTCCTGCAGCCCAGTGGCAGGGGATGGGGAGTGCCAGGGCTGCTTTCCCAGCCGCTGGTGGGAGCACAGCCCTGGTTCTCCCCTGTCTCCCACCACCTTACTGCTGGCTTTGAAACTCGAAACATTTTGACTATCCTTATTTTGTTTTGAGGCTGTTTTGAAGCCCTTTGTTTTGATTTGATTTCACTGTTTTGCACTTGAAATGAGTTGAAACAGTGTCCAAACAAAACAGCCAGCGAAATTTTGCATAGCCCTAGTGTTAGGGATTCATAGCAGAAATGACTTAGGGTTATATAGGGAATGAAGAACTTTTATCTTCACAACCTTTTTCTTATTTCTTGGTGGAGCTAGAATGTATATGATGAGTAAGAAAGAGGAAGGATGATATCCTAGTTAACAGTTCATGCCAATCTGACAATTAGATTTCAAAGATTCTCTGCCTTTCTTATATTGATACCAGGCAAGTTACTTAAGCAGAAATAAATAGCAAAAGGTCAATGGATATGTCTACACATTAATTTGGTCTGGGACCCATTTACTTGCAAGTAAACTACTCATGAGTAAATGCTCCTGGGAAGGCATCTACACATGCAGGGACATGGAAGCAGACTTGGTGCTCCTAACAGCAAACTGCTCCCACTTTCTGCAGCTCTGCAATGGGCCCCTGCTGCCACCAAGAGAAACTTGAGGCTCTGGCTGCACTTTCCTATAGCTGGCACCCCCACTTTTAAAAGGCAGCTCCATCCCCTGCTCCATGGCCAGCCACTTTTCTGGCTGGGAGCAGCATGCAGAGGCTAGAGCCAGCATGCAGTGGTTCTCACTGCAGCCTCTGCCATGGCTGCTCCAGACCCTGCCCCTGGCAGCAGTGCCCAGTGCCCCAGGCTCCTGCTTGCAATGTTGCTGACCCTGCTGGCCCCAGTGGTCCCCTACCACCAAGGTCTCAGGAGAGCCACACACCTGCCAGCAGCACCAGGGCACCAGGTGTGAGGCACTTTCCAACCACCTCCTCCTGCACTCCTTGCTGTAGCCTGTCTGGACAGCAGCCCACAGACCCCACCCCTCCACCCCACCATGCTTGCTGCAGGCAGTTCTCAGGAAAACATGTTATTACTCTCACAACAGACCTCTGTTTCCCCCAACCTCTTCTACATGCAAACAATTTACAAGTGAAGTGTTTTGGTTGTGTGCATTCCCTCCAGGGGTGGGTGGCCATGGGGTGGGGATGCCTAGGGAGCAGAGCCCAGGGACAGAGCCAGCACTCCAGTCTCTGGCTGTTGCCCAATGGATGTGCATATGGCAGTGAGTGCAGCAAGTGCAGGGCTTACCCAGAGGTGACTGCAGCAGCTCATCCCCTGGTGTGGATGGCTCATGCTTCAGAACATGGTGGCCAGAGCCAGCAGGGCCAATGTGCGGTCCTGGCTCCACTGCAGGCAGCTCTGGCTACACACCTGCATTGAGCTGGGGCAAGTTGGTAGGCCTGGGCCCACATGGGGGGACTGGGTGGTGGGGGACCTGGGAAAGAGGCTAGGGCAGGGGCTCTGGGCAGGTGAAGATGGTGCTCACCTCCATCCAGGCACACAGGGGGTCTGCTGCTGGGCAGAGGTCAGGCACCAGGGAGCAGGGCAGAAGGTGGCACAAATGCGACCGCCAGGACCAGGATGATGTCCAGCACCCAGTGATCCTCCTCCATTGCCTCCACTGCCCTGGCTATGAGCACGTTGTGTTCCCACAGGGACTCCATGCAGTCCACTCCAAGGCCAGGAACTGCGCCCTGAATTCCTGGTCTACTTGGTCCCACACATCCTTGCGGGTGATGTCCTCTGTCCACAATGTCTACATATCTCCAGGCTGGTCCACCATGGACATCACAAGCCAGTCCAGGAGGAGAATCTGGCCCTAGGTCCTCCTCCTGCAGAGCTGCCACATCTGCAGGGCCCTGGTCATGGGTGGCAGTGAACCCGAGGCCACATCCTAGCTGCCAACTGTGGCCCCTCCCCCATGTGCAGCTGCAGGGCCTGAAGAGCTATGATAAAGATTCTGTTTGTGGCAGTTTTAATCAGTTCTGAGATATGATGCTCCGTACGAGGGGCCTGTGTACTGCCTGGCTTCAGATCGGGGTCATATATTCATGGGTGTCCAGGGACCATGGTAAGTTGGTCAGACAGGCCTGAGCCCAAGTGACTGCCAGCCAAACCCCCATCCCTGCTCACTTCCCAGGGTTGCTGGCCACTGGGTGCTAGCTGAAGGCAGACTGCATCCCCACCTGCTTCCCAGGCTCGGCCAGGCTAGGCCAAGCTCCTGGCAGCACCTGATGCCACAGTTCTAGACCTCCTTCCCCCTTCCTTTCCCCTCCTGAAGACCAACCTGTCTTCTATGCTGTCACCAAGCCCATGGTGCCTGGTCTCAGGGGGC
>NW_017729022.1:145094248-145094731 GCF_001723915.1 Gavialis gangeticus
AGCGGGGCAATAGTGCCAGGGGCACAGGAAGCGTGGGTAATGCTCGTAGAAGGGCGAGTACACCAGGGAGCCCCGGAAAGGGCAGGGGCCAGCGTTGTAACCGAAGTAGGGCGGGCGCCAGTGAAGGCCCGGGACAGGGCTAGTGCCATTAATTGCCTGAAGGAGGGCGATCGCACGGGTACGAGCCCGGAGAGGACAGGGTGTGCAAGACAGGGCCCAGAGAGGGCAGGACCGGCCCAGAGAGGGCGAGGGACCATCCAAGGTCTTATAGACATAATGTCCGGGACAACTGCGAGGCTTGGGGCATGCTAAAGGGGAGGTAGGAGGCACGCATAGCCCATAAGGCTGGGGGTGCACCAAGTCACCCATAGATACTGGGAGATCAAAGGCAGCCTCCCATATTAAAATTTATATAAGATCAAAGATGTGGCGGGCGAGAATAAAAGGGTGCTGGATCTCCTAATTGGCACGGCAGGGGGGCGC
>NW_017729022.1:145094823-145100843 GCF_001723915.1 Gavialis gangeticus
AGGCAGTTCTCAGGAAAACATGTTATTACTCTCACAACAGACCTCTGTTTCCCCCAACCTCTTCTACATGCAAACAATTTACAAGTGAAGTGTTTTGGTTGTGTGCATTCCCTCCAGGGGTGGGTGGCCATGGGGTGGGGATGCCTAGGGAGCAGAGCCCAGGGACAGAGCCAGCACTCCAGTCTCTGGCTGTTGCCCAATGGATGTGCATATGGCAGTGAGTGCAGCAAGTGCAGGGCTTACCCAGAGGTGACTGCAGCAGCTCATCCCCTGGTGTGGATGGCTCATGCTTCAGAACATGGTGGCCAGAGCCAGCAGGGCCAATGTGCGGTCCTGGCTCCACTGCAGGCAGCTCTGGCTACACACCTGCATTGAGCTGGGGCAAGTTGGTAGGCCTGGGCCCACATGGGGGGACTGGGTGGTGGGGGACCTGGGAAAGAGGCTAGGGCAGGGGCTCTGGGCAGGTGAAGATGGTGCTCACCTCCATCCAGGCACACAGGGGGTCTGCTGCTGGGCAGAGGTCAGGCACCAGGGAGCAGGGCAGAAGGTGGCACAAATGCGACCGCCAGGACCAGGATGATGTCCAGCACCCAGTGATCCTCCTCCATTGCCTCCACTGCCCTGGCTATGAGCACGTTGTGTTCCCACAGGGACTCCATGCAGTCCACTCCAAGGCCAGGAACTGCGCCCTGAATTCCTGGTCTACTTGGTCCCACACATCCTTGCGGGTGATGTCCTCTGTCCACAATGTCTACATATCTCCAGGCTGGTCCACCATGGACATCACAAGCCAGTCCAGGAGGAGAATCTGGCCCTAGGTCCTCCTCCTGCAGAGCTGCCACATCTGCAGGGCCCTGGTCATGGGTGGCAGTGAACCCGAGGCCACATCCTAGCTGCCAACTGTGGCCCCTCCCCCATGTGCAGCTGCAGGGCCTGAAGAGCTATGATAAAGATTCTGTTTGTGGCAGTTTTAATCAGTTCTGAGATATGATGCTCCGTACGAGGGGCCTGTGTACTGCCTGGCTTCAGATCGGGGTCATATATTCATGGGTGTCCAGGGACCATGGTAAGTTGGTCAGACAGGCCTGAGCCCAAGTGACTGCCAGCCAAACCCCCATCCCTGCTCACTTCCCAGGGTTGCTGGCCACTGGGTGCTAGCTGAAGGCAGACTGCATCCCCACCTGCTTCCCAGGCTCGGCCAGGCTAGGCCAAGCTCCTGGCAGCACCTGATGCCACAGTTCTAGACCTCCTTCCCCCTTCCTTTCCCCTCCTGAAGACCAACCTGTCTTCTATGCTGTCACCAAGCCCATGGTGCCTGGTCTCAGGGGGCACAGTGCTTCCTAAAAACTGGGACACGGAACTGCCCAAGCCCCCACCCTCCCTTTAGGTATCCTCTCTGGGAGGTGAACTGAAACCAACTGTCACGGGGGCACTCGGGTGCCCCGTGCCTAAGTAGAGATTAGGGCCTCTGCTAATTGCCAGGGCAGCTCAGGTGCGGGTTGCTGGAGCAACCAGGTTGGTCAGGTGACCAGAAGGGGGCAGGGCTGGGCCCTTATAAACAGCCAGGCCAGAGCCTGGCTAGCAGTTCCCTTCTGGCAGCCTGAGGGGTAAGAGCTCTGCAGGAGAGCTAAGCTGAGCAGTGCAGCCTGAGCACCCAGAGGGCTGCATTGTGGTGAAGGTGGAGAGAAGCCTGACTGGGAGGCTTTGGCCAGAGAGGCAGGAGGGCCTGGACTTTATGTGATAGCTGGTAGGCTGATTATTTTGTTATAGCTGGTAGGCTGATTGTTTTGTTATAGCCGGTTGGCTTATGGTTCAGTTGTGTATATCTCCAGAGGACCGGGTGAGGCTGTAGGGGTGTGAGGAGGCCTCACAGGAGATCCCCAGTAGTCCGGGGGTTTCCTGGGTGCTCTGTTCAGGCACCGAGCAGCGCCGGGAAGGCGCGGCGGCTTGGCACCGGTGTGGTGCGGTGTGTGGGGTTGAGACCCCAGCCCGTGAGGGCAGTACTCAGCCCAGTGAAGGCATAGGACCCCGAGAAGGGTCAGGGGGCCAGGCACGGCTGTGTGCCACCTGAGCCCCGGCACTGGTGAAAGCCCGAGACAGGGCTGGCGTGTAGGCTCGGAGAGAGCCACGGGTGCGAGTAGCGTGGGACTGGCTCAATTAGAGCCACGGGCGCCAGGGGCGCGGGACAGAGCCCACAGCGGGGCAATAGTGCCAGGGGCACAGGAAGCGTGGGTAATGCTCGTAGAAGGGCGAGTACACCAGGGAGCCCCGGAAAGGGCAGGGGCCAGCGTTGTAACCGAAGTAGGGCGGGCGCCAGTGAAGGCCCGGGACAGGGCTAGTGCCATTAATTGCCTGAAGGAGGGCGATCGCACGGGTACGAGCCCGGAGAGGACAGGGTGTGCAAGACAGGGCCCAGAGAGGGCAGGACCGGCCCAGAGAGGGCGAGGGACCATCCAAGGTCTTATAGACATAATGTCCGGGACAACTGCGAGGCTTGGGGCATGCTAAAGGGGAGGTAGGAGGCACGCATAGCCCATAAGGCTGGGGGTGCACCAAGTCACCCATAGATACCAGGAGATCAAAGGCAGCCTCCCATATAAAATTATATAAGATCAAAGATGTGGCGGGCGAGAATAAAAGGGTGCTGGATCTCCTAATTGGCACGGCAGGGGGGCGCTAGTGGGATCACGGCCGCTCCTAGGCCCCACTCCGTGACACCAACCTTCCCCCTTCCTCCAGCCATGGCTGCTCTGCATCCTCAGTGTGCCCTTGTTGTGCATATCTCAGGCACTGTGCAAGGAGCTGCCTATGCAGAATGAGTGGTGCCTGACCCACTACACCCTGATGTTGCTGATCACCATGGAGGACTGGGCATACCTGGTACAGAACCCTGAGCTTCAACAGTTCAGGGGGAAGTCCATGCTACCCCACAACCTCTGCTGCCACCTGGAGGGCTACCTATGGTTGTGCTACACATCCCTGCCATCCACATTGGAGAAGGACATGGCCACTAGCATCAACACATTCCTTGGCATGGCATGTGAGAGGCCCATGCCCACCTGGCTGAGAGGGCACAGGCTGTTCAGTAAAGTTTTCTACTGCCTCCCATCTCCCTGTGTACTGTGTGAGGGGAACCCAGAGAGGGGGTCCAAGTGAATGTGTCCAGGCCAGGGAGGAGGGGTGGCAGGAGCCATGGCTGGGACCAGGTCTGGGGTGGGGAGGGCTATCCCCCTAGTGTGGGGCTTACCACTTGGGCAGGGATGGCACGTCCAGTGGCTCTGGTCAGTTCTGGCTGCTGGCAATAGCATGTGGCTCCTAGTGGACTCACTGGGTGGTGGCACATGTGGATGCTGAACCAGGGGCCTCCCCCAGGGAGAAGCTGGCACTGCCTGAATCCAGCAGTGACATGGTCAGCTGTGCTACTGGGGGAGGCTGGGGGGTGAGGGGGAGACCGCAGCAGGACTGGCCGCTGGCAGGCCAAGGGTCTGTCCCCCAGTGACTTGAAACTGCAGGTGCCAGGCTGGAGTGGGGCTCAGGCAGGCCACCCATGCTGCAGTACACAGCATGGCTGCTGCCTGGGTCAGTCAGCTGCTGCAAAAAGGGTATGGACTTAAGGGTACTCCCTGACCAAGGGTTGTGGTTGGTGGCAGTAACCTACTGTGCCTCCAAAGCCTCAACTTTTATGCAGCACTGCTGTGCCAGTCAGTCATTCCCATGCTTCCACATCTGGCCTGACAGCCCCTCATACATGTGGGTGTTGGAGTGCCCACCCTGTGCAAACTGCCACTGCACTTCCACCTCATCCCACAGCACCACAAGGTTGGCAGTCTCCTCCTGTGACCAATTGGGGCCCTGAGTAGCAGGGTGTGGTGCAAGCAATGACAAGGCCATTGGGGCACCCACAACATCTCCAGGTCTCTGCACTCCTGTCCATGTGTTCCTGGGCCTGGGCAGCTGCTTGCGGTGCCCAGCACACTAGCACAGCATATGACTAACTGCTGTACAATGAGGGAATACCCCAAAGCTCTGGGCAGGCTGCTGCAGGTTAGTTGTGGGCAGCTGTAGTTGGTACGAGGGGCCAGGAGCTGCCTGCAGCAGGACCAAGGTTCTGGCAGGCCTGGCAGTAGCCTGCATCCCTGGATAGCATGGCCCTTGCAGCCACACAACATTACAGTGCCAGGTAGCAGCACTGGGGTGTGGGCAGGCTGCCTGCAGCATGTGCAGGGGAATCAGTGGCCAACACTCATCCCAGGCTCCCTGCTCTTGTGCCCCAGCTCTCTAAATGCCTGCAGGCTTTAAAGGGCCAGAGGCTGGGGCTGGCATAGAGCTGGCCCAGCCATGGGGCAGGAGAGGCTCCCAGCCCTGGGGCCCTCAGGCTAAGCTCATGCTGGCCCACTAGTAGCAAGATTGACCAAGAGCAAATTTGCTCCTGGTTGGTGCCTACACATGCATTACTGCACAGTAACTACTCACGAGTAAATTTCAGGTAGCAAATTTACTCGCAAGTAGTGGAGTTTACTGCACAGCAAGAATGTGCATGTATAGGTGTGCATGCTTACTGCACATTAAACTACACTACTGTCCAGTAAATCATCTTGTGTAGATGGCCCAATGTCTCTTAATTTTCTTCAAATCCAACATGAATCAAAAGGGGCCTGACTTGCAGAAGTATTGATCATTCACTCTTACAACTGAACTCCATGGAAGTTCTGACCTGACCATTTCAAGTGCTATAATAAACTAAGTGCTGTGAAAAATTCAGGTTCATGCTTCTCAGATTAGGTACCCAAAGAGTTAGGCCAAGTCTAAGTAAGTACTTCTAAATATCCCACTTACTGATCACCTGATTCTTCAGTGTTATTCTTACTGGCCTGAACACTCATTATAAGTCCTTTCATTAACAGGTAAAAACAGGGTCAAGGAAAAATATTGTTTTTGTCCTGTTACTTTCCCAGTGAAAGGGTCTAGCTAAGTATGTTCAAGTTTTTTTACTCCAGCAACTCTGTGAGGTTAGGCTACTATTTGATGGTTGCTGCGACTACCTTCCAAATTTCAGTGATTTTCACTTGTATCACCAGTGCCTTTTACTTCTCCGACTAGTATAACTTAAGCTGCTTCTTGAGAAGCCTTTTCTCTTTATGTTTATCTGAGCACATTCATAAGGTAATGGTTTGGTGTTCTATGACGTACCAGATGAAAAAAACAGTCCTTTAGTTGAATTGGTCCATTAACTTAATATGGCAATAAGGTTGCTTACTTCAGTGTTCACTAGGGATTTGTGAAACAGGCCATATTGAATTTGGGTTCGGATTTTGCCCAGATCAGGAACAGTGATTTGATTTGTTGATTTGGATCACAGTCCTGATTTGATTTGGCTGAATCAGAATCTGAAGATGTGATGCTGCACAAGGGTGGGGGTGCTGCATGTTCACCAGAACTGTCTAAAGTCATACCAGATGGGTTTTCCTTTTCCAGTCCAGTTCTGGCATGGGATAATTGTAGACACAGCTGCTACTAGGGGAAGACACCACAGCTCTTTCGTGGAGTTGCTTAAGTTTGGTGGAGGGAGATGGATAGTAGGAAAGAAATTTGGGCTATTTGCCTAAGTTGATTGTTATGCCCTTATTAGGAGAAAATATGGTCATGTTATTTTATACACACACACACACACACACACACACCATGAATTGTCAGCATGGATGCTATCTGAACAGAAGTCTTTCCCAAGACAGCTTGCCAGTGTATACATTCTTTTTCTTATGTGCAGAAAGTTAGTGTGTCTTCCTAAGCGATTCTATGTTTCATAGTTTCATAGTTACTAGGTCGGAAGGGACCTAAGCAGATCATCTAGTCCGAACCCCTGCCATGGCAGGAAAGAGTACTGGGGTCAAACGACCCCAGCAAGGTGTTCATCTAACCTCCTCTTAAAAACCCCCAGGGTAGGAGCCTGCACCACCTCTCTTGGAAGTTGGTTCCAGACCCTAGCCGACCTGACCGTGAAATCTCGCCTCCTGATGTCT
>NW_017729022.1:145101195-145108548 GCF_001723915.1 Gavialis gangeticus
CTGTTGCTTCCTTCTAGTGTGCCCACGTCCCCCCACATCTTAGTGTCATCAGCAAATTTGAACAGGGTGCTTTTTACCCCCTCGTCCAAATCACTGATGAAGATGTTGAACAGCGCGGGCCCAAGGACCGAGCCCTGCAGAACCCCTCTGCCCACGTCCTTCCAGGTTGAGAAGGACCCATCCACTACCACCCTCTGGGTGTGGCCCTCCAGCCAGTTGATGACCCATCTGACTGTGTGGGTGTCTATGCCGCAGCCCCCCAATTTCTTAATGAGAACGGGGTGAGAGACAGTGTCAAAAGCCTTCCGGAAGTACTTGCTTGTCCTGAGGAAATTTATAAACAAGATAAAAAATATTTGAAATAATCTTCCCATATGATGTGTCTCCCCCTTCTAACCTCAATCCATGTATTACATTAGTCAAAAGAATTTTTTTATTTCTTAAGGAAATGTGTTTAGTGTTCAGTCTGCTTGGAAAATGATTGCTTCTTGCACTATTTTAATATGCTCTTATGGACATAATAGAGATCAGCGATGGTACAGAGACCACTGATCTACCAGAAATTCCTTTTAAAGAGGAGTTGGAGAACCCCACTTAAAATCTACTGATGTGCCTGCCTAATCCAGTTAATTAAATGGATGCAAACCTCTCAAGGAAGAAGTAGGAACTTAAGAGAAACTCCTCAATTTCTCTGTAACTGCTGTCTCCAAAAATATGCTAGACAGAGTTCAGACTAATTACTGGAAATTGCAATACCTGAATTTTATTGAAACTACAGTACCTGTTTTTACTGCAATAATTTAAGGCTGTTTGATGGCTATGACCTCTCCAATCAGTTCAACAGGCAGTTATCACAACTCCCGGTGTCAAACAACATTTTGGGTTGCTAAGAAGGCTCCTGTTGCAAGCAACTTAATCAAGTCTCAAGTGATTTGATGACCGAGAGAGGTGTCTTGATTATGACCTCCTGCATCTGACTTGGACCAAATACCCACCTTTTCTTTGATCTCAAAGTAGTTCAGCAAGTCATTAATATTATCTGCATTTGACAAGACAAGGAATCTGAGGCACAGAGATTAAACATTGAAACAATCCATTTAAATCCTACTTACTCAATTCAAAATAGGAAAAGATGTCATAGGTGCCTAGAACTTTGTTGGCTGGACCCTCTAAAAATGCAAATCTTAGCGTTTGTACCTGGGATTTCTCTTTCAACAAAAAGGCTCTTCTGATTCCTCAGGATGCAAGTTATTTATATAAAAAAGAGGCTTTAAAATATTTCCTAGCAACTGAATAACTTTGATTTATACAGAGGTATATTTAGTATTTTGATTCAAATTCTGTTTGCTTATCTAATGACATTCCTTAGATAAAGTTTCCAAACCATTTTGCATTATTCATTAGCCATATTGTTTTGAAACCAAAGTAGCCAGTTACAAATCATGATGTTTTAAAGCCATTTTAAAAAAACATACGTTACAAATTTCCAAATAAGAATTTACTGTTTTGAATATACAGAGCAAACACTGAATATATATATATTTTACATTCAAAAGAATGTATTTGTATTTTACTCCCTGCCCCACCCCATCTTATTTCTTTTATTCTAATATTATAAAAGCTTAAGTCTGTCTGCCTGTTTGTAATGTTTTATGCATGGTTTGATTGACTGACAAACAGTCAATCAGAGCACAAAGAAATGTTCTGACAGAAGGCAGCCTGCTGCCATGATGGTGGGGACACAGCGGACGGAGCAGGGTGGGGCAAGGTAAAGTGAGGGGGGAGCGGGCCTGAGCGGGGAAAAAGCTAACTGTTTGCGGGGGTGGGGGAAAAGTGGGTCTGGCCCAATGTGGCCGTGGCCATGGCAGTGGGTGGGGGAGGGAAGGAGCAGGCCTCCTCCCCACCTCAGGCCCGGGCCCACTCCTCCCCCATCCCCCTCCTCCATTTCAGCCCCAAGCCCGCTCCTCCCATCCCCTAGTGGGCCAAACATGGGGGGAGGCCATGGTGTCAGCAGTGACAGTGGGGCTGGGGAGGAGTTGTCCTGGTCCCGATGCAGAGGGAGGGACAAGCCCAAGCTGGAGGAAAACCCAGCCCACTGTGGGGGGGAGGGATAGCAGCTCAGCCCGGCTCAGCCCAACATGGCAGCTGCAGGGGTACGGGCGCAGTAAGCCTCCTCCCCCCATCAGGCATGGGCCCACTCCTCCCCAACCCCTACTCCCCTGCATCGGCCCTGAGCCCACTCCTCCCATCCCTACATCACCACCACATTGGCTTGGACCCACTGCTCCCCCCGCCCCCTCACCATAGCGGCCTGGCTTCTCCCCACCCTTGGGCCCAGTCCTCCTTCACATCAGACCCAGGCC
Organism: Gavialis gangeticus; assembly: GCF_001723915.1. Taxonomy (NCBI): domain Eukaryota; kingdom Metazoa; phylum Chordata; order Crocodylia; family Gavialidae; genus Gavialis; species Gavialis gangeticus. The sequence continues at coordinate 145,103,559 of NW_017729022.1, forward strand.
CACTCCTCCCTTCCCCCCACAGCTGAGGTGGGGAGTGGGGAAGCAAGCCCAGACACCAAGCAGCAAGAGGGAAGGGGAAATGGGCCTGCACAGGGGTAGGCCTGGGGCTCTATCCCCGTCTGCTCCCCCCACCCATCATTCTTGACTGGCAATTGGCTAGTAATAAAATATCTGGCAAAATTAAACCGATGTAGAGCCTTGTTACACGTTAATTTTAAGTGGCTCCTAGAGCTCTTAACCCCTGAAGTGTCTACACATTAACACCTGAACCTAATTTTAAGCGCAATTGAGGTGATTTAAAATTATACCACTCCAATCTAGGTTTCTCTCTGATACATGTTACCAGGCCATGCTACATTCATGTGTATTAACTCTAGTCTATACATTGATTTAAACACACCTCTCCCAGGCCCACTCCCACTGGTCTCCTCAGCACCCCAGCTCCCTATTCAGTTGCCCCCACACACACTTACTTGTGGCTGCCCATACTGTCTATCTTGGGGGAGAAGGCATATAAGAGTTAATTTGCCTGCCCAGCCACTGCAACAACTGCCACTGCTGCTTTCTGGGCCTGGCTCAACTTAGCAGCAGCTTGGCAATGGTGGTGGCAGGGCATCGGGGGAGCCCTGGGAGTGGGGGGGGGCTGTAGCAGGGCCTGAAGAGCATGGGGGAGCCCCAGGGCTGGGTGACCTAAAGGAAGAGTCTGAATGGGAGGGTGGAGTGATTCTTTCAGTCCTCAAGGCACCCGCTGGCCTGAATATGTGACGTCTCAAAAATCAAGCTAGCACTAACACCTATCAACATTTGAGCAGCTCTCAGTGTAATGTGTAGCAAGGCTCTTAGAGGGTGAAAAATTCTCCCATGCACAGTTTTTTTTTTTTTGGTAATTCAACTTTATCATATCATATACTGTAGTTAGGCTGGAATTCAGCAGGGAACATTTTTCTTCTTTTTTTTTTTAATTCAATATTCAAGCTGTTTTATCTCTTGCTGACAGATTGAAATATTTTTGTCCTGTCCAAGATGACTTTGATTTGTGTAAAAAGGCATTTAAAAAAATAATATTATACATTTGTCTAGATCATCTATTTTAAACTTTCAAAGGCAGATGCTTGAAAACAGATTTTCTTCTCTGTTACCTAATATAGGGTGAATTTTCATTAAAATATATTACTACATTCATTTATTTAACAAGTTTTGAATGCCAGAGATAGCCCTGGAAGGCCACCATAAATTAAGCAACATCTAGAGTGATCTAGATGACAGCAGGTAGCAATCCAGGCCCTATAGTAGCATAAACACCTTTGCCTTCCCCACCTTTTTCGGAGGTGTAGCTTAAAATTTCCATGTTTGTCCTAGTCCTGTTGAAGGATTTACTTCACTATCACTCATATTTTAATAGTTCAGATATTTAAAAAATAGCTAAACAGGGTTCTTATTGTAAGCTACTATTTTACACTTGAAAATTGACCAGTTCTTCCTGAGAATAAGTCCTTATTACAAGTGATGCAAAAAGCTTATTTCTACTCTAAAAAGCTTTTTACACAGAAGATTCACATGGGTCATATTTTCTTTATCCATTTCATCCTGCCTATCCTGTCTAACAAAACTCTAAACTGTACTACTGTTTAGCTGTGATTTATTTCACCGTATCAGGCATCTTTGACTGAAATCATTGGTGCTGCAATATAATAGCTAGATCTCCAGTGAAGTATTATAAAAACCATCTACAGAGAGACACATGACTGCTGTTCTTATTCACAATGTTTTGAAAGCTTGCATGATCCTTCCTTTAGGTCAAAATCACCAATAGTCATCAATAGATGGGTTAGAAGGATTTTCTCTAACATTCCTGTTTCAGACAGATTTAGTTCTAAAACACTGGAAGCTATAGCTAACAAATCTCCCACTCACTTCCTAATACCAATATTTATTTCCCAAGGTAGCTTTGAAAGTGTCAGAGTTTCAATTGCCTTAGGTTGCAAGCAGCTACCCACAATGTTATGTTAAGCTAGGAACTGCTTGTCTGTTTATTTGTTTGCTTTTAAAACTCATTATTTAAATCTAGGCATTTACATTTTGTGGTGAGCTTCCTTATGTAAGTCTAATCGCATTCAGCATCAACACCAGGCTACAAAAATCTTTAATTGCAATGCATTAGCATTCTCCAAATTGGAGTCATGGGAGAGCAACAACTCTGTCCAACAGAAGTTAAACAGCAGTGATTTCTACACCAGATACTTAGAATGGAGTGGTCAGATTAAATAATAATAATAGTAATAATAATAATAATCTGTTTAGCTCTGGAGTGAGAATGACTACCACAGTCTCTACTAAAATGATCATTTTTTCATTTTTTCGCAATAATGATCTATTTGCTGTTTCCAAGGATTCTATCAAGACCCCACTCTGACCTGATATAATACTGATGCTGAGACAAAGATAACAGAATCCCTTTGGATGTCACTTACAATCCTCCGCTTGAACACCTTAGACACAGCATTAATGATCTCCAACCTCTCCTGGAAAAGACAACTATCTCAAGGTAGCCACAGGAAACAAACTTGTCTGACTTAGAAAGCACCCTCCTTCCCCCCCCACCCCATATCAAATGACATCTCTCAAACAACAGGCTATCTACCTCCCATGCTCACCAAGGCCTCAGGCCTTTCAATGGACAGCAGTGTGTCCCTCAGTGTGTTAACTGCTTTTTTTCTTTCTCCTACCCACCTTGCCCCTCTCAGTAATGTCTTCTTGTTTTTTGTCCCCCCTTCCCTACACTTTGTATTCTAATACTGCTTTCTATCTAGAAGCTCTGAGTCCTGAAATCTCTTCATATCATCAGATAAAGTAAACCTTCTGCTTACAAAAGATTATGCTACACCTTTCTTGGTTTTTCTAAAAAGTGCAAACCTACCCTGTCTTTTTCCTTAAAAAAATGTAGCCATGAAAATCAGAATTCTACTCTACATTCTCCCTAACTCTCACGTACACAAACTGGGCATATCTACACAAGACACATTAAGGCACATTAGCCTAATTTAATGTATTATGGCTGCATGTCTACACATGTACACCCTTAATGCACATTAAAAATGGCAAAATTAGGTTAATTGTATCTAAATTTGATACCCACAAATGCAGGTATCAAATTTAAGCATGATTAGTTAAAGTGAATTAATGCACGTATAGACACAACCTAGCACTACCATTAGTGCCAAGTCTCTGCAGGTGTAGAAGCCTGCCCAAAAAAACAACAAAACAATCAAAAACAAATGAACAAACAAAAAAAAACCCTTAATATGCATTAGCTTAATGCACTTTGAATTTAGTCATGCTTAAATGTACATGTAGACATGCCCATAGATTATGAATGATTCTGTTCTGAATGTCATTAGAGGTGCACTGATACATTGGTCTGATATCAGATCAGTATTGATACAAAGCAAATTGTTTACATTGGATATTGGCGCATTGGGGCCGACAGTTTGGCATATAAATGCCTGTGCTGCGTGCAGCTGCAGTGCAGCATGGACCAGAGCTGGCCATGTGAAGAGCTGCCTCTAGCTGGTAAGTCAGAAGGGGAGGGAGGAGCAAAGGGGTGTGGAGGGACAGATCAGCACTCCCCCACAGTGAGGGAGGGGGCAGGAGCAGGCACTGCCCAGCTGGGGTAGGGAGGCATGGGAAGGAGGTGGCTCATGGGTTGGGGGCAGCTCCCACCTCTGGAGGGTGGGGGTGAGGGGGCATGTGCACCCGGATCTGCATGGTGCAGGGCAGGCTGCAGCACTGGGCTGTTCTTGCTAAGTGCTGGGCTCAGAGCGGGGTCCAGCAGCACTGGGAGGAGGCTGCAGCCACCCCAAATTTTGCTGCAGCTCTGCTCCCAGCCCTGTGTTGTCACCTGCTGCCCAGCTCAGCCTCAGCTTTTCTCACTGCTGGGGGGGAAGGAGTGGGGTTCAGCTAGGGCTGCACTGGGCGATGGGAGCTGTGGTAAAATCTGGGGTGGCTGGAGCTTCCTCCTAGCACAGCTGGAGCCTGCTCTGAGCCCAGACCACAATGAGAACAGCCCTGCACAGCACTGGCTCCAGCTCCATGCCAGAGCTGCAGCCCACCCCACCCCACCCAGATCCTGAGGCACATATCCCCCGCCACCAACCCCACACTCCCAGGGTGCAAGAAGCAGCAGGAGCTGCCCCCCAAAAGCCACACCTCCATCCCATCCCTCCCCCCACCCCAGCTGGGCAGCACTTGCTCCTGTCCCCTCCTTTACCACAGGGAGGCATTGATCTTCCCCCCCCATGTCCCTTCCTTCCCCACTCCCCTTCCACTACACCAGACTTACTACCTGATGGCACGTGTATCAGATCAGTATTGATGGATATGCCTTCTTAAATATCAGGGTATCCATCCCCAAAATCTCTAATGGTGCACCCCTAAATGTCATACTTGTAGGCTATCTTTGTTAATACATTTCTTTTGAGACATAGTTCTTTGGAAATTGTAGATATGCAAGGACTGGACTTTTAAGAAACTCTCATAAAAGTTAGCTGAAACTTGGTGTGTTTGCAAAGGCTCATACCACACACTGGGGCTGTGTGAAGTTTTGGTTGCTGATTCGATTTGGAGGAGATTTGGCCTGATTCGGCGGCTGAATCTCTGAATCTGAACTGAATCAGGAAACCAATAAAAAAGGCCCAAATTGATCCAAAGCCTCCAAATCAATTCAGAAGAGATTCAAAGGAGATTCAGAAATTCTGAGATTTGGGCAGTCCCCATTCACCACCACAAGAGGCAGGACCCAGACTCCATGCCAGTAAGTAGGAGGCAGGGGTGGGCTGGAGGAGGGGACCATGGGGGGACCCCCACCAGGCCCCATCCCCTGCCTGCTCTCCCAGAACCTCTGAATGCCCCTCAACCCCTGCCCAATCTCCCAGCCCCATCAATGACTGTCTCGCCTGACCCCAGTGTCCCAGCGCTTTAAAAAAAAAAAAAA
>NW_017729022.1:145113548-145114845 GCF_001723915.1 Gavialis gangeticus
CCAGCCACTGGGGCCTCTGGGGGCTCATGGCAGATCCCCGCCCCCCCATGCAGTGCAGGGCAGTAGGGGACATCAGGGATCACCCCCACCCCTCCATCTGGCAGGAGCCAGTGAGTGCGGGGACTTTTTATTTTTTTTAAGTGCCAAGATGCTGCAGCCGGGTGGGGCAGCCATTGATGGGGCTGGGAGAGTGAGTGCAGGATGGGGGCTTGTGGAAGATCCCCCCCATGCAGCGTGGGGCAGTGGAGGGCAGCAGGGATCAGCACCCCCCCAGTCTGGCAGGAACTGGTAAGTGCAAGGCTTTTTTTTTTTTAAAGCACCAGAACTGTAGGGCTGTGCAGGGCAGCCATTGATGGGGCTGGGACAGTGAGCAGGGGATGGGGCCTGTTCAATTCAGAGATTCAACCAATTCAGTTGCAGATGAATCTTCAAATCAGATTCAGCCAAATAGGTTCGGGAGAGTGATTCGAATCACCGAATCAAATCACTGTCCCCCAAATCAGCTGAATCCAAATCCAAAGTGAATACTAGCAGCTTTGTGCAGGCATACTACACGCTGCTTATCAGTTAAAACTCAGTCAATGACCAAAACAGAACCTTTTTGGACTCCTTGGCTGAGTTATTTCTGACCACTACCTTTATTCACTGGCATTCATTCAACTATATGATGTGCTATGAAGTATGCATTCAAGTGTTATATGAAATTAAGAAGAACCAATGGTATTTAAGTTACTTGGCATGTTCTTCCATAAAACATGTGTTAGTGGAGGAAACCAACACTTACCCCAATTCAGAAAAATACTCTGGAGAGAGCAATACTCTAGAGAGGAGTGTTTGTATTAAGTGTTCTAACACCGTTTTGAGCCTGATCCTCAACTTGTTCCTCTCTCTGTAGTTGTAGATGTTACTGCTCTGCTATACAACAAACATCTCAGAGACTTCTATCTGGTACATTCAGTTACCTTAATGATATCAAGAATGGAGGAATGAGAGAAGTGCAATATATGGTTTGGAGGATAAATATTCAAACTAATGAAACACAAAGAAGGCCAAAAGATTACATGAAACATCAACCCTCAACCAAGAGTTATGGCTTTCTTAGGCATTTAAACTAGCTCTCTTTAACTATATAACATTGACTGATGAAAGGAAATACTCAGAAGGCTATGTAGCAGACTTCTAATATGAGATTTCAGGATGTGAGTAAGCTTCACAGCCACTCTACATAATTCCAGCAAGCACTTCTGCACTAAACATATTAGCCACCAAATCTACTTCAGCTCCAAAAAATGTGAGC
>NW_017729022.1:145119845-145120535 GCF_001723915.1 Gavialis gangeticus
TCGGCGGCTGAATCTCTGAATCTGAACTGAATCAGGAAACCAATAAAAAAGGCCCAAATTGATCCAAAGCCTCCAAATCAATTCAGAAGAGATTCAAAGGAGATTCAGAAATTCTGAGATTTGGGCAGTCCCCATTCACCACCACAAGAGGCAGGACCCAGACTCCATGCCAGTAAGTAGGAGGCAGGGGTGGGCTGGAGGAGGGGACCATGGGGGGACCCCCACCAGGCCCCATCCCCTGCCTGCTCTCCCAGAACCTCTGAATGCCCCTCAACCCCTGCCCAATCTCCCAGCCCCATCAATGACTGTCTCGCCTGACCCCAGTGTCCCAGCGCTTTAAAAAAAAAAAAAAAGCCCCTCACTCATGGGATGCCACACCAGCCACTGGGGCCTCTGGGGGCTCATGGCAGATCCCCGCCCCCCCATGCAGTGCAGGGCAGTAGGGGACATCAGGGATCACCCCCACCCCTCCATCTGGCAGGAGCCAGTGAGTGCGGGGACTTTTTATTTTTTTTAAGTGCCAAGATGCTGCAGCCGGGTGGGGCAGCCATTGATGGGGCTGGGAGAGTGAGTGCAGGATGGGGGCTTGTGGAAGATCCCCCCCATGCAGCGTGGGGCAGTGGAGGGCAGCAGGGATCAGCACCCCCCCAGTCTGGCAGGAACTGGTAAGTGCAAGGCTTTTTTTTTTTT
>NW_017729022.1:145125535-145137432 GCF_001723915.1 Gavialis gangeticus
ATTTTTTTTAAGTGCCAAGATGCTGCAGCCGGGTGGGGCAGCCATTGATGGGGCTGGGAGAGTGAGTGCAGGATGGGGGCTTGTGGAAGATCCCCCCCATGCAGCGTGGGGCAGTGGAGGGCAGCAGGGATCAGCACCCCCCCAGTCTGGCAGGAACTGGTAAGTGCAAGGCTTTTTTTTTTTTAAAGCACCAGAACTGTAGGGCTGTGCAGGGCAGCCATTGATGGGGCTGGGACAGTGAGCAGGGGATGGGGCCTGTTCAATTCAGAGATTCAACCAATTCAGTTGCAGATGAATCTTCAAATCAGATTCAGCCAAATAGGTTCGGGAGAGTGATTCGAATCACCGAATCAAATCACTGTCCCCCAAATCAGCTGAATCCAAATCCAAAGTGAATACTAGCAGCTTTGTGCAGGCATACTACACGCTGCTTATCAGTTAAAACTCAGTCAATGACCAAAACAGAACCTTTTTGGACTCCTTGGCTGAGTTATTTCTGACCACTACCTTTATTCACTGGCATTCATTCAACTATATGATGTGCTATGAAGTATGCATTCAAGTGTTATATGAAATTAAGAAGAACCAATGGTATTTAAGTTACTTGGCATGTTCTTCCATAAAACATGTGTTAGTGGAGGAAACCAACACTTACCCCAATTCAGAAAAATACTCTGGAGAGAGCAATACTCTAGAGAGGAGTGTTTGTATTAAGTGTTCTAACACCGTTTTGAGCCTGATCCTCAACTTGTTCCTCTCTCTGTAGTTGTAGATGTTACTGCTCTGCTATACAACAAACATCTCAGAGACTTCTATCTGGTACATTCAGTTACCTTAATGATATCAAGAATGGAGGAATGAGAGAAGTGCAATATATGGTTTGGAGGATAAATATTCAAACTAATGAAACACAAAGAAGGCCAAAAGATTACATGAAACATCAACCCTCAACCAAGAGTTATGGCTTTCTTAGGCATTTAAACTAGCTCTCTTTAACTATATAACATTGACTGATGAAAGGAAATACTCAGAAGGCTATGTAGCAGACTTCTAATATGAGATTTCAGGATGTGAGTAAGCTTCACAGCCACTCTACATAATTCCAGCAAGCACTTCTGCACTAAACTGAAACTCAGCCCAGTAATAGCATTTATATATCATTTTATATTTCTGAGTACCTTACAAATATTGCCATTTAATACATCATTTATACTATCTACATTCTGGTGTGACATTTGTCCTTTCCTAGAATTTATAATTGGTATAGGTATTGACCAGTTTTAGAAGTGATATATTAGATTCAGCCAAAAATCAGTGTTTAAAAAATAAGTTACTGAATTTAAACAAGGCATTTAACTTTGGATATCCAGGAGGCACTCTGATTCCACTTTTTGTAGAATATTCTTGTTACTTAACCTCTGACAAACAATTGAAGAAAAATCTGATCTTTACCAGCGATGTTTACCAAATGTGTTTTAAATTCTATGGTAGAAATTTTATTTAATTCATGATCATTTTGTCTGACTTCTTTATTGAAACCAAAATAAGTACATGTAGTTACACAAACTGTAATCTAAAATTGGGTTAATTACAAATTATTAATCTATAGCCCAGCTCTTTCTGGTCATAGCAGACTGATGTCTGGAAATGTTAACAAACGTACTTTTCAGTCCAAACTTTGCTATGTACTTGAGTTGCATACATTAAGCATTATAAAATAATGACATGCATCATTTCTTAATCCTGACAAGTTGCATGTGTCAGTACTTCCAGTCCAAAAAACATGATTGTATATTGAAATTTTCCATTTAATGTGATTATTCATTCATATAAGTTGGAAATTCAGCTTCTCTGAACATCTGAGAGTAACTGCAATGACTTTAATGTTTAGGGAAATGGTACAGTAAAGGACATGGATGAAGGAGTTTATACATTTCAAAAATACTTGTTAATACTTTCCCTGCTAAGTCATCAATTTCATCAATAAGATGGAAAGTCAGCAGCCTAGGAGGAATTTTAAAAAGTAAAAAGTTAAATTTGTAGAAGATTGCTGAATTATATCAAAGACAGGAAGACTATGAAAGATTCTTGTGTCTGCTGGATCCCTGGGGCTGAAGGGGCCAATTAAGGAAAAGAACATTGCTAACAACCAAAATAATTTCTTTGCACCAATCTTTGTGACTTAGAATGTTGGGAAAACAACTACCCCATGGGAGGATGGACCCTGAGGGTGGCTGTGACTCCCCCTCTCCCCCCTGTGGACCACCTTAGTCCTGCCTCTAGTTCAGGTCCTCCCTTTCTACCTCACCTGCTATGACTTGATTTTCTTTCTATGTTTGTTGGGAGGCTGCTCCTGAATTCTGGAGCAGTCTCCTTGGTGCCTAGTGGACTCAATTTCTGGGCCCTCTGTCCACTAATAGAACCTTGCCTATTTTCTGAGGGTGGTTCACATGCCCAGTCAGAACTAGTTATATCCCTCTGGCATGACTTGAACTTGGCAGTCACAATTTGTGACCCTAGTAGCCCTAATCAAGCTTTAAGGGCTCCAGACTTAGCCACCAGCTTCCCCCATAGCCACATCCATAACTTGCAGATGTCACTTAGTTGTCCTTCACTCTCCTGCACAGGCTTCAGCCTCAGCCCACAAGATACTCTAGCTCTAGGCCTCTATCCTGGGCCCACTTGCTCTTGCCAGCTTCTTGGCCCCAACAGCTTTCTTTCTGAGGGACTCAGACTCTGGCCCCCTCAGCTGCTGCCTGTCCCAGTATCCCTCTTCTCCTCTCTCTTTTTAGCACTTCTGCCTCTTGCAGGGATCAAACTCTTGAGTGGATCTCAGGCACTGCTGCATACCCTCCTTACTACCCCTACAGCCATAACGTTGTCCTCTAGTATTTACTATCTCTACTACAGCAAAAACAAAAGATAGCTTGTCTGGATACTTGCAAAACAAAGGAATAAGCTGAATTCAATCAACAACACTCTTGGTAAACAGAATAAAAAGGAAACTTCTCCACCTTTGTGCCAAAGATCCTCTTTACACCACTCCAGGCCCTGCAGCAGCCTGCCTGGGATGTCTTCATCCTTCCCCAGCCAGGACTAAAGTTATTCTTCTGGCTTGAGGGCAAGTCTCTTATACTAGTAAGTCCATCGCATTCCAGCAAGTTTGTCCTATCGCTCAGCACAAGCCCAGTGTTCTCCTAGCAGCTTGCTATACCCTGCCTGTTTTCAGTGCATCTATAGCAAGGTTATTGGTGACTTCTGAAAACCTTTTTCCTCTTCTTGCATTGTTTTTGTCTGCATTCCTATCCCTTTAGGCCACAAAGTTTCTTAAAGGGCCCTTGCAGGCCCTGGTTGCCCCCCAGCATTCTCAGATATGCTCTTTTCTGGTGTGAAAATGGAAGCACTATTAGAAACTGGGGTGTTAATAGTGATGGAACAACAACAAAGCAGTAAGTTACCAGGCCCAGTTTTGAACAAGTAGGAAGACTCTGTACTGCTAAGAAAAATATGCATTGACAGGACTGGATATTTTGCAAAGGATATATTGTAAAGAACTTTTTTAAAAGGCACTTGTAGGTAATTTTAAAAATTCTATATTGATGTCTTATATTTGTTCCCGACAAATTGGTCAAAATTATAATTAATAAGATACTACCTAAATCTTGATGGAGTCTGACCAATGTATCTTGTGCAAAGGAAAATTGTGTTTCACTAAGCTATCAGGACTCTTTGGATATTATAATCAACTAGCATATAAGCAAAGTTGTTAAGCTGATTTAGATTTTGAAACGTCTTTGACAGTGTCATTCACACAAAATTCTAAATTAATGAAATATTCATAGTATGAATGAATATGGATCAAAAGTACGATAGGAAATAGGTAAAAGAGTAGAAACTAGAGGTCACTTTTCATTATGCAAAAAAGTTATCAGCAGACTGCTTCAATTTCTATATTGGGAAACTTTATTTAAAATGATCAGTACAGGGGCTATAGTGAGGTGGCAAAGAAGCCGACAATAAAAAGAGATAAACCAACTAAAGAACTTAAATAATACAACACTTAACTTCTATGAATCTGACTCCTGAAAATAAAACTAGGTCTCTGAGTGAGGTATCACAGAGTCAGACCTTCTCCCATCTATGACAACATTCCTCTCATTGAACTGCACTTGCTTGTGCTAGTTCTCCTTCAAAAAGCCTGAGCCTAAAATGATTCAATCTTTGCAGGTTAGTCTAACCTGCCTAGGCTGAACCAGTTGCCAGGCCAGGATGCTCTGATTATGTTTCCCCCCTTACTGTTGATAACAAAGCATTTATTAGCTCTATTATCAGCATTTAGCATCCCATGAGGAAACAAAGCCTCTCTCATTAGTAAAAGCTCTTCTTAAATGTCTTTTTCTAAGGAAGGGATATTATCAGCTAACTGTTGATTAGCTCCAAAAAGCCCTAAGTGGACACTGTCCCATCTGCCTTACACAGACACCTCTTAGCATTAGCGAGCATACCACATGCTGGCTATAGTCTGTGCTGTGTGAGGGAAGAGCGATCTCTGCTTGAGCAGCCAGCAGTGGGGGGGAGCGGAGGGCATGGGGAAGCCCTGCAGATGCTATTGTACCTGCAAGTATCTGCCAGAGCTCCAGCAAGGGAGCACAGGGGAGGGACCAGCCCAGCTCTCTGGAGCAGAAAGCCCCACCCAGCCCCAAGAGCATGCCAGGATGCTGGAGGAATCTGATTTAACTTAAACCAGGAAGGGGTCTGGGTAAAAACTGCATAAACCAGTTTGACCCATATCAGTTAATTCTGATACTGCATTCAACCAGGTTTATCTCAAACCAATTCAACCATTTTCAAATTGGTTTATGTGCGCTTAATGTCTGTTCTGTTACAGGTTTAAACCAGTTTATGTGTCATGTCTGTCCCTAGCCCTTGTGGCTGCCCAATGCACCAACTTCAAGAAGTATAAGGACTTTCCTCCTCCATTTTACTTCTTACAGGTACATGCATAGGACAACCCTATTCCATCATAATTAGGAACAGAATTCCAAATGTGACTAAGTGCCAACATCTGCAATTAGTGTCTACAGAAGTGTTAATTTGGTACATAAAACTTAACCTTCAAGAGTTTAGTCAGACTCCAGGAGGGGTTGAATATTAAATGATAATAGGGGTAGCCAATGTTATAATAACAAATGCTAAAAACTTTTAAAGAAATGGAAAATCTCATTCTTTGAGACAGGGGTGTAAAAGTAACATTTGTCTATCCAGTATTACATCTTATTTTTCCTATAACATATCTAATTTGCTATTTTATCATATCTCTTATGCAAGCTCTAACACTATAAACTGCTGGGGGGCGGGGTTCAATTCCATATTTGCATCATGGGAATTTTTAAAGAACCAGACCCTGGCAGAATGTGCTAAGAACTCTTAAGAATGCCTTTCTAACCTATAGATTAAATATTTTTACTGGCAGACTAAATTTGTGCAACAGCCTGACAGCTGTAATCCACTGTGCAATTCTACCTTATATTTAAATGCAACGCGTAACAGGAACCTGGAAACTATGTCATAGTTTGTTGCTGCTGTAAGCATGATCCAAAGCCTCATATAACTTTTACATTTTGATTAATATTAAATGTTTCCTTCTTTACTTTTTAAAGATGACCTCTGCAATTCATCACTATTTTTTTATAATCTTTAACCTTATATACACCCGAAGTTAGGTGGCTGGAGACTGTTTAAATATTCCACATTCTTCTTTCATTCTGCTTACCCTTGAGGTATAGTAGAAATCAATGGCATGAATTTTCTTTAAAACTCCTTGCAATTGTTTAGACTTTCCAGGTTTATTCAGTTGTTTAATTCTTTTTTATTGAGTGTATTATTTTTCCCTACCCATGATAACTTCATAGTTCAATTCTTTATGCTGACCTTTAAAAACATCCCTATTATCTAACCCTAGCTTATGGAGGAAAAAATCATATTTTTGAACTAATAAATTAATCTGTCATCTCAGGATAACATTCTTTTGTCATGTGAAAATACAGTATTTATGCAAAAGTCAAGATTTTGTGTGTGCAACATTTTATTGGAACAACTGTATAGGTGAGAGGGACATAGATAAGCTTTGGGTACCACAGGGCACATCTCCATATATGCTAGACTGCACAGTTGTTACTGTGCAGTCCTGGCACTTCATGGGTCATTTCTGACACTACTGCATAGTAGTATTGGCAATGTACTGTCTCGTGTAGATGCACTCACTGTGCCCTTCCTCAGGTTATTGAGAAAAAAAGAAGAGTTGTACACCATATAGAAAAAAAGCTGGTGAAAAACTCCATACATAAATAAAAACAGGATGACAGAGATATTTCTGCATGTCAATTTTCATCATCTGATGAAGTGAATTTAGGTTCATGAAAGCTTGTGCTTATATATGTATCTTATTTGTTATTGTAGAGGTTTATATCCACCCTGTCTTCTAACTTCAGACCAACACAGCTGACTACCTCTAACAGAGATATTAACAGATAACTAACAAACCAGAACAATGCAGGAACAGCAGTAAGAAGAGTAACCTAATAAGACTAAAAGCAAAACCATTTAAGGAGATTATTGCCACCTGTGGAGTGCAGCGAGGGTAGTGGTATTCAGGTAGGTTATGAAGTTAACCTCTGTTAAGTCCCTGATTCTTAGTGTCCAGTAAGGTTATGAATTTTTGTATATGGGTCCTTTTTTAAAGGTTTTTCATAAATTTCTCATGAACACTGAGAGGTCAGAAAGGGAGACTTTCTATGGAAATAATCTATTCCTACCTGTGTTCCAATGTCTCTGTCCATTATTTTTTTTCCCTGTGATCATTTATTTTCATGCAGAGTTTTTGCCTAGTTTCCCACCACATACTTTCCATGTAGGGATGTGATGCATTGGGGGCACATGTATACCAGATGCTTTACTGCTCCACAGATTAATTTGCTGCACAGTAAATCATTACTGTATACATGTGAATAGCAATTAGGGTGCTGTAGATTAATTTGCTGCACTTCTGGATAGTTCCATCAGATACAAGCGGTAGCCACCAGTGCAGTAAATTACTGTCCTTAAAATCATGTGTAGATGCTTATGTCAGGATTAGTTTACTCCAGCACAAATTGGGTCACAGTATATTCAGTCGCATTAATTGCAAGTGTAGATGCTCCCTGAATAACATGTATCACATTTGGGAATAGCCAGGGTACATTCTATGGGGGATATTGATCGTTGTGGCACTACAGATAACTTGACGGGTTTTGCATTTACAGGAAACCCTTGTTATTCACAAATTCATGATTCACAGATTCAAATATTCGCAGTGTACTGCATTCTCTCTTCAAGCAGCATGATCACACTTTGTTGCTGCACTTTTTACATTCAGTATATTGCAGTATTTCAGTATTGATCCATACCCTTAATTATGGCACCTAAAAGAAAAGCAAACGATAGTGCAGTGAGTGGGCTAAAAGGGAAAAAAAGTGATGACTTTAAGCAAGAAAGTTGAATTATTGGATAAGCTTGTGAGTGGACAGTGCAGCCTCAGTAAGTAGAATGTATGGCATTAATGAGTCCACTGTCCAATATATTAAGAAAAAAGAAAAAAAAACATAAGCGATAGTGTTGCTGCAAGTGCTAGTGCAAAAATGTCATGTGTGAGTCGTGATCCCATAATGGAGAAAATGGAAAAGGCATTAAGCATTTAGATTGAAGATATGACACAGAAACGAGCACCCATGGATGGCCCTGTGATTCAAGAAAAGGCTTTGAGCTTATGGAAGTATTTTGCACAAGCATCAGGTGGTGAGGGGAGTAGTGATGGCAGTGCAATTGCATTCACTGCAAGTAAGAGGTGGTTTGAGAAAAGATGGGCTTAGTTCCCAGCCTCAGCAGGACCATGCACTGGGGAAATGAACTAAGCCCAGCTGGTCTGAGTTTCCAACTCCAGCCTGATGATCAGGCTGGGGAGTGAACTCAGCCCAGCGATCATTGCACTGGTGTTGGGAAGTCATTCCAGCTGGGCTGAGTTCATTTCCCCAGCATGATTGTCACGCTGGGGAGGAGACCTCAGCCCAGCTGGGCTGACTTCCTTTCCCCAGCCTGATCTAGCGCTGGGGAAGGGGACTGAACAATAGGGCTCAGTTCCCTTCCCCAGTCCAGGCAGGAGCACCAGCTTCCTCCCTCATCTGGCAGTCAGATCGGGGACCCTCAGCCCTAGGAGGAGTAGCACAGCCCCAGCAGCCCTCCCAGGGTTGGGCCCCGATCTGCCTGCAGGATGAAAAAGGCTATTTCGAACTTCCCTATTATAGCCAATGGGTGAAACATAGAAACAGCGTTGAAACAGTCTCACTGTTTTGATTAAGTGAAACAGAACAGCCGTTTCAACTTGAAATGAAATTTAAAACAAAATGCTGTTCCATCCAAACCTCAAAACTGAAGTCAAAATGGAACAGTGCCGTTTCACACATCCCTACAAATTACCCCACAGTGGGTGCATCTACACATGTATTTGATCTGGGATCAGTTTACTTGAGAGTAAACTACTTATGAGTAGACACTCCCAGACAGGTGTCTACACATGCAGGGAAGTGGGAGAAGATTTGCTGTTAATGGCAGCAAATTGTTCCCGTTTCCTGAGGCCCTGCAATGGGCCCATGCCACCACCAGTGGGAGGTCTAGGCTCCTCCTGGGTGCTAGCCTAGGGACTGACAGGGAGCATCAGGCCAGAGCTGAGATGTTATACCCTACCATCAGGGCTACCTGCTGCCGTGACAGGGGGCAATATCCCCCTCCCCCAGCAACAGGGATCCCCGGGCCCTGGCTACCTGATCAGGGCTGGGGGACTTGGAAAGAGCTGCAGTGGAGGGGAAGATCTCATCCCTTTGCCTTGATGTGCCTTGATGGGGCAGCTAGTAGCTAACTCACTGCTAGCTGCCCCACCATCAGACTGGGGCAGGGGCCTGGGACCTACCCCATCCCTGGAGCTCTTTCCAAGCCCTGTTCCTTGATCACCCAATTGGGGCATAGGGCTCAGACCTGCCTCTGACCAGGACAGTTAGCACTCCCTGCTCCATAATTGTGGGGCAGAGGCTGGGGAGCCTGTTCCCCACTTAGCTCCACAGCACAGAGCTGGGTGGGGAACAGGCTGGGAAGCTTGTTCCCCACTCAGTTCCATGAGAAGAGTTGAGAAGGGAACAAGGTCCCCAGCCTGTTCCCTACCCAGCTACGTGCTCACGGACATAGTCCCCACCTGGGCTCCAGTTGCGGAGCCCATCCCAGCAGCAGGCATCTCCTGGGGGAAGAGAGCAATCTCTCACCTCTTGGTGGATGGCTGACTGGGAGCAGATTTGCCCCTGGTCAGTTGTCTACAAGAGTGCTATTGTGCCATTCCTAATCAAAAGTAAATTTACTGCTCGCATTTGCAGGTAGTAAATTTTTTCACAATTAGCAAGGTTTACTGCATAGTAATCATGTGCACATGTAGATGTGTATGCTTGCTTTGCAGTAAACTACACTACTGTAGAGTTAAGCATCTTGTGCACCCAGCAAGAATTAAATTCACATTGGCCACATACCCTTGTTTGTTGCCTGCTTGACCACACATGAACACTAGAGGTGTGTGAAATGGGCCATATTCAATTCTGATTTGGATTCGGCCTGAATTGGGGGCAGTGACTTGATTAATAGATTTGGATCACTATCCCTGATTTGATTCAGTCAAGTCTGACCCTGAAGATTCAATTCTGATTCAAAGAATCAGCAATTCAGCCATAGACACAGCTTTAAATGTTTTTTTCTACATACCTGGAGGTACTAGGCATGATTCATGAATGCTACGATGCTGGGGTGCATGAAGTGTCCCACAGGAGCAGGGGGATGGGGGCCCTGTGTGCTCGGTGGTGAACCCAGAAGTAGACTGGAAATATTTCCGGTCCACTTCCGGGTCTGCTGGGGAGCACGCAGGCCCGCTTCCCTGCACCCTCCCCAGCTCAGTGATCAGCCATGGAGGGACCCCAGATGCCCCCCCGACCCAGGATGCACCAGTTGCTGAGCCACGGGGGTGTGCGGGGGTGCAAAAGTGTACTACGCAGGTCACTGTATAGTTGGGAAGGAAGTGCTTCTGGTCTACTTCTGGGTCCTCTGCCAAGTGTGCTTGGGAGCCCGCCACACTCCTGTGGGATGCTCCATCCACCCCAGCATATCAGCATTGATGAGCCACCTGGTAACTTGAGGTATGTAAAAAAAACATTTAAAAGCTGTCTATGTCCAAATCACCAAATCTTTTTTAATCTCTCCAAATTGATTTGGAGGGATCCAATTCTGTTCAGAGAGATTAAAGGGTCTCCTGATTCAATTCAGATTCAGAGATTCAGCCACGGAATCCGGCTGAATCTCTGCTGAATCAAATCAGGAACCAAAGCTTCGCACAGTCCTAATGAACACTTAGGCAGTATCATCAAATAATTACAGTTTACACTTGAAAAGGACCAAACCTTGAGAGAAATATCCCCAGGCCCTTGCTCTGCTCCTAGCTTTCAGATAGCTCACTAACCTCACACAACTCATCAGAAGCAAACTCTCCACTGATTAACAGTAAAGGGGACCTAGCCCTGTTTTAACAATAAATGCAAGACCTGTCATCTGTACTGCCACAACAATCAATATCCCTCACAGATCCTGAATATTGGTGAATGTTCTTGTAGATATTTCAGGCAGGCAGCTGTGTCCTCATTATGTAGGGTATGTAAAGCCTGGTGGCATCTATGATTACAAGCATGACCTTCCTGGGGAGGTGGCTGATGTTTTTAATCTTGTTGGGGAAGTTCATTGCGTCTTGTAGAAAACTTGCTTTTTGAGAGACAAGTGGTTTCAGGATAGTTTCTATGAATTCTGATAGTTCTTGAGGTACAACAGTTGGATATGATGAATCTGATAGGGTTACCCTCTTTGTAAGCTTTGGAAGTATATAAAATGTTCCTTGGAGTGTGAGAGTTGGGGATTAATGCCAACAGTTTCTCCTAAAAGTGGGAGTGGGAAGAATTTAATAATGTTTTCCAGTTTAAGAGCGAATACTGGAGTGGGTCCTTCCCTGAGTTCTTTATAATAGTATTTGGTGTTAGAGAGTTGTCTATTTGTTTCACTGAGCTCCTCCTCTGTTTACTAGTTTGATTACTTTTTTCACTGTTGGATCTTAGCAGCTATATAGCTTTTCCCTCTGAAGGAGAGAGGTTTTGGGAGTCCTGGCTTTTCCTAAGAATCTTGCCCTTAATTTTCTTTCTAAAACAGTTTATCTAGCAGTCCAGTTGTGGTTCCATCCACTGTCAGATGTTCAGGGGTTATTTTTTGTTTTCCTTATTTACGCATATTTTTATATATTATATAATGATGTTGATGCCATGATGGCTCCAGAAAAACACGAGGGAAGGTTTTTTGTGAGTGATATATTTTATTGAACACACAGTATAGTTGGGAAGGACATAAACACATTTTTTGATACCACTGTATCCTTCCTCAAGTCTCTGAAGAAAAAACAGACACAGCAGAGCTAAATATAGGTAGTAAAAAATAAAAATAAAAAAGGCTTATGCAAAACTCCATAACTGCTGTAACTTCTTTTTTCCAGAGACCTGAGGAGATGTCTTCTAGTACCTGAAAGCTCATCTACATCCCTCCGGCTATATAGTTTGTCCAATGTAATTGTTCTGTGCCAGTGTTCCTGCTGGGACTTCTAGAGGTTCAAGAATAGAGGGTCTTGTCCCTCTGCTCAGGGTCAGACTGATCATTATATTTGAGTCAGATTGATACAGACTATGGGGTGAGGTAAACAAACTAGAGGGCAGGAAGCGAATCCAGATGGATTTGGATAG
>NW_017729022.1:145142432-145145259 GCF_001723915.1 Gavialis gangeticus
GGGGGGGGTTGCCTTTCTCTGCAGTGGGGGGCATAACTCTCTTCCTGGGATTTCTTGAGCATATATTAACAACCTTTAAAGCATCAGGACATTGATCACCATGGTCCCCCTACTTTATCTGTGGAAAGTTAAAGTGTTGTCTTGTGATATGTCAGGGTTAGCTATGTAGTTTCCCTAAGAGGTTAGAAGATGGATTTTTATAGGATGATTTGGATAGGGATCCTCAGAAACGGATAGGACTAGATAATCTATGGAAGGCCCTTTCAGCCCTACTTCTCTATGATTCTATGGCCCCATCTATATGTGTTAATCATATATAGATGGGGCCAGTTAACCGCATCTTAAGTTGTCACCCAGCCACATTTTCAATCTATTAATGGCTTGATAAAAGAAGGAATAAGACACAAAGTTATTCCACAAAATATGTGTAATAACTTTGTAGTTCCTTCCTATCATACCATTAACTGAACTTGTGGCCAGGGGCTCCTGTGGCTGGGAGCCCCGTCAGTTGATCAGGACTCCAGCCTGGGGGCCCATGTACACCCTAGAGCCCAGAAGCTCACAGCTGACATGGGATGCAGCATGCACTGCTGTGCCTGGAAGACCATGTCAGTTGTGTCTTCCTACTGCAGGGACACCTGGGGCACCCCTGCAGCTGGAAGGCTGGGTGGGTCAACGGATAGGGCTCACAGCTATGGCAGGGCATGGTGTACCCTGGGGCTGGGAGCCCTATCAGCTGATGAAGCTTCCAGCTGCAGGAGCTTGCTAGTTGATGGTGCCATGTGTGACATACAGGAAGCATGATTGTGGGGACTGCACATCAGATCCAATCACACCTTTACCTGCACATCTAGAGAGGCCCTATGATATCACATCCTTGCTTCTTTCATTCTGTGTCCTTTTGCAAAGCTTTTTTCTATAAGACCTACATGATATATCCTGACAATGCAGAGTGCTTCCCCAATTTTCTCTCACCTCAATGGGAGTTAAGGTCCTGCTGCTTTCAGCAGCATGGAGAATCCAGTGGGAGGAGAATTTAAGATCTGCTGTTGACCTGGTTTAAGCAATGGTTAGCAAAGTACAAGTGCGTGTAGGGAATGTGATTAGGAAGGCATGCTAAAGAACTGGAGACTTTTTAAAATAAACTAAAATAGCCTGGTGTCATTTCTAATGTAACATAGTTCCAGTCACCTTGGGCAATCACGGTTGATTTATAGGGTTATATGGCTTTATTAATCATTAAAATCTACCTCAACATGGATACATAAAAATCTAATTCAATGTAAAAGTAAAATTTGATCAAGTACTAAATTGAATTTAAATTCCACCCAATCAAGATGCTGAATTAATTTTAGATTTAATCTCTGTGTACAATAAATTGATTAAAAACTTAAGTCTATTTGAATGCTAAACTGATTCAACTGATTAGCATATTGAACCAATTTAAACTTAAGCAACACAAACTAAAGGACAATTATACTGAGAACCAAGAAATTGGCCGAAATGATCGTGGAATGTGCTTGCTATAATAGGTCTCTAGTTATCATTATGGAGGAATGACAGGAAAACGACATAAGAAATAGAAGGAGAGAGGTCTAGGTAGATAATATATTTATGTCCTGTGCATATCTATTTTCCTAATCTTCCTTTCCAACATACATATGTATGTACTACTCAGTACCAGTATTGTGGGAATATCTGAACAGTAGCTGACTGAGGATTTTCCTGATATCGAGTTTGGGTTTCATTTTACAAGAAAGTCTGCATTGTGGGGACAGCACTGCTGTGATCATTAATGTGGTGTTGACATTTTCGAAACATAGGTTCAGAAGCTACACATTTGAGAGGAGATGTGCTCACTCATCCTTGGGAAAGTAGCAACAAACAATCTCAGACAATCTCCTATTGCAGTTATGACATGGCTGTGATGGTGATGTTTTCTCACTTTCCAAGTTACAGGACATATAATATACACTCACTATGGTGAAGGACTAGGGGAAAGAAAAATGAAACCACCACCTTGTATGAAGGAGTTTAAAGACTGAGTGGTCAAAGTGAAGACAAAAACTGAAAGCAGATGGAATGATGGCCATTATACATATTCTTCTTGACATAAGAGTTACTTATATTTCCCACTCACCTTTCTGATCTTATTTCCCCACTTAAATTTGACATGGAATTTGTTTATGAGAACAGGCATACAAACACTATACTCAAAAGCAGAACAATAAGCAGTTACACTACAAGTTAAACATGCATAGTACAGTTATACAAAAAAATATTTAGGTCAGGCAGAAGACTTAATCCTCTCTACAGGATTACACAAATAACTTGGGAAAAGAAAAACTTAATCTAATAACCTAAAATATGGTTTTATCATAATCCCAGTGTCTCCAGCAACTCTGAGTGGAGGAGGAAAGAAGGGGCATGAGAGTGGAATCAGAATAAGCAATTCATACACTACAGCAGACAGTTTGTATAAATTTTAAACAGGAAAGCATGCAGCACAATGTTGGCACATTAATAATAAACGCTACTTTAAAAAAATCCACTTCCCTAGCTTGGAGGCTTACAAAGGCTTACCAAAGACATCACTATTCACTATTTCCTGGATCATAGTTAGAGTTCTCACACCTGTGAAACACTAGTCTACCTAACCCCTGATCTCCCAGATGGATTATTGAAAGCAACCTGCCAAAAATAGCTACAAAAGATTGACATGGAACTAACTGTTGCTATCCTGTGGCAATGGTGAAGTGCAGCTATCAAGGAATTCTAATGACTTTTAAAAGTATTCTCTCTTATGCAGTGATTCATTTTTCCCGGC
>NW_017729022.1:145145270-145147976 GCF_001723915.1 Gavialis gangeticus
CTGTGCATATCTATTTTCCTAATCTTCCTTTCCAACATACATATGTATGTACTACTCAGTACCAGTATTGTGGGAATATCTGAACAGTAGCTGACTGAGGATTTTCCTGATATCGAGTTTGGGTTTCATTTTACAAGAAAGTCTGCATTGTGGGGACAGCACTGCTGTGATCATTAATGTGGTGTTGACATTTTCGAAACATAGGTTCAGAAGCTACACATTTGAGAGGAGATGTGCTCACTCATCCTTGGGAAAGTAGCAACAAACAATCTCAGACAATCTCCTATTGCAGTTATGACATGGCTGTGATGGTGATGTTTTCTCACTTTCCAAGTTACAGGACATATAATATACACTCACTATGGTGAAGGACTAGGGGAAAGAAAAATGAAACCACCACCTTGTATGAAGGAGTTTAAAGACTGAGTGGTCAAAGTGAAGACAAAAACTGAAAGCAGATGGAATGATGGCCATTATACATATTCTTCTTGACATAAGAGTTACTTATATTTCCCACTCACCTTTCTGATCTTATTTCCCCACTTAAATTTGACATGGAATTTGTTTATGAGAACAGGCATACAAACACTATACTCAAAAGCAGAACAATAAGCAGTTACACTACAAGTTAAACATGCATAGTACAGTTATACAAAAAAATATTTAGGTCAGGCAGAAGACTTAATCCTCTCTACAGGATTACACAAATAACTTGGGAAAAGAAAAACTTAATCTAATAACCTAAAATATGGTTTTATCATAATCCCAGTGTCTCCAGCAACTCTGAGTGGAGGAGGAAAGAAGGGGCATGAGAGTGGAATCAGAATAAGCAATTCATACACTACAGCAGACAGTTTGTATAAATTTTAAACAGGAAAGCATGCAGCACAATGTTGGCACATTAATAATAAACGCTACTTTAAAAAAATCCACTTCCCTAGCTTGGAGGCTTACAAAGGCTTACCAAAGACATCACTATTCACTATTTCCTGGATCATAGTTAGAGTTCTCACACCTGTGAAACACTAGTCTACCTAACCCCTGATCTCCCAGATGGATTATTGAAAGCAACCTGCCAAAAATAGCTACAAAAGATTGACATGGAACTAACTGTTGCTATCCTGTGGCAATGGTGAAGTGCAGCTATCAAGGAATTCTAATGACTTTTAAAAGTATTCTCTCTTATGCAGTGATTCATTTTTCCCGGCCCCCTCTTGCTGTAGTTTTAACCACATGGCCTACTTATTCTCAAATCCTTAAACAAAAAACCTGCACAGAATATACATACTTCTGTTTTCTGCATGAACTATGTTTACAGAATTAACACTTAACACAATTAGATCCAGAGAAATCATGTTTTCCCCACATTCCTAACTTTTGATCAGCCCTTGTGGAATTAGTGGGGGATTGGCCTAGTCATAGGCCAAACTACTATGTCAAAAAAGTGTAGATTCCTGTTCACAAATAGGTTTAAAAATCTTTCCTAGAGAGATCCCTTCACTAATGGTGTGGTGCTGGTCCATGTAATACTCCAACAAGGTTTGAAACCAACTGACATTATCAGTTCTTTGTTCTGCATCTTGTATTTTGATCAGCAGCAGCTATGCAAGAACCTGTAGTGTCACTACAACCAGTGACAGCAATTGGTTTGAGCAGTATTTTTCTCAACTGGTTTTTTCTTGTTAAAACCTGACTAAGCTTTAAACAAAACTTTAATAGGAAAAGAAAGTCTGTAATAAATGCAAATGCTCTCATGTGGGGATCCCTCTAATTTACCTTTACTGGTTGGGGCTGCATCTTCCTGCTGAGATGCATATGAGAGAAGCAACACATTGTATATGTATATAGGGATATGGGGCAGTAGAAATGAATGAAGTTACCCCTTTCTGAAATCAGGATCCTCATATGCCTACAAATCATTCACAAATTGATGATGCATTTGGTGGAGATGGTATCTCTTTTGAGGGGAAGTTAGAGAAATGTTATTAAGAAACATAATGAAGGGCTGTAATTTCATTGAAATGAGGGGGGATGCATCTTGGAAAGGGCGTTAATAATAAACACTGTGAGATTTCTAATTCTGAATAAAAGAAGTCCATTAACTCTTATTTATAAATCATTGTCTCCCATTAAGCTTTAATCACAATTCCATAAATAACTTGTGTCTTCCACCAGAAACATTAAGGCTTCACTGAAGCCACAATTCAGCAATGTAACTTTCAACATGTGCCTTATTTTAAGCATAAGAGTAGCTTCATTATTGATTTCAATTGGACTCTCAACATGCTTACATTTTTAGAGATAGTTAAGCATAGTTAACTTCCAGTGACCCTTAAATACTTTGCAAAGTCAGAGCCTTGAGGAATCCTGGTATCGCTACCAGTCTCACTTCCAATAAGAAATTTTTGAAGAGTTTGATCATGCATTAAAGTTAGTAGGTGCTAATTCTAAGGAATGTTAGTCTGGGTTAAGATTAACTAGTGCTAATGATCAGTCACATGCTCAGGGTTAATACCCTCTCTAATGTGTAGTGCTAAGACCTGCTGCAAGAGGACTGGTAAGCAGGGGCATGGCTAGGAGGATGCAAGTCTGCTCCATGCCTGTCCTCCATGTCACTGTCTAGTCATGAATAGGCCAGGAACAAAGAGGGAAGGACCCTCCCCCCATGTCACTTAGATCATCCCCTCCACCACCCACCAACGACCC
>NW_017729022.1:145147987-145157774 GCF_001723915.1 Gavialis gangeticus
CAATGCCCCCCATCAGCCCCTAACCCTTCCTCCAATCCTAAAAATCAGCCCCATTCACTTCCAAATAATTCCCACACCCACTAATTGGCCCCTCTGCCCCTTGATCAATACCCAGCCACCACAGTCAGCCCAAGAACAGTAACAGTGGCAGCAATAGGAGGGTATTCTGTTAACCCTGGGCTCCCTGCAGCCTTTACTACCCCCATCCCCACCCACGTGTTAGTCCAGGGCCACAGATTCTTGAATGATAGTTAGTCCATATGGTAGTAATTCCTTCTGGCATACTGGAGGACAGCAAATGGCTGTTTTTATCTCATGTGAACACCCATAAATTAACTTAATTTGAGCTAGGTATCACAGCTCAAAAATAATCCTAGCCTGATGTGGCATAATTTTAAGAAACCTAAAGGGTTCTTAGATCACGTTAAGAACACTTAAAACTTGAATGGTCACACATTAAGGCTCATTAACGAGTACTAATTGTAATGTATAATATCACCCTAAGTGAATTTATGAATCCTTGGGGCTTCTGGTTGCAGTGGCAACTCCCCTTCAACTGACTACTCTGGTAACTAGCACCACTTCATCCTTTCTCTCTCTTTTAATATAGAAGTCACCCTAGTAGTGACAACTGCAATTTTTTTCAGGTGTTCAGTTGAAAAAGTAGAAGAAGCAAATACTGGACCGCTCCCTTAAGACTATTAACATGTATTCCATAAGGACTCTGAAAACAAATAGGTGAATGTTTACTGCACATTTTCAGAGACCTAAGAGAGGTATATGTTTGCAAATTAGAAATAGGAAGATGCCACATGCAGTGTAGGAACCAACTGAAACTATTTACTCATTCAACATTCCATTGTTTGATCAATTTCCCCTTACACATCATCTTTTATCTGTAGAATCCAAAGCAGTTGCAAATACTTCCATTTTTCTATGTGGGCCAACTGACCTACAGAAAGTCAAAAAATTTGCTCAGCATCATACAGTAGAACTAAGCCCAAGGCTGAATTCAGTGTTTGCAGGTTAGTCTAAGATGCACAAATTAAATTGAAACAGAAGTGAACAGATAATTTACCTTTAATTCAGGAAATGCAGCCACCTACCTGCAGTGGCTCAGGCCAGAAGCTGGGGGCACTAAAGCATGACTATCTGGCATGTACCAAGCATGGGCACTTCCTCTTACTGCTACCTCTGAGGTCTCTGGGACTTGCAGTCCAAAATCTCAGCAGCAGGACTCTGCAAAGTGATTCATCACTTCCTCTTCCTATTTGAACATGCCTCTGGGATTTGTAGTCCACAGTTGTAGCCAGCAGTAACATTGATAGGTGAAGGAGTGTTTAACACCCCTCCCTGGCCCTAGACCCCAGCTGGGATTTGCCTGGGGGGTGGTATTCCCCCCTGCAAACTGGGCTGCATCCCCAGCTGGGCTTGCCCTCTCCCCCTTGTCAGCCAGCCCTCTCTGCTCCAGATAAGAAGCAGAGGGGTGGGGCCAGCCCTGTTCTCTGGGGCAGACACCACAGCCCAGCCCGGGGCTGCAAATGATGCTGGAGCACTGTGATTTAACTTGAACCAGGAAGGGATCTGGGACAGAAGTTTCAGAAACTGGTTTGACCCAAATCAGTTAAGTCTGATACTACATTTAACCAGGTTTATCTTAAACCAGTTTCAAAATGGCTGGAACTGGTTTATGTGCACTGAGCTTCTGTTCTGTTACAGGTTTAAACCAGTTTCTGGTCACTTAAACTGGTTTATGTGTAACTTCTGCCCCTAGCCTAAATGGCTGCGATGCAAAAAGAATCCTAATTACTAGACTTCTGGGTAGTGTTCTGCACAGTGGACAATGCTGCCTTTGTTAATACAATATATGAGCAACCTAGAATTATATGAATCCTAACTTTGTAACTTCTGACGTGTACTTTTAAAATCTCAGCTGCAATGGAGTTTTTTGCTAGGGAAGGGAAAGAGGAAGCTCTCTATGCTATTCCAACAGAAGGTGTGGGAGAGGGAATAATAAGATATTCAAAAGCGATTTAGGGTCTGAATCTTACTTTACTAGCCCTTGCCGTACTCTTGCTGAATCTTACCTTACATGCCCATCAGTTTCTGAATCCCCCCATCCTGCAGTTCCAAACATGGGAAGAGTAAGAGAGGGGTAAAGAAGACCTGGGAAGAATCAGAAAGGGGGAAAATGGTGCAGCTGTACTGCACCCCAAGGCTGTAAAGCAGCTACAGACTCCCACCATAGCTGTAGAAAGAACAGCTGTGTGGCAAGTAGAAAGAGGACCTTTTGGGAAGGTACATCTGTTTGAATTCAGGATAGGCTTGTGGGCATAACATTAATTAATCAAACTTTTTGGTTTGGCAAGAAGATGAAAGCTCCACACCATCTAGCAGCTTGAGAGAGCTCCTACAACGGGGTCAAATTCACCTTACTCTATAGCAGTAATAGTGTACAATCACACTTACTTGGTGAATAGCTAATAAAAAATAATTAAGAGAGAACAAAGGCAAAAAAGAGAGTGGAAATCTCATGACTTTCGCAGCCAAACTCAAGATTCTGAAGACCCTTAGCTACTCGCCCTTTTGGAGTAAGCAATGCTATACATACAACTGACTTTTATTTCTTGTGGGTGGATATACATAATACATTTCTGCCTAGTATGTTCTTAAAAAAAATAAATTTAAATATCACATGTCCACATTAAGTGTGAGGCTTAATGTTTCTATTTTTAATCAAAGTTTCCTCTGTCTGTCAAAAGAATGGGTTATTATTGAAGGATGTTTGAAAGTATTTGAGGACAAAGACTCAAGACATTTCATAACTGAGGGGAACAAATAGTATATTTACATTAGTGATTCACTAAAAAATGGCAGAATATTTTACCAAAACTTCCTTTAGAGAAAAAAAATCACCTTTTGTAGGAAAGAGAGACTGAGACATTTTCAGTCCTTAATAATTTTTTTAAAATTCTAAGTGCTTGAAAGCCAGGGTTTATAATGGATGTGTTTTCTCATCCATAACTGCAGCCTCACTGCACACAATTGAAATGATGCTTTTGTCTCGCTAATTATCTTTGCTATTCCCAGTGCTTAAAGGCACAAAGTTACTGATGTTCAGTAACAAAGTTTAGCAAGCTGACTTCTTTTAATTTGCTTTCATTCACTGAGAAATATTTGTATAAGGTCTTCAGAATATGTACCAGATTTATAGATAAACAAATGGAAACTTGTTTAAATTAATAAAATGGAAAAAAAGGAGTCTGAATTTCACTGTCTTCTGTATGCAGAGCAAAGACCCAGAGACAAAGGAAAAATATGACTCCTTTCACATGGGCTTCTGCTAACCAGGTCTCAGAGGAGTGCTAGAATAAGCAAGGAGGAGGAGGAGAGAGGTGCAAGGCAGTGGATAATGTGATTTTTTTTTGTCTGCTAACTATTGCACCCTCTCTCCTCCTCCTCAGAGTAAGGCAATGGGATAGATTCAGAGATTTACTAATACCTATGGAGTTGTACCCTGGTATTTTTTCCTACCTGGAACCTTCTCTGCCAAACCCAGCTATTTCTGCCTGGTAAAAGGGAAGAAGCAAAGACCCCGTATTTCTCTAATAATATCTTTAGAAAAATAACTTTTCTAACAGTTCATATCCTATTAATTATATACATACAATAAATCTCTGATCTTACATCTTAATTAATTCCCCATACCTTTATTGTTTTCTAATATTCCACATGAATGGGCTTCACAGATTTCTTCTAATTAACTTCAAAAAGCAGGGGGGAGGGGGCAGGAAGACAAAAATAGTAAAGTGCTATTGTTTAGGTACCGTCATATATTGTTTTCTGTTTCCTAGATCAAGTCTTTTAGGAACAGCCCCCCAAAAGCAATGCTCGGATGCCAAGTAGTAAGGCGGAGCCACTGAAAGTCAGTGAATTTGAGAGTGTCCCTGAATACAGAAAGAGGGTTTGTGCTGCTCTATCTCTGTAATAAATTCAATTTACTAACTTCTACTTGTCACTCCAGGTCCACAGGGCAAGGTAGTAGGCCATGGCAGAGCCATGGCTCATCCTTTTCTCTTCACCTTCTAATCCATACTGTAAGGGATATATATAATGGCCAGGCATATAGGAAACTAAAGTGACAATGCAGCAAAGCCTTGTTAGAGTGGAATCTGTTGCAGTGGATTCCAATATAACAGTCTCATAAAATCATGGGAAAGTAGGGCTGGAAGGGACCTCACAAGGTCTAGTCTAGCGCCCTACTTAAGGCAGGATTGTTTCTAATTAAACAAATCCAGCCAATTGTCTGCCTAATCTCCTCTTGAAAACTTCCAAGGATGGAGATTCCCTAGTTTCTCTAAGTAGTGCTTGACCAACCTCAAAGTCAGAAAGGTCCTCCTAATCTCCAACCTAAATTTCTGATGCTGAAGCTTGAAGCCATTGTTCCTAGTCCTGTCCAGCCATGAAGAAAAGCCTCTCTATAATCAGCCTTCAAGTATTTAATGACTGTTTTTAAAACCCCGCTCAGTCTTTTCTTTGCCAGACTAAACCCTAGTTCTTTCAGAATTACTTCAAAAGCCAGGCTTCCCAGGACTTTAATAATTTTTATTGCTCTGTGCCGGGCACTTTCCAAACTATACACCTCCTTCTTGAAGTGTGGGGCCCAAAACTGGACCTAATACTCCAAGTGAGGCTTCACTAGTGCTGAATAAATTGGAAGAATCACTTCCCTTGATTTGCAAGTGACACTCCTGCTAACACAACCCAGTATACTGTTGGCTTTTTTTTTTTTTTTTTTTTTTGGTGTAACAAGAGCACATTGTTAGCTCATATTCAGCTACTGTAATTTCCAGGTCCTTGTCTGCTTTAGTTGTGGTCATATGTACACACCATGCATTCTATTCTCATATTGCCATGTCACTGTGATTTGTTCACTCCTCTTAAAAATATAGGGACAGATTCAAGTTATCTTTTATCCTTATCTCTTATATGACTAATGTGAACAGAATTTGACCTTCAGACATGGATAACCACCAGAATGGAAAAGATTTATCAGCTAAGTTACTCTCACATTGAGGTTACAAAGTGCACACTTTACTTATTTTTTGTAAGAGGCTCTCCTCATTTCTCACTCTCACCTCCATCTCAGAAGTCCCAAAGCGTATGTCTACAACATATCCCCAGCTTCCCACAGAAGGCTGTTCTGATTTGTACCCCTTCCATCCACTCCCACTTTTACTCTCACAGGGCAGATCCAGAAATGTAACATTACTGTCATGCAAACCTGAGACAAGGATCTTCAGGGTGACTAAAGGGGATGCTCCTGCTTCAGCCCTTTCAGGAGCACCAGCCATTTAATGCAGTAGCAACCACATCTCTAGCTGGAGATGGCTGAAACAGGCATCCTCTATGACCCATCAAAACCAGAAGAGGCTCAACAAATGCAACTGTGATCTGAATTTTTTCCGAAAGGGCTGAGCAGACAACGTTATAGTTGGTAATCTGTTTTTAATAGCTAGGTAGTTACTTCACAAGGATTTTTATTTTTGATACTTTAGCTCATTCATTTCTTATTTATTCCTATGTTGTAAAACAATTATTAGGAAGAACTACAGCTCATGTGAACTGGTCTTGGTTAACTGACCTGAGTCATATTCAAAGATTGTTTCCTTGGTTTGCAACTGAAGCAACAAGATAGCACAGGGAAAACTTGCATTGTGACTGCCTGTATTATTCAAATTCTTTGGTTCCTTTCTGCATGTTCCAGGAGAGGATGGCCACCCAGCTCCTACTATATTCTCCCCACAACTTCTCTGGACACCTCCAGCAGATCACCTAATTGGTTGCACAGACTACAGACCATACTAAGGAACACCTCTAAGCTATTAGGCTCCATTTCTTCATTTTTCTGTCTCATCCCTACAGTAAGGGATAGGACACTTCTCCCACTTTTGATGAGGAGGCACCCAAGTAGATGCTGGGTGAGCCAGCATCTACTTCAGGTTAATTCCTCTATCACTGGGAATAGTAATGGGTTTATTAATGCCTGTGCTTTTCTGGAAAAAAGGGAGTCCTACATCTATGCCTACATCTAGCGCACTTTTGTCCCACTCCTCTTGATGACTTTCTGTCTCTACATATCCCCATATCAACTTCTAATGCACACACTATGTGTGGCCACACACAGTTGGTTATCTCTTCCTGCCGATACTGGCCAAAATAGATTATTAAAAATTCAGGAGCACAAAACTTGTCAGGGAGATTCTCTGTATCCCTGGGGACTTATTTTCTGTTCACTGGTTATTCCATGTCTCTGTGCAATGTCCCTTCAGGGGTGTCCACTGACTCCTTATAAAGACTATTGAATCATTCATTCTCAGTTTGGTAGAAGCTTTTAAAAAACCGCTTCAGCCAAAATGGAAATTTTTCAGAACACTGACAAACTGAAACAATTCAGTTTGGGTTGAAAGAAATGGCTCATTAGTTCTGAAACAAATTGTTTCATTTGTAATAAAAGTATGAGACTAAAGTCAGAAAACCAGCAACGAGAAGGTGGAGGGGCAGAGGCCCAGATTTTCAGTCTTCATAGTTTCATAGTTTCATAGATTTAGGGTCAGAAGGGACCTAGTAGATCTTCTAGCCCGACCCCCCACCAGGGCAAGAGAACAACAAAACCCCAAAACAAAAACGGGACTCAAATGAGTCCAGCCAGGTAGGCATCCAGCCTCTTCTTAAAGACCCCCAGGGTAGGGGCCAGCACCACTTCCCTTGGAAGTTGGTTCCAGCTCCTAGCCGCCCTAACTGTGAAGTAGTTTTTGCGGATGTCCAATCTATACCTCCTCTCCATCAACTTGTGCCCATTACTCCTTGTTATGCCAGCGGGCGCTAGGGGAAACAGCGTCTCCCCCAAACCCTTCTGGTCCCCCCTAGTGAGTCTATAGACGGTCACCAGGTCCCCCCTCAGCCTTCTCTTGTGGAGGCTGAATAGGTTCAGGTCCCGCAGTCTCTCACTGTAGGGTCTGCCCTGTTGTCCCCGGATCATGCGGGTGGCCCTCCTCTGGACCCTCTCCATGTTGTCCACATCCCTCTTGAAATGGGGCGCACAGAACTGGACACAATACTCCAGCTGTGGCCTGACCAGTGTCGCGTAGAGGGGGAGGATCACCTCCTTGGCTCTACTCGAGATGCACCTGTGGATGCACGATAAGGTCCGGTTAGCCCTGCCAACCATGACCTCGCATTGTCGGCCCATGTTCATCTTGGAGTCAATAATGACTCCAAGAAGATCTCTTTCTGCCTCCATGCTCTCAAGTAGGGAGTTCCCCATTGTGTAAGTGTGCTGCTGGTTCCTACTGCCCAAGTGCAGCACCCTGCACTTATCTTGCTTGTGGATGGCATAACATGACATTTCCTAAAGCATGATGTTTACTCGAATTCGTGGTCATCCCTGGAGGAGTACCCATATTTTAGTATACCGAAACCTCTTGGTTGGTTTTGTGAATCTAATTCCAAAAATGAAAGTGGTTTGGACAGCATGAAAGTTTTGAATTGCTGCAATGGTTTGCTTATATGTTTCCATTTTTTCACATTTTGGCTAAAACTATTTGTTGCATTTGACCCAAATATGTAGAAAATAAGTAGAAAATGTATGGTTCACCAGAACTGCATATTTACCCCCAAAAAGTCCTTTCTTCTGTTTCAACACCTTCAAAGAGCACTAGGCCTTATTTTCCTACTTAGTACCTCATCTGCTTCCTTTCACTTAGACCTTCAGTCACTCCACTTCATTCCTGTTTTATCATTTGTTGTCCTTAATACCCATTCTTGGCTTCTGTGACTCTCTCTCCTTAAGGGCCTTTTGTTCCAGTGGGCCCTTCTGGGATTTCAAATACTGTGATCCCATTGATCATCTCTATGCTCACTTTCCTCTTAATATACATTATTATCTACTGAATTTGTCCCACACTCCATCATTTTCAGTTTATATAATTGAAATAATTATACATGTTGGCATTTTAAAAAAAGTATCTATAGCTTTGTCACCCGCATTGTTAATTATTCAACTTGACAAATCTCAGTGAGATCAGCAGGGCAATCTTTAACAGCATCTACTATAGAAAGAGCAAACATGTTCTCTCTACTACTGGGCAAAATGGCCTTTGTACTGCATTTAACAAAATCTTTACTCCTAATGCACTAGCTTACTGAGGCATGCAAAAGTCATTTCCACATTAATCTACACCCGAAAAGGCTGCTCTGATAAGACTTGGCCTCAGTCAGTAAATCCTTCTCAGCTCATCTTGGTACTACTGCAAGGCTAATTGCACAAGCAACAATCACATATCTAACTAAGGGATTGACTTAATTTTAAGCTCTCATTGAAGCTATGCTATTGCACAGCTAAGTGCTGATTTGCTGTACCTAAAGTATTAAGATGAACCACATTGGTCTATCTGTGCTGACATTACTTCTAATAATAATAAATTGTTTCCCCATCCCCCACCCCCTTTATTAAACCTAAACACATGTCTTTCTGGCTATGGTAGCTAACTTAAATTATTTCTATCACTCCCCTTATAAATCCTTTACAATAACATAATGAAATAGAAGACAGCAAATTAAAATGAGTTCTTAAAGTGCTGTGGAACAGAAATGTAAAACTTTCAACTAAAAGGCAATAAACTTTTTATTTTTAGATATACTGCAGCTGAAATTAAGGTTCTGTAACGTTTCTGCAAATGGCTTTTATTCCTGCCTTGGAGGCCAGGGTATTCCATGCTGTAGGAAAAGATTACAAAGTAATAGTCAATTCTGGAAATGCCAGTTTCTAAAAAGAGGAGATTTTCAGTGTAGCTAAGCAGAAAATATATATAACAAGCATGCAGCACAGTGGTGCAGTACTATTTCGACTTAGAATACCAGATGTACCTTATTGATCTTGTACTACCAATGTCAGACATTCAAAAATGATGGTGCATGTCCCCCTGGAATTGTGTAACTGGCCTAAGAATCATGATATATATTTTTTTTAATTTACTTTTTGCTATTAGAGTTTTTAGGGTATATTTGCATCACGATTTTAATCTTCCTCTCTACAACCATGAGTACTGGAAGCTCACTTTTGCTTTTAAGTGAAAGGTGAAGACTTGGCAGCTCTTCCTCTTGTCATTCCTGCCAGCAATGCCAGTTGGTATATGCATGAGTCAAGCCACAAGCCCTCATTCCTTCCCATGCCATGTCATATGCCTGCAGAAGAGAATGGATTTGCTATTGCAATTCTGCCTAAGCATTCTTGCACCCACATTTTTACCCCCTCTTTTTATCTTAACAGGTAAAAAAAAACAACCCAAGTCTGTCCCAAAGGGGGCATCCACACATGCAGGCACATGCACTTGCAGCAGTTCAAATAGGAGTGGCACAAGTTTGAGATAAGGATTTTTGCCTCAGACGTGCACCTTGGTGTGGGGCAAGTTGTGCCACTTGGGCAAAATCACCCTGCCCAACTCCTCCCAGATCTGCAGCCAAGGGGAGCTAGAGCCTGAAGCAGTATAAAAACCTGCCCTGTGCTGGTGCCAGCAGTATAAAAACCTGCCCTGGCAAGGAGCTCAGGACTACTTGCCCTCAGGAGCTTTACCATTCCCCTGCCTGTACCAGGCTGCTGCTCCTACTCCTGGCTTGCTCTCGAGAGCTTCTAGGGGGAGGTTGGCCATGCCTCTTCCTGTCTCAGGCTGCTGCTCCTAGCTCCTGCTAGGATCTTCTGGGGGAAAGTGGGCCATGGGGGGGGGGG
>NW_017729022.1:145158019-145165997 GCF_001723915.1 Gavialis gangeticus
TGGGGGAAAGGGGGCCATGGGGGGGGGGGTGGTCTTCTTCTGCTGCACACCGCTGTCTCCTCTCGGCGGGGGGGCATCATATCCCCACTGCACTGCACCACACCCCAGCACCATCCCTAGCTTCTGTACTCCAGTTCCAGCTTGCTGCCCAGCCTGCCACCAAGCCATGGCTGGGGGACAGCCCAAGGAGGAGGCCTACACTGCCTGTGGGCCCCTCCCCCACCGTCACTGTCAGTGCTTAAGGACATCTTTTCTGCCCCACCTGTTTTGGCACTCTCCACCTTCCCTTTCACTTTCATCTTTACCTGAAACACTCCTTGGGTGGCTGACCTGGACAGCCTCTGCTGCTGCCACTGCTGCCACCTGTGCTGCTGCTGCCCCCCTCAAGAGAGGGGAGGGATTCCAAACTGCACCACCTTGCACTGCACCACACCAGCACTGGATTACTTCCCTAATTGGCTGTTTGCTCCTGCACTCCCCCATAGTTGCCTCAATGCATCTGATCCTGTGCCTTGTTTCCTGCCTGCTGCCTTGGTGCTAAGTGCCCGCATGGAGACCTGATGGGCTCCTGGACTGAGCTTTAACAAATGGAGCCCCTCCACCACTCCAGCCATCTCTTACACCTGCCTCAGCAGCCTCCCCTGTTTGTTTTGCCGTTGTGTGGTAAGTCCTGTGGTCCACTCCCCCTTGCCCTGGTGTTTGTTGTGTGGCTGAGTAAGCCAGCTTGAGTCTCCCCAACCCTTGTGTGTCCCCCTTTCTCTGCATTCCCCAGGCCTATGCCACCCAGTTTCCTGTGGAGCTGTATCTCAGTGAGCTTCAGCCCCATTCCCGCCCCCTCCCTCCACAGCCCCAGCCCACCTCTATTGGATTCACTAACCCTGCTGTGATTTTTTTTTATTTTCTTTTCCCTCTCCTTTACGTGCAGCAATGGCAGGGCAGGAGCCTTCTGTGGCTGAGGGAAGATGCCCCCACAGAACTTTCTGCAGCCCCCACTATGGGGGCAGATTCCAGCCAGGCCTCCATTGGGGCTCATGTTCCTACAACCCTCACCCTGGGGGCAGAGTCCAACTGACCCCCTCCAGGGGTAGACAAGCATGTAACCCCCACTATGGGGGCAAGCAGGACACTAATGGGGAGCCAGCATGGCCAGGAGGTCTCCCCTGGCCAGGCCCCTCCTGGAGGTGCTCCTAAGCCCCACCCCCCCACACACACCTTTAGGGATCCAGGGCAAGGGCAGTGCGAAGGGCTCCTCTTCAGCCTCCTCCACAGCTAGGAGTGGGAAGGGCAAGGGCCGTGCCCCCAAGCTTAGACCACCAGTGCCTGAGGGGACCAGGTGCACTACACCAGCCAGCAAATGGACTTAGCTTGCCCCTGGCCCTAGCCCTGGCTACCCCAAGGCCACCCTCCAATGGGGGAACTGCAGCTATATACAGGTGGCTGTAGGGTGACCTGCAGCCACTGGGCCTGGACCCTCCACCACCAGCCCTTCCAGCTCAGGCATTGGGGCCCCCTTTGCAGCACTCACCCGCAGCCACAGGGTAGTGACAACTACCTGAGCAAGGGAACCTGCACTTTGAGACCTGAGTACAGGCCCTGGCTTGAGTGGTGGGGGCTCCCAAGATTGTGGCAGCCTCCTGCTTTCATGGCAAGGGGAACTTTTTCCTTGCTTTGGAAGCCGCTGCACAAAAGGCAGTGGAGAGGGGGCTCATGGTGGAGGGCAAGTACATCCCCCTTGAGCCACTAGAAGAGCTGGGGACCTGGGTGGTCATTAGCTCCATCCCACCCTATATTCCCAATTGGGTCCTGCTCCCACAACTCCAAACCCTGGGGAGGCTTCTCTCACTCGAGTCCTGAGACCCCAGCTTTCACCACGTGTGCTGATTCCTCCAACAGGCCATGATCCAGCTGGCAGCAGGAAAATGGCTGGAGGCTGAGGGGTGCCTTGTGTTTCCTTTTCAGGGGGCCTTGGTAAGGGTGTTTTATACACTGGGGGACCTACAATGCTTCTGGTTTTGCTCCCAGTAGCACTTCCATCACAAGTGCCCATGGGCTGGGCATGGAGAGCATCCACAGCTCCCATAGGTGAGAGGAGTGCCCTTGCCACCAGTGCCCCTCCCAGCTAGGCCCCCCTGGCACCTCAGCCACAACAACTAGATCCCCTCCCCATGTGCTCAGGGGACTCTACCTCCCAACTAAGTTTGGCAGAGTCCCAGGGAGGAAGGCAGCAGGCTAGGGGGGAGAGGATGTGTCCCTGCCTGCACCCCTAGCCATGCCCCTGCCCCAATTCCCACCCCCACCTTCTACCAGAGTTTGTCCATCCAAGAACCACCCCATGGCTATGTGGGTGCAGGTCCCCTGTGGGTGCAAAGCCAAGCAGAAGGCCCAGGAGAAGCTGGATCTCACTGAAGTAGAGGAAACCACCCCTCCAACCACCACACAGTGGGAGGGAGCGGTCCAGCTTCTGGGGATCCCCTCAACTGTGCCCAACACCCCATCCCCAGGAAAGAAAACATAGGTAATCTCAGTGGAGGAGGTTTCAGAGCTGCTGGAGATTCCCAAGCAACAGCCTATGGAGGAAACCCCTTGATCCACTGGCCAGAGCCTATCCCCTCCCACCCCAGACCAGAGGCAACGAGGCTGAGGCCTCATGTGACCCAGTGGTGAGTCCAGCAGCGAAGCCCTCCCCCTCTGATGATCTGGGGGAAATGGGAGCCCTGGGGATCACCCTGGTAAGTCATGGAGGGAGTTCTCTCTCACAGGACCCCAAGGTAGGCACCAATGCCACCCCAGTGCCTGACATGTCTCCTCCACCCATCTCCCAGAAAAACCTTGCTACCAGCCCACCCTATGGTCTCACATCAGAGGGGGTCAAGGTGACATTCCCTGACTGACAGACCAATCTCGTCAAGGACCCCGTGCAGACCCCCTGGGGTTCCAGCTCTGCCCTACCATCTTGTAAGGTAGTCCCACCCCCACCCTTGCCACTACCCCTGTCCCAAGGGAATGCAGAACTCTTCCAATCCCAACCAGAGTCCAGGGTCTTAGCGAACCAAGGGATTCAGATGGTGCCTAGGGAGCCTGCTGAGCCCCAGAACCAGGAGAAGGATGCCCAAGAACTGGTGGGCTCTGCAGAGCCTGTGGACTTCTCAGTTCCAGTGGTCCCCAGGAATGAACTACTTGCATTTCTTGACTGTGAGTACCCCCAGTGGTCTGCCAGCAAGATATAGCTCGCTGTACTGCTGGGGACATTTTGACAGCATCCTTGACACTACGAGGGCACTGATGGAGGAAGGCAAGTACTGAAACACCTAGATCTATAGATGGGCCTGCAG
Organism: Gavialis gangeticus; assembly: GCF_001723915.1. Lineage (NCBI taxonomy): Eukaryota > Metazoa > Chordata > Crocodylia > Gavialidae > Gavialis > Gavialis gangeticus. The sequence continues at coordinate 145,161,352 of NW_017729022.1, forward strand.
CTTCATGGACTCCCTCTATGCTTATGGGAGGGCACTGTGCAAGCCAGTGGGCCCCACACCAGGCATTGAGGTGTGCAAGGCCCCTGCTGAGCCATCTACTCCACCCCCCTCAGCCATGATGTCATTGAAGATTGTGGAACTCAATGTCCATGGTTGCAGGAAGGGTCTTTGGGTGCACTCCTGCCTTAAGGGGGGTGGGGAGTACCCTGTATTATTCTTGCAGGAGACCCTGATGACTCCAGTCAATGAGCCTAACTGGTGGCTGGAGTGGGGCGGTAGGGTCTTTTTTAGTCAACTCTCAGACATCTCTTGTGGGGTGGCCACCCTATTCTCCCCAGGCCTGAAGCTGGAGGTTCTCCAGGATGTTGAGGTGGTGCTAGGCTGCTTGATACACCTCTGAGTCCAAGCTCAAGGACTGGTCCTGAACCTTCTGAATGTGTATTCCCCTGCAAACGACCTGGAGTTGATGGGCTTTTTCTGCCAGGTGGCCATGTACATCAGCACCCTCAACCCTCGTGAGTGCCTGGTCTTTAGCGGGGACTTTAACATCACCCTAGACGTACAGGATCAGTCAGGCAGGGAGCAGAACCAGGCTGCCATGGGTATCCTTGAGGAGTTCCTGACAGAATGCTCCCTGGTAGACAACCGGCAAGCCTGTTACCCTACTGGCCACCCAGCTTTCACCTACATGAGGGTAGGGGAGGAGCGGGCATGACACTGCCATTTGACCAAATTTATATCTCATTGGCACACTTTGCCCAGGGTCACTCCTCTGGCATTCAAACAACCTCTTTCAGTGATCACCACCTTGTCTGGGCTCAGGTCACACTGGAGCCCGGGAGTCCAGGATCAGCCTACTGGCATTTTAATGCCAGTGTGGCAGGGGACATGGTCTTCAGGGAGACCTTCCAGGAGTTCTGACTGTCCTGTTAGGGAACAATAAACATCTTTCTCCTCAGCTCAGAGATGGTGGGACATGGGGAAGGTGTGCATCCAGCTTTTTTGATGCAGCTACACTCGGGGGCACACCCAGCAGGAGGAGGCAGTCCAAAAGCAGCTCAAGCAGGAAGTGCTGGAGCTGGTGAGGCACCTGGCCAGTGACCCAGCCAACCTGTCTCTCTGCAGGGAGTGTCAGAAGAGGTGGGAAGAGCTTTACACTCTGGATGACCACCAGTGCATTTGTACGCTCGTGCGTCCAGTTCCTTCAGGAGATGGACCACAGCTTCCACTTCTTCTATGCCCTGGAGAGGAGATGGGGAGCCAAGAAGTACATGCCTGCCTTCTGGTCAGTGACAGCACCCCACTCACAGATCCAGGTGAGATGCATTGGCGCACGCGGGTTTTCTATGAAGAGCTCTCTCCCTGGATCCAACCAAAGCCAAGGCCTGTTGGACCCTGTGGGAGGGACTCTCACAAGTCAGTGCAGGCAACCAAGGCCAGCTGGAGGCTTCTTTTACCCTGGACAAGTCACAAGGTGCTGGGCATGGAGTTCTACCAGGCCTTTTGAGACATCCTTAGCCTGGACTTTGCCACAGTCTGAGCCAAATCCAAAGGTAGTGGGGAGCTCCTCTTGTCATGCTAGAGGGCCATGCTGACCCTCCTGCCAAAGATGGGGGATCCTGTGTCCCTCCTCTGCATGGACTACAAGGTGGCAGCAAAGCCTATCTCGCTGCACCTGCGGTCCGTGCTGGCAAATGTGATCCAGCCTGACCAGACATACATGATGCCTGGATGTTCCATCTTCAACAACCTCTACCTGGTTTGGGACTCCTGGAGTGGGTGCACTGAGAGGACCTGCCTTTTGCTGTCTTGTCCCTGGACCAGGAGAAGGCGTTGGACATGATGAATCATGGGTACCTCACAGGCATGCTGCTCATCTTTGGCTTCAGGCCCCACTTCGTGCAGGCTCTCCAGGTGCTGTATACCTCTGCAGAGTGTTTGGTGAAGCTGAACTGGATTCTAATGGAGCCCATCTCATTCAGGCAAGGGGTGCATCAAGGCTGCCCACTGTCAGGCCAGCTGCACACCTTGGTTCTGGAGCCCTTCCTTGTCCTCCTGCAGAGGCAAATGGCAGGGTTGGTGCTCTGGCAAATGGCAAATGGAGCTGGTGGTGCAGCTGGTTCTGTCAGCATATCCCAATGATGTACTTCTCATGGTCCAGGATCTGGGTGACCTGGCACAGGTGAAAGCATGCCGGGCATTGTACTCAACAACCCCCTCTGCCTGGGTCAACTGGGTCAAGAGCTTTGGCCTGACACTGGGTGATGGGTGGAAGGTGGGCTCACCCCTCCCTTGCACGCTGAGATCCACTGTAGCATGGACTTGCTGTTCTACTTGGGGATCTACCTGTCCCCCATGAACCCTTCCCTGCTGGAGAACTAGCATCAGCTGGAGGCAAGGGTGGTGGAGTAGCTCTGGGCATGAGTGGAACTGCTGTGGTGTCTCTCCCTGCATGGGAGAGCACTGGTGTTGAACCAGCTGGTCCTATCCATGCTCTGGCACAGCTTACATACCCTGTCAGTTTGCCCAAGGTCCTTGCTGGGCTCCAGAGATGGGCACTGGAGTTTTTCTGGTCAGGATGGCACTGGGTCACTGTGGAGGTCCTGAGCCTCCCCTTGTGGGAGGGTGGCCAGGGCCTGGTTTTCCTGCACAGCCAGGTCCTGATGTTCCACCTTCAGGCTGCACAGTGACTGTTAAACAATGTCGGAGGTCACGCTGCATGGGGCCACCTGAGGTGCACCTTCTTCTGCCACTTCCAGGAGATGCCAGTCATACTGGAGCCCCTCAGGTTGTGGGGCTTCTCTCTGCAGGACTTGTAAGGGCTGCCAGAATTCTACTGGGACCTCCTCCAGGTCTGGAAGCTGGTCTCTGTTGCAGGGGACCTGGAGGCACTTGCCCAGGGCACCAATGTGCTCATCAAGCTGCTCCTTTGGAAGCCCCAGCTGGAGGTACCAATGTCAGAGGTGCCCCGGTTGTGACAGAGGTTGGTTCTAGGTGGTGTCACCCATATTGGAGACCCCCTGGACTAGGATAGGCAGGCATGGGTGGACCCCACTGCACCAGCCCAGTGCATGGGTTTACCCCTGACACGTGCGACCTGCTGCCTAGTCCGGGAGGTGACATCTGCCTTACCTTGCAATGCCCTTGCCTTTGTTGATGATGGTGGTCCCCCACCCCTCCATCCTCCAGCCCACCAGAGTTTGTCATGGGGCCAGCACCTCACCCAGCCTTGTAGCACTCACTGCTCCACCACCTGAGCCACCTGGAAGACACCAAACCAATCAGCTTCTCTGCCTCCTATTGCTGCCATCTCTATATGCTCTTTCACCGCATGATCCACCATGTTGCCCTCGCATCCTGCCCAGACACCAAGTGGTGGGCCCTGCTCAGTGAAGGCATAGCAGGGGTGCCCCAGTGCCTGAGCCTTTACTCCACCCTCATCCCATGAGCCACTGGGGACCTCAGCTAATGGCTCCTCCATGGAGCTGTTGCCATGGGCATGTATGTGGTGAGCTTTACAGACACCCTGGTCTCTTGCCCCTTCTGCGGTCAGAGGGAGACCCTGGCACACATGACACTCGAGTGCTCCAGGCTGCAACCCCTCCACCATTGGAACCTCCTCTTGAGGTTCTGGATGAACTTCACCCCCCACCTTTTTATTTTTAAACACCCCATCCATGGCTCCTCCAAGTCCTGGGACCTCCTGGTCAACCTCCTCCTGGCCTTGGCCAAGTGGGGACTGTACACAACCAGGAAGGAGGCTCTGGCTGGAAAGGTGCCCAGGGACTGTGGGGACATATTCCTTTCACTGGTCTGCACACATTTATGGGTGGAGCACCACTGGACAGCATCCACCAGCTCCCTAGATGTCAGTGAGTGCAGCCCACCGGGCTCTGCTTCCCTTAGGAAGACTCATTGTCACTTCTTGACCCTTTGACCCTCACATCACTCCTATCCTGTTTTTTGCCTTTGTTGTCCTAAGAATTGTTGTATTATTCACCCATTAGCCCACACAGTAGGTGCTATTAGTTAGCTGGGTGAGCCTTAGGACCCACAATACTTGAATGATACAAATAGGCAGGGCATGGTCCTGGTCCATGCCCTGCCCTGCTTTTTCCCTGGTTTATTCTTTTTTTGGGGGGGGAGGGGTGGATACCTGGATATCCTAACAAATTTTGGCATGGTTTTTTGTTCCCAGTGTGCCTCTTGCTGCATCTCAAACCGCTTTGAGATGTGGCAAGAGGCATGTGTGGGCTTGTCTGGACACACTCAAAGAAACTAAAATGTAATGCTCAGAGCAAAGGATTAGAATATACTGGGTGTGTCTACACAAAATATTTACTGAACAGTTGACTAATTGAGCAATAAACTTCTCAGCGTTTACCTGTGCACCCCTTTTTAGGGTGGAAAAAATTAATAAACCTCACAGCAGGGTAGTATTTGTAAATACAAGCACTAGAGTGCTTCAGAGTTTTTTCATGTACAGCAGCACATATGTAGATGCTGACCGACTTGCTGAGGTACAAGGGTACTTCAGTGCAGGGGCCTGCTGGCCAGCCCCATGCTGAAGGTCCTTTGTGCCCTGGCCAGCCCCTCTGCAGCACATTGAGCCCAGTTGCAGCAGCCCCAGGCTGGCAGGCTGACCC
>NW_017729022.1:145166067-145173541 GCF_001723915.1 Gavialis gangeticus
GCAGCCCCGGGCGGGCAGGCTGACCCTGCCAGCCTGGGGCTGCTGCAACCCAGTTCAATGTGCTGTGGTCCAAGTACACGTGTAAACCACATGCCTGGGAGCTTTCTGAGACCAATAAACTGGTATACACAACACCAGCTGTGCAGGCAAACCAGGCCCTGGCCACCCTCCCACAAGGGGAGGCTCAGGACCTCCACAGTGACCCAGTGCCATCCTGACCAGAAAAACTCCAATGCCCATCTCTGGAGCCCAGCAAGGACCTTGGGCAAACTGACAGGATATGTAAGCTGTGCCAGAGCATGGACAGGACCAGCTGGTTCAACACCAGTGCTCTCCCATGCAGGGAGAGACACCACAGCAGTTCCACTCATGCCCAGAGCTACTCCACCACCCTTGCCTCCAGCTGATGCTAGTTCTCCAGCAGGGAAGGGTTCATGGGGGACAGGTAGATCCCCAAGTAGAACAGCAAGTCCATGCTACAGTGGATCTCAGCGTGCAAGGGAGGGGTGAGCCCACCTTCCACCCATCACCCAGCATCAGGCCAAAGCTTTTGACCCAGTTGACTCAGGCAGAGGGGGTTGTTGAGTACAAATAGAGATACCTGGAATTATTTCTATACTACATCCCCTGTACCGTTGGGGGCATCCAATCTCAAACATTGAGGGCTCATCCCCTCCCACTGCCATACTAAATACTGCATACATACTATCAAATAATTTGGGAGAATTCTCACAGGTTTGTTCTCCTGGTAGAAAAATTTACCCAGAGCCACATGTACAGACATTCAAAGTCTGAGGCCCTGAAGAGTGAAATGCTTGCAGTGCTGACACTGTTTAGCCAAGAGAAGGCCCTATGCACACATCTCAGCAAGCTCTGAAGGCTTCCTTTGCCTGCATGACAAAAGCTGGCAGCAGTGCATAGGCCAGCTCTGATTGGTGATCCAGGCTGTCCATGGTTAGCTTGTGTTTCTCTGCAGCAGAATGTGATGATTATCAATGAGGCATGTTCTGTTCTCTGCTGGAGCAACAGGGTCCAGTGAGTGACATACTGTCTCCCTGAGGTGAGACAAAAGTTGAAGGACTGCAATCTCTTCTGAGAGAAGCCATGGAATATGCAGATATAACTGTCTCAGAAATAACTCAGTTATGAGTGATTTAACCCTTGTTGTTACCCAGGTTATTGTTCTCCTGGAGAGGCCACTTTTTACTCTGGGAGAAAAATTCTGAACATCTGTCCAGTCATGGTATCTTCTGGAGAACAGCAACTCTCCCAAGAGAAACTGTGGGCAATTATACACATCATTTGTCTGCTCCAGTGCACTGGAAATCCAGAGTATTGAAGCAGACTCCATTAATCAAGTCTACAGAGCACACAAACTGACACACCCAGTGCTGCATTGTATGCATTTGTATAAACAGCAAATACAAATGCATCAGCGCTAAGAAAATGTCAGTGGTACACTTTGAAACTAAAATGCATTTAATGTGCACCTTTGCCATTTTCTCAATGCTGAGCCACATTTTGCTGTTTATACAAATGCATGTGACACTGTATGTTGTATACATGTATATGTAGACCATAAATATCTGTACAAGGCCATGGAAATGTACCAGTAAATCTTCTCAGATATATCCATCACACTCTAAGCATACCAGAGACATCCATAACACTCTAAGTATATCCAGATTTGTAGGGCATGAATGGAACCAGACTCTGCAGAAAGTGCTGAAAACACATTGTTGATCTACTCTTAAGAGAACCAGAGGTAATTATATTGCTCTATCTACCACCCAAAAGAGTTGTAAGAAATTATTAATGTCAATTTTGACCACATAAAGTACCATAATGCCAAGTGTTTGAAGTGTCTATAGGTTATAGGGGAGAGGAGAGTTTAGGGTTTTGCACTTGCTTTTCTTGTTCGTGAATATGCAGCATGTTTGGGATTTTTATTTTAATATTTAAAAGTCTAATTTCTGTATTATCAACTTTTCCTACTGCACATGCTTATATAATGTTTGAGATTTGGAATACCATTCTAAAAAAATTAAATCCTATTTAAATATCAAATGTGTTATGTTCAGAATGACAGCCAGTTACCCACCTGGTCTAGCAGATTTTGAAAGGCTTCAGCATTCCGAAGCAAGTACTTACCCTCACTAGGGCAGGAGTGCACAATTATAGATCAGCTCTCAATGGTCAAGTAAATACTGCTATAAGTAAATAATATTCTACACATCACCACTTGGATCCCAGATTTAGAAAGATAATATTTTTTCAAAGTGACTGTCATTTTGTCTCTAGCTCAGCTTGAGAACCTTTACTTCTGTATTGGCCAACTCTATGTTCCACTTTGGATCACCCAGGCATTCTCTATAGATGTTCTCCATGTAGAATCAGTCTGTTTCCTATTCAACCCAGAGGAAATTCTGGTGTAATGGGAAATTTAGGCCATGTTAAGAGAAAAAGAGTGGGCCCCCTCCTCCCTCCTGGCTATAGAACATCAGCCCCAAGAAGAACTGTTACTTAGGGAAGCCTGGCAGCCAAAGCCAAACCTAAGCAGGAAACAGAGCCTAATCCTGACTAAAGGGTGAAAGGTGGACTTGTACAACTGAGCTTAGAGGCATGGGGTGGCTGCAAGGGGAGCAGGGAGGCCAGCTATTAGTAAGCCTGTGGGACAGAACAGTTTTCTGAGGTGTTTCTATCTATCTGTGGGGTAGGCCAGGGCCCAGAGAAAGGATAAGGCATAAGGGATCTGCATCCCTATGGAATGAGAAAAGGCACCAGAGGGATTGTCTTCCAAACCAGACTGAGAGCCTACAAACAATTCCATCAGGGCTTGGCAGCTGAGAAACTAGGCACTTGGGTGACTGGAAAGGCAAATAAGCAGGTACTAGGAGACATGACTGAGCCCTGAAGTCACAATTCACAAGATGTTGACACAGCATTACAAAAAAAAATTAAAATAAAAAATCAACCAGCCCTGGTCTTCAGGGGCCTTTCTGGTAGCTCTGGATCTTGATGATTAGAGTGATTGTCTAACAATTTTATTTTGTTCTGTGATGTTTATTGTTGTTGTTGTTATACAGTCTCTGTGATAGATGGAACAAGATTTTTACTTGTCTTTGTGTTTATATTTTATTCTTTCAGAGTTTCTCCTATGTGCACCTTCTTTTTTCTCTAGCTCCTCAAATCTTTGCTCAATTTGGACACCTCGGTCTGAAAGTAAAAAAATAAATAAATAAATAGCATCCAAAACTTGCAGGCACCTCATTAGAAGTATGTTTTATTTATTCCTGAAGTTCATGTGTGAAATTTGATTGAGTTGGGAAACTTCTAGCTAATAAGAAACCTCCACATTTATGGAAAAATGGAAATTAAACTATGTTGAGGAGAATACCAATTATCTCCAGAGCTTAGGGGCACATTTATTCCACTATTCTTCCTTTGCTTTGAGAAACTCACTATTTCCAAAAGACGCACAGAGCTGTCACACATCCTTACTGCAAGAGACTGCTCCTTAGTTATGGCTACTGTGAGAAGAGGCTCTGTTTATCTAGTAAATAGCTTAAAATGTATCTGTCAGTGACCTGCAGTGTCTAGCACTAATTGATACATAAGAAAACTTGAACTTCCTAGGGAGTAGAATATTCACCCCTATTCTTTCATTCTCCATCCCCTCCACATTCAGGTTTTGGATCACAGTTGCCATGGTGCAAAGTCCTCCAGGGGATACCATTTTGGAACCCCTCTAAAGCCATTTAGAGAGGTTCAGCTTCTCCTGGCAGCCACTACACTCCCAGGAGAGACCAAGAATATACAGGTGGTCAGGATTTCCTCCCTGAGCAAACAGTCACTCCAGAAGAAATATAAGCCAAGAACAACAAGGGTTAAATCACTCCCAGGAGAATTTCTTCTGAGAGAGAAAATGTCTGCAGATGTTTTCTTCTGAGAGAAGCCACAACACATTTTTCTAGTATACCAGGGTACTTTGTTCCCCCTCCCCACAGGGAGACAGTGTGTCACTCATTGGATTCTGCTGCTGTAGCAAGGAACAGAACAATCCCCATATTGTGCTGCAGGAAACACAGGCTGGCCATGGGTAGTCTGGATCAGCCAATCTGGGCTGCCCTGTGCAGTACTGCCATCCATTTCTCAGCAGACTAAGGAAGTGCAGAGCATCCTGTGCACACGGCCTCCCCTGGCATCAGCACTTGCAGGCATTCTGCTGTTCAGGGCCTTGGCATTCAAATTACTGTGCAGGCATCACCAGATAAGTTTTTCCACCAGGAAAATATATCTGAGAGAATTCTCAGAGATCATTTGAATATATATATGTCTCTTTCAGTATCTGCAGCTGGTGCCCAGCTCACCAACTTCTACTTAGGAGCTTAGCACCTACTTTCCTATTCCCATCTGTGGGACAGAGAGGTGGGTATAGAATTTTGGAATAGAAGGATGCAACATAGGTGCAAAATGAATCCAGGGGTCTTACACACAGAGCAAGAATGGAATAGCCTCAAAGAGAACCCACTTCTGAATGAGGTGGCCAATTGGATTATCTATCACTGTTTCCCTGTGTACTGTATAACCGCATATACATGTATTAGATATACATTTGAGGACAGTAATCTAGTTTACTTTTGAATTCCAATGTGATCAAGTGTGAAAGGATCTTTAAAACTTTTATTTTATTAATACTGGTTTTCAGGCAACAGCTAAAGTGGGCAAATGCAAGTCATATGTGGCACTACACATTGCTACAGTCAGAATATGCAATAGTTTGTTTAGCCATTCTCTACATTTTGAAGGTGTTTCTTTGGGGGGTGGGGGCTGAGTAGTCCTCCATTTTAACCATCGGTGATCTCCAAAATTCCTGTGGTCCAAAGGTTAGAGACTAAAATAACTAATTCTAGAATAAAAGTTATCAACTCTTTTGTTTGTGTTTCATATAATTTCCTTTGTATCTTCTTTTTTCCAGGAAATAAAAATAATAAAAGATGGATATACATACATTTAGACACACAGCTTTAAACTGTTTTTGCCTCTTTGCATTCTTGATATTAACTGGAAAACCTAGATCCCAACCTAAACTGAGAATTAATGGAGGCCTTTTAAGTTAAGGAAGAAATCTAAAGTCAAATTATAAGGAAAGTGGCATGCTGCCAATAAAAATAAGAGGAAAAATGAAATTTTGCATTTAATTTGTTGAGAAACACACCTTTAAAAATTGGGTATTAGCTCAGATAAAAATGTATTCTTATAAGTTGGAAGAGTCTAGCAGTCTAGACCACAGTATACCAATCTATAAAGAAAACCAAGAGCCTAGGTAAAGGAAGGGAAGATCTATATCATGCGACTGACTAAACACACAAACACCATAGACTGCAGCAGCACTGAATAATTATATTAAATTGTAGTTATGCTCTGTACAAATCACATTGCACACTTCCATGTTAGTTTCTTTCTCAGTTCTCTACCATGTGTGTTTTACAGAGTCAGCACAGGAAGAAAAGAACGACAAAAGGTTCTTATGGAATATATTCTCTGTACCCAGGGATGATGATGACTATTTTTTCTGTCATCTAAAGAAACTAGTAGTTGCAGTATTCTAGCTGTATGTACCTTACAAAGCATTTTTGAGCATTGGATTAAATGTACTCTGTAAATGCAAACTATTATTATTAGTAGTAGTCTATCTTTGATATTGGTTTACTCACAATGTATCAGGTCTTGCTTGCTGTTTTAAATTGCCTACATGCTGTGGAAGAAGGGTTTTGTTCTTCTTGCTTCCCTTGGTGAGATTAGAGCTGTGCAAATAATTTATATTTTGATTGGGCCAACCAGAAATTTAAAAACTATTCAGTTCAACTTGTAATATTTTCCCCCCATATTTTCCTCACAAAAAGAGAGAGAAAAAAAACAGCTTTGTTTTTCCTCTCTTGTTTTTAAGTAGCTGTATTAAAACCTATGGAAAAATGAAAAAAATGCTTAGAAAAAAAGGATTGCCTCTTTTCATCTGCCCACCAAGAGTTGGGATATTGATCCAGCGTATGAGAGACCCAAATTTAAAACTTTTACTCTGCTGGAGGGATTTCAGTCCACATCCCCCATATTCTTACTCAGTATGCTGCAGGGATAGGAGTCAGTAAAAGAAACCCATTTTCAGACTATCTGTATGTCAGCAGTTAAGAAACTGTTATGGCAAACAGGAAATCTGGATTCCAGAGTCCAATACAATGAATACATAAGAAAATGGGAGTAGCCAGGATTCTGTAAAAGGGGGTGCAGGAGCAGCCACAGGTACTGTAGGGGTGGCTGACCCCCTGCTCCCAGCTTCTCCCCCCACCAGTGGACAGGCAAATCCTGTTGCTGGTGCTCCTGTTCCAGAATGGTTAAGTCCCTTGATCAGGTTAGAATCTTCTCTCCCTCCTTTCAGTCCCTCCTCCCTTCCCCTCTGCACTCAGTGACATATCTACTGCCCTCCTTCCCTCACCTGCTGCTCTCCTCGGCTGAGCCAGCTGGCAACAGAGCCCAATTGAAGTAGGATATAAGCAGCTGTAAAGCAGGGACACCAGCAGCATTGGGGAATGGGGGAGGATGGGATGTGCCATGGAGGTAAAGGCAAGGGGATCTTATTCTCTTCAGGGACTTAAAAAAAAAAAAAGTCCCCAGCTGCTGCTCCTGTGATATCGACTGAAAGGGGGTGGAGATGCACCTGTGCTTCTGCACCTTCTCTGGATCCACTCATGTGTAAAAGTGTTATAAAAACTAGAGAACCACTACTGTCAACAACTCCTCCTCCTCATTCTCTCATAATTTGTCACCCTAATTCTTCATTTCTTTGGCTTTTACAGGTACCCAAAATAGAAACAGCTTACTTAGAAGTATCAAAGGATTCTCATTTCCATGGTCACATATTCCATCTGAGTTCACAAATAATGTTTAATACTATGAAACAATAATTAATAGAGAATAAAAAAAAAATATCCCTCCTCTAGGTGATAAGACAAATGTATATAGGTTTTATAATACCCGATTCAGTCTCCTTGATTGTATGAAGTTTTCAATGAACTTGTTAGTTTTTAATCACATGTACTTCTGTCATCCGCCAACTGTTGCTGCTTTTTCCTTTGGCAGTATAGATGAAAAAAAAAGATAAGTTGGAATCAGCACTGAAGTACAAATCATTACTGAAGAAGACGGGGTAGAGATGCACCTTACAGACTAACAGAATTGGAGATACAACAGCTTATGTAAGTAAGATTTTACTTAATAAGAAATTGTAAGGTAAATCCCTATCCTGCCTTCTGCCTGACTTCAGACTTACACAGCTAATTACCTTTCTTCTTATTTATTACTATGTCTCTTAGGAGTCCTAGTGATGAACCAAGACACATTATGGTTCCACATCACTTTAGAACCCTGTATGGATAAATATGCACAAATCATTTATGGGGCGGGGGGGGGGGGGAAT
>NW_017729022.1:145173552-145175391 GCF_001723915.1 Gavialis gangeticus
TGGGGGGGGGGGGGGGGGGGGAATCACCGGACATCTGTTTTCTACCTACATGTCACTTAGAATCAGGGGTATCTACACATATGCTCCAAGTGGGGTGGGGGGCCATTTTAATTAGAATGGCTCCCAGTTACTCTAATTAAAATGCCTCAGCATCACAAATATTCAGTGTCCTGGATTTCAAAATGCTATAAGCAGGGGGTTTAAACTAAAATGAGCTGTAGTTAAAGCACCCCCATGGCCATTTTGAAATGTGGGATTCTGAATACAGGTGACAGTGAGGCACACTAGCGTGTTCAAATTAGAACTCATTGGAGCACATGTAGAGGCAGGAGTTCTCTAAGGCTAACAGGTTTTGAACATGACCTAAATGACCTTATTGAGACCTGGAATCATTGTGAACCACCTTATAAATTAAAATGTTTTTAGCTGGGCTCCTAAAAAGGGCTTTGAGAACCTAAATTCAGACTGCCAGATTTGACATCTATTAAAACAGGAACAAAAATGTTTTTGCTCACACATTTCATTGATGCCTAGGCATGTTTACTTTGCTTACTGATGGCTAGAGGCTATTTGTTTTGAGCATGTGTTCTGTTAACTGAAGTGGGAATATTCATTTTAATTTTGGCACACTAACATCAGCCTGAGAGTGCATTTACATTATTACATAGATACCCATGTGCTTTTTTCAACCTACAGTAAAAGCTCTGTTAACCAGCTTTTTAGTAAGTAGAACAGTGTACTAAGTGGAAGTTCCAGCCAGCCGGCTGGCCAGCCAGACATAGGAGGGGGGGAGCTCGCACACAGCGGCCACTGCTACCACACACCACCCTGCACTGCCGTCACTTCGCATGCAGCTGCCCCCACCCCCTGCTCCATGTGCAGCCATCTCCACCCCCCAGCCATGCTCCATGTCTGGCTGAAAACCCTTGCCTCAGGTAAGTGCCATTTTTAGATTACTGGCAACCCCCAATTCCCCACTCATGCTGGATAACAGAGCTTTTACTGTATATCCCAAACACCCTATGATCAGAAACTTGGCATTGATTCCATTTAGCTCAGCATACCTGCAAATGGCAAAAACCCAGTTCTGTGAAAACAGCAGGAGTCCAGAACCATCATGTAGTTTGTATCTGGAGGAGCCACTGCTCATAGCAACATTATGAAATGCAATACAAGGAAGGCTTCTGCCCACATATCTGCATGTGTCAGGGTATGTTTAATGGCAACAACTTATGTGCAGCTGTCAAACATGTAAGAAAGGTAACACGAGCCAATTTGCATTAGAATAATTACTACCTTATGTTGGAAAAGATGGTTAGGTAGAGCATAGGTTTTAACAGGAAGCATCTTAGCAAAGCTCTGTTTGGTTAATGGGTTTTTTATCACAGGTAAATGACTGATTGTCATCTGTATGTGGCATAAGTATCATAAGAGGCTTTTAATATTCATAATCTGGATGTGCTGAGTTTGTAACCACATGTTCTCTGCATGTTCGTACTGTGATACCTCATACTACATCATTTTCTTTAAAGTGAATGTTTCCCAATTGCTGCAATGGGGAAAGCTGGGATAACATAGAACCTAGCCCTTATTTTCTTCTGTTTTTTAGAAAAATACACTTATTCCTAGACACTTGTCACTTTTAGTCAAAAATCAATGCTGGCATTTGGAAAGACAGTTCTGATTGATGCTTGTCAAGTTTAATATAACATTTTGAAATAACCTACTTGCCAAGAGCTACAAGGCCTGTTCACCTACAAAGGAAGCGTTTGCCATCCTTAAATAAGGATCACAGCTAGGATGTCAGGTCATCACTAATTTCCAAGATCATATTTTTGT
>NW_017729022.1:145175402-145183309 GCF_001723915.1 Gavialis gangeticus
GCTCCATGTGCAGCCATCTCCACCCCCCAGCCATGCTCCATGTCTGGCTGAAAACCCTTGCCTCAGGTAAGTGCCATTTTTAGATTACTGGCAACCCCCAATTCCCCACTCATGCTGGATAACAGAGCTTTTACTGTATATCCCAAACACCCTATGATCAGAAACTTGGCATTGATTCCATTTAGCTCAGCATACCTGCAAATGGCAAAAACCCAGTTCTGTGAAAACAGCAGGAGTCCAGAACCATCATGTAGTTTGTATCTGGAGGAGCCACTGCTCATAGCAACATTATGAAATGCAATACAAGGAAGGCTTCTGCCCACATATCTGCATGTGTCAGGGTATGTTTAATGGCAACAACTTATGTGCAGCTGTCAAACATGTAAGAAAGGTAACACGAGCCAATTTGCATTAGAATAATTACTACCTTATGTTGGAAAAGATGGTTAGGTAGAGCATAGGTTTTAACAGGAAGCATCTTAGCAAAGCTCTGTTTGGTTAATGGGTTTTTTATCACAGGTAAATGACTGATTGTCATCTGTATGTGGCATAAGTATCATAAGAGGCTTTTAATATTCATAATCTGGATGTGCTGAGTTTGTAACCACATGTTCTCTGCATGTTCGTACTGTGATACCTCATACTACATCATTTTCTTTAAAGTGAATGTTTCCCAATTGCTGCAATGGGGAAAGCTGGGATAACATAGAACCTAGCCCTTATTTTCTTCTGTTTTTTAGAAAAATACACTTATTCCTAGACACTTGTCACTTTTAGTCAAAAATCAATGCTGGCATTTGGAAAGACAGTTCTGATTGATGCTTGTCAAGTTTAATATAACATTTTGAAATAACCTACTTGCCAAGAGCTACAAGGCCTGTTCACCTACAAAGGAAGCGTTTGCCATCCTTAAATAAGGATCACAGCTAGGATGTCAGGTCATCACTAATTTCCAAGATCATATTTTTGTTATCACTGCAAAGGGTAAACATTACCTTGCAAATTATAAATACATGCATCATATCTCTGGATTATCATCCGAGCTAAAATAAGTTTTAGTATATTTAATATTTGTATTAATGTCTAAGGACCCTGACCAAGATTAGACTCAATGGGCATGACTACACATGCATTAATGCACCTTTGCTACTGCACTTTAAGCTTCGTACCTCTCATACAAGGTACCACATAAAAAAGTGCAGCAGTCTGCCCTAATATTCAGTAGAAAAAGTGCATGCCTTAGTGGTGCTTAATGCACAGTAGCCTATTTCTACTGTGTATTAGCACTGTTTTTGATGTGGTGCTTTAATGCATGGTAGAATAGGCTACTGAGCATTAAAGCACATGAGTAGACATGCCCAGTATGTTGGGCCCTGTAGAATCATATTAAAAGAAAATCTAGGTCCCAACGGACATGCAACCAAATTAAGGAAACAAGAGCACAGAGAACAAAAGTAATTTGCTTAAGGTCACACAGCCAATCAGTAGCTACAGAAATGGAATCCAGGTCTTGAGTCCCTGTCCCTCTGCTCCAATTCACTGGAATACACTATATTCAGAAGCTGGAAGATGTCATCTGTCCTTCCTCTCCTGCACTGCTAAAATATCGAGACAAGAATTTCTTAGGGAGATAACTTTTATTGGACCAGCTATGTCATTGGGATTAAGTCAGATAAGCTTTTGAATGCAAGACATTCTTCATCAGAACCTGATAAAGAATGTCTTGCATTCAAAGGTTTGTCTTACCTAATCCTAATGACATGGTTTGTCCAATAAAAGATATCACCCTAAGAAATCCTTGCTCCTTGCATAATTTATTGACCATCACAGCTACAACATCACTGTTATACTATCCTAAACTGTTAGACCTTCTTGTCATTGATACAGAGCACATTTATATGTTCAAATGCTCTGGTCTGAGTTTACTCTAAAGTACTCTAGAGTTAACCCACCCCAGCAAACATCTACACATGCAGGAAAGTGGAAGCAGATTTGGTGCTCATGGCAGCAGTCTACACCTGTCCCCGCCAGCCCTGCACTGGCCCCCTGCAGCAGCCAGGGAGAGCTCTAGACTCCCCCTGGGTGCTAGTCTAGGGGCTGCCAGGGAGGACCAGGCCAGGAAACAGTTGTTTCCTGGCCAGGGCTGGCACATGGTGGGGACAGCCATAGAATCATAGAAAATGAGGGGTGGAAGGAACCTCAGGAAGTCATCTAATCCAACCCCCTGCTCAAAGCAGGACCATCCCAGACAGCATTCCATCCAGAGCTTGGTCAAGTTACCATAAAAACTTCTAACAATGGAGATTCCATCACCTCTCTAAGTAACCTGTTCCAGTGCTTCACCACTCTCCTGGTGAGAGAGTTTTTCCTAATATCCAACCTAAACCTCCCTGGCTGCAACTTGAGACCATTACTCCTTGTTGTCATCTGCCACCACTGGGAGCAGTCTAGCTCCATCCTCTTTGGAACAACCCTTCAGGTAATTAGATCCTCTATGGGGCTACAATGGAGCTGCTATGGGGCTACAATGTCCCCCTGCCCTGGCAGCAGGGAGTTCCCAGCCCCTGCTATATAATCACAAATAGCACAAGTGATCCACAGTCATGGAGCCTGGGCTAGGAGATTCTTTTCTCTGCTCTCTGCTGCTGGGACAGGGAACACAGTTCCTGCCCAGGATCTGGTGGTGGAGCCCACCGCAACAATAGGCAGCTCCTGGGGGCACAGAGCAATCTCCTGCCCCCTGCTGCCCAGTACCATATTTGTTCCTAGTTGGCCATCTACATGTGCACTACTGTGCAGTAAGTAATCAGAAGTAAATTTGCTACTTGTATTTTCAGATAGTAAATTTACTCATGATTAGAGCAAATTACTGCACAATAAAGCATTTGCATGTGTAGACAGTGATGCCTACTGCACAGTAATTAGCTCTAATCTTGAGTAAAGCATCTCATGTAAATATGCCCATAGAGACATATCCCTTCTCTACATCATACATTGTACCCTGTGGAGATTACAATATATACTGCTAGTATTCTAAACTCTCACACAACAGAAAATAAAGACATGGGAGAAGTATTTATGGGGTACAATGGCCTGGCACTGTGGTTGAGAATTACTAATCTAGAAAGAAGGCCTGTTAGAGTGTGGGACTGGAAGTAGGCTTAAGTATTAGCATGGACATACCCCTAAGCACCTAAATTCAATGTCTTGTTCAGGTACCCCATTTACTATGTATGAGCTGTTGTTCTGTGTTCAGTTATGAGCAGAACCTCTTCTCTCTCCTTTCCTCTGCATACTGTAATCAAAGTTGATGATGAAGGTAATGATGCAGAATAATGCCCAAAATATAATGATAACAAAATAACTGTATTGAAATGATCACCCAGAAGAAATATGTGTCATTCTGCATTTAGTTCAATATAAGTATATTGGTTTTTCTGGAAAACTAAGAAATTATTAATAATATGGAGCTAATTTGCTGGTGACTTAGGTAGTAATTTTCTTTCTAGTTATGAATATAACTATAAATGTTATTTATCCAATCCACATCTTGCACCAACAGATGCACAATAGAGGACAGTTGTTCAGAACCAAATCCTATCTTTAATATGCTCAGATTTTTAATGCGTTAGGTTGCTGCTTTGGTACTTATTGTTTTCACCCAAATTGTTCTCTTTCCCTTTTGTTAAAATGTTGCTTTGTCAAGCTTGCGATGGAGTTCTCACAGAATATGGTCTACTTTCTCACTTGTGCTGTTTGTACCACTGTTGGTAATTCTACCACAATCAAACTATATGTGAGATCTTGACTATTTTATTCTGAGTAGCCATCCTGAAAGCTGCTTACATCCTCATGGATGGACCTGTTGCTCTTTCATGACTCTAATCTATATAGGAATATGCTTAGGATATTGGTACTAAAGACTTGCAGCTTAATGCTGATCATGTGTAACTTCCATACTGAGGCAAGCTTCCAAAAAGCAGTGCTTTCCTTCTCACAAAAAAGACACAGGAGAGTCTTGTTTAGTGACTTCACACTTGGGGCTTCTCTCATAAAAGAAGATGCAACATGCCAATAAAACCATTCATTTATTTACAAAAAATTATCTCCTTTTTTGCTCCATTGTTTTGTCCAGTGATGATGGCATAACAGGGGTATATTACTAATTAAGGTCATGACTCAAGATAAAATAAAATAATCCATAAAGGATAATATATGGTTATGGCCCCTTTTGCCTGCCTACACAGCTTGCTTTATTCTCCTGAGCTTGGAAAAAACTGGCTATGAAAAATATTCTTGTTTCATGAAAAGCATTTTAGTCAGCTTCCTTGTACTTCCCCTTACTTTTCCATATCTTGGTTTGGGATGAATAGCTGCCATCTTCAGCAGCAACAGCATTCTCTCACAGTTAAGGAAGATTGTCTTTCATGGTTGTCTTATCTGAGGTCCAAAGATAGATGATGAGGCCTACCCATGATTGACGGATGCTGTTACAGCTCAGGTACATATTTCTATGCAGGGTGGGTGGCTCTGGGTTCTTGGTTCGATCTGTGACACACTGTTTCTGCCACTCCCACTTTCCATATCCTGTTGTCATTTAAAGGTTTCAAAGTACTAAGATTCTTGCTGCAGGCTCTACCTCTATTTGTGGCAGTCCTGGATGATAGCCTCCCATGACTTGACGTTCATGTTTCATTTTTTCAGGTCAGCCTTGAGGATGTCCTTGAAGTGCTTTCTCTGCTCTCCTCTTGAGTGTACGCCTTGACTGAGATGAGAGAATAAAACTTTATTTGGGAGCCTGAAGTCAGATATCTGGATGATATGGCTGGCCCAGTGAAGTTGAATTTGGATGATCCTCCTCTCCATGCTTGTGGTGTTTGCTTGTGAAAGGCCACTAGTGTTGGTGCATCTGTCTACCCATTGGATTCAAAGGATCTTCCACAAGCAGCACTGATGGTACTTGTTCAATGACTTGAAGTGTCTCCTATATATTATTTATGCCTCAGCTCCATACTATAAGTTAAGGATTACAACTGCTTGATAAATCAGGAGCTTGGTTTTAAATTTGCACATCTGAGGTGATGTTGGATTTCTTCATCAATGTCAACCTTCTGCAAGAGATGACTTCTAAGGTAGGGGAAATACTTAATGTTCTCCAGAGTTCTCTTGCATTCTCCAGAGTTCAAATACTCAATGTTCTCTGGAGAATACTTGTAAAGGGCAGCTAGAATTCATTTTGTGGGGTATAAATATATGTAGTTCTTCAGGAGGGGTAATCAGAACTTAGAATAAGAACACCAACCAACGAAACTTGAACAGAACAAAGAGGTGTCTAAACTGGATGCAAAATCCTTATGCATTTAAAGGACTTCTTATACGGTGTAAATCAATAAAGATCATACTGGCTGGGGGTCTAGCCTTGAGTGTCACATGCAATAAAGGACTAAATTCCACATGTGCCTGAGGTACCATATTATCTCCTACCAGAATACAGAGACAGGAAAGGAGTATTAGAGACTATGTGTAACATTGTGCACTTAGGGCAATCATAATCACAGCTAAGCTTTTTGTACTGCATGATCACTGGAGAAGAATAAAAACAAACTAGAAGCAGTTTGACACTGCAGCCTAGTGTTAAAGATGCTTAGCCAGAAGTAGGAAGGTCTGTATTATGGTCCTTGACATCAGGACTGTTTTTACTTTCTTATGGAACTACTGTATAGTGGGAAAATATGCAAATGTCCCTTAGAGCAGGACCAGAATCCAGGGCTCCTTCCTTTCAAACTGAAGGTTCTAACTATGCAGCAAGATCTCATGGTACCTTTTCTTTTTGCTAAATAGCTCTTTCATACTTGGCTATACAGCATCCCAGCGTCAACAGAAGGGCTAGAAGTGGTCCCATGAAAATTAATCCATACCTTTTTAACTAGAGCATTCTCAAGGGAGGTAAAAGATTTGGGTTTGAATCCTGTTCAGCCAAGGTATGTGTGACAGGGGGTTGTCCTGAGGCCACCCTCTGCATCAGCCTACCCACCTGCCTTGGGCAGTCTGCCTACCTCTTTCCTGCCATGCCTTGTTAGTAGATAATTAAGTTGTTTATTCAGCAGGAGGCTGCTCTTCATGCACCTAGGTATACCAGGTGGTACATACACACTCTGACCTCTGCTACATGCCCCATGCCTTGCTGGTGTTACAACCATCATCAACTCTATACTCCCCTGGCTGCTGTCTCTCTACAACCCACAGACACCAGGTTCTCTAGTGACTGGCTTTCTGTGCCTCTCTCTCAGGTGCCTGGCTCTGCACCCCCTTAGCTACACCCCTCTGGCATTATGAGTGCTGCACCCCTCTGGACTTGCTGTGCCCTTCTGGTGCTCTGGGCTCTGCCAGGTCATATGCCCTCTCCCAAGGCACTAATGAGGCCTCCAAACCTCCCCTTTTAGTCTCATCTAAATCATCTGGGGATAAACATGAACACAAAACACAAGCTCCTAAGCTATAACTTAAATACTAGCAATAACAAAAGTGTTATTCTCCTTTAAGGGGACAAACTTCCACTCAGAGTAACATGCCCCTATTCTAGGTACCTCAGAGACACCCTGTAGTCATGTATCACCTAAATACCAAAGCAAGCAGTAACAGGAGAGCTTCAACAGGCAGGAGCTCCTTCACTGTCAGTTGCCAGAGAGAGTGTATATCCACTAGCAACAGCCTGGGTTTATATATCCCAGAACCCTGCTGCCTGCCAGTCAGGTGATGTCGGCAGGTGTGGCCAATTACTCCCTTAGGCTGTTACCCCAGCAACCTGCAGCTAAAGAGTTCTGTTTTGCCTGCAGAGCTCCCTGGCCAGGCTTCTTCAGCCTTAAGGAGCAGGCACATCTTAATGCCCTGCTACAGTATGCCTAGAACTCAGGATTCCTACTTCTCTGGGCATGTAATCTAATTACTGGATTAGTGGGTATCAACACCACCACCTAATAAGCCCTTCTCAGTTAACCTACTTTTAGAGAAGGCCCCTAAGCTTTGTAACAAAGCTTCAGCTCCAAACAGGAGCAAGCATTCAGACACACCCCTCTATTTCTCATTTTCTTACTTGCTACTGTCAGAACCAAAATCTATGAGAAGTGCTGGCTAACACTGAGTTAAGCATAATATGTACGGACATGTCAATGGAAAAACCCCAAGAGATCAGTACGCGTGCCTAGAACATGTCCTATGCTTGACCCCTATGTAAATTTGAAGTGAGGTAATCTGAATTGACACCAGATGCACGCCTAGTCTTGTTCCAGCATGATGTAAGTTAACTAGAAACTTCCATAGGGGAAGCCGTGCGATTGGCCACTCAAAACATATTTAAGGCTAGGGAGTTTCCGCCCACGGGGGGAGACCAGACCACTCTGAGATCAGACTGGTGCAGAACCGACCTGAGCAGAGACCACTACTACGGAGACTGCCTCAGGCCTAGGATCCTGGTTTGAAAGAGCCACTGGTCTCCCCGTGCTCTTCTTCATCTCGGTTATTCGGTTACTCGATTGACTGCTCGTTCTTTCGGTTACTCGTTTCACGTCTTCGATCCGATTACTTGATTCCACGTTCCGGTTAACTCGCTCCACGTTTTCGGCCACTTGCTTCACGTCTTTGATCACCTCATTCGTCTACATTCCGGTTAACTCATTCACATCACCGTTACCGATAGGCCTCGTTCATCATACATCGTTCCGTGTTTCTCGTTATTGTTCTCGATTGATTGTAACCAAGCTGAACTGACCTACGCTACATCTCCATCTCATAGAGTAAGTAAGAAACAGAATAAAAAGTTACCTTTTGAAATCGCACGCATCCCACCCGCTCTGACTCCTCGCTGCTAATCCCACCTGTTCAGTCCGTATTCGGCCCCACCGTGACAC
>NW_017729022.1:145188309-145189086 GCF_001723915.1 Gavialis gangeticus
CTCAGCCCCACCATGACACCAGGGCTCTCAGCTCTGACAGCTACCTCTAATTGGTTCTCCACACAAGGTAAAGTTATGTATTATTCCATGACTACACCTGGTCATGTTAGACCAGGGGCAGGCAATATACAGTACACAGGCTGGATCTGGGCAGCCAAGCCATTCTATTTGGTCATTTGGCCCCTAAAAAAATTACTAACTTAATATTTATTTGCTCCCACCTATCTGTCAAAGCTGACAGAAACCAGGGGCAGTAGGATCCAGAGGAAGCCCTCAGCAGGCTTGCAGGCTTGAGCAACTGAGACCTGCTCCAACCCCAGCCAGTTCCCTGCTTTCCTGCCCCCGCCCTGCTCCAGCACCATATGGCTGTAGCTCCCAGCTGCATCACCAGACTGTACTAGTACAGGGGGGAGAGGTGTGTGCATGTGTGTGTGCAGGCTCAGGGGCAGAGTGTGTGTGTGTGCAGGTGCAGGTACAGAGTCTGTGTATGCAGGCTTGGGGGCAGAGTGTGTGTGTATGGAGACTCAGTAGCAGAATTTGTGTGTGTGTGTGCAGGCTCAGGGGCAGAGTGTGCATGTGTGCAGACTCAGTGGCAGAGTGTGTGTGTGTATGCAGGCATGGGAGCAGAGTGTGTGTGTGTGTGTGTGTTCATAGGGTGAGTCCCGCACGCACACCCCACCATACACATGCACCCATATACCCCCTTGCACTGCCATACACAACCCCAGCCACCCTCCCCCCACACACATCCCCCCACAAACCCCATACCCACCCACA
>NW_017729022.1:145189097-145190918 GCF_001723915.1 Gavialis gangeticus
ACCCACCTCCCACAATATACAAGAGTAAGACTTCATTTTAAACTTGTGCAATCACCTCTGTGTACATTACACAAACACATGTAAATCAAGACAAAATACTTTTTTAAATCAAATTAATGAATGTTGTAGATGTTAACTTTTTAGAATATAATTTTGTATTTTTCTGGTTCTGAGATGGCAAAACCCCTTGCTGAAAGGAGTACTTCTGGGAGCAAGGGGAGGGACTTCTGGTGGAAAAGGTCAGAGGTTAGGGAGTGGGACTTCCAGTCACAAGATGGTGACCAGGGGGTGGGGCACCAGTCATAGGATGGGGCTACCCATGTTGCCCTCGACAGTTTGCCAAAACTTTGTAAGTGGCCCTTTGCCTGAAATAATTACCCGCCCCTTTGTCAGACCATACTAAATCTGTGGAATATTAAGTTGTGTTAAAGTTAGAACAAGGGTTAATACCATTTCTTTCCTGCACAACTCTGACTTGCCACTAGAGGGCTGGTAAGCAGGGGTGTGGCTAGATCTAGGATACCTCTGTCCCTCCCCTGAGTGGGCAGGAGGCTGGGAGCAAGGCATCCTGAAATGCTGGAGGACTGCAAACTGTTTGTTTTATATCCATGGAGCAGTCTCAAGTTATCCTAACACAAGCTGTGTAGCACAGTCCATAGTTAACCTTTGCCTGAAGTGGCATAATTTTGAGATGCTCCAAAAGAACTTAGCATGAGTTACTGACCAGTAACATGAAGATGTTCATGTTTTAAATGCCCTTACAATAAACAAAATATAACATGTAACTTCACCCAAAGCATCCCAGCTCTCTGCATGGATCTTCGGAGGTTCTTAACATTGGTTATATTAAAAACCTAGACACCGAGACACTTTTTTTCTTTCAATCAACCTCTGAGGTCAGGTGATCAAGTACTGAGACTATTAAAATGTTACCAACAAAGGGCTGAATCTGGATTTTGTCTTTCATCTTTCTGTTTCAAATTTACTTTGGTTTCTTTTTGCTTTCTTTTCCCAGTAAAATGATTCAGGGATTGACAGACTTGCTGGGGATTAGGTACCCATTTAGTTTTTGATTACATTTATGTTATATAAATAAATGTTTAAACATTATTTCCTAAGGTATTGGCTAAGAGCAGCCTTGATTAGCCTAGATATCTAATGCAAAAACCTAGTATCAATAGAACATTAGGAATAAAAAATTACGTCCTCAAATATCAGTGCAAGGCAGAAGTTAAGAAAGCTTCTAAACTACTAACTCAGCCATGCTGTATATTATGGGGGGCAGGACGTGGATTTGAAAAAAAACCACTCAGTATTGGTTTAACTGCAGTCACATTGAACACAATGGTAAAAATTGCAGACTTAACAAATGCTTTTGATTATCTCAATTACTATGTATTTTATAGTGTACAGTAATCAAAAGTTAAAGGTCTGCTAGAGCCTAATGGTTGATATAGGTGGGGTGCTTAAGGCTCACCAGTATTCTCAGGTCAAAGTAGTGGACACGATGACATGTGCATTTAAGCATGACTACATTTAATGAGAATTAAGATAATGTGAAGTATGTGATTTTTGGAAGGTATCTACATGTGCAGGGACTTGGGACAAAAGTTAGTGTCAAGTCCCTGCAACCCTGCCATGTGCCTTAGTGGCTGGGCAGACTCAGCACTAAAGTTAGTGCTGGGTTGCATCTACACATGCATTAATGTGCTTTAACTAATTGTGCATAAATTTGACTCCTGCATTTTCAGGTATCAAATTTAGGAGAGATTAGCCTAATTTCACCATTTTTCATGTGCATTAAGAGCATGCACATGTGGA
>NW_017729022.1:145195918-145196327 GCF_001723915.1 Gavialis gangeticus
CTTTAACTAATTGTGCATAAATTTGACTCCTGCATTTTCAGGTATCAAATTTAGGAGAGATTAGCCTAATTTCACCATTTTTCATGTGCATTAAGAGCATGCACATGTGGATGCATGCACATAATATGCAATAATTAGGCTAATACACCTTAACACACCCAATGGTGCCTAATGGGACTGTGGTGGCTAGCAGGTATTCAAAGTCATGCCTCTGGGGCAAAGGCAAGATTCTTTTAATCACTCTGCCACCATAACCAAGAAATACATTGTAATAACCTATAAAAAAAGTCTGATGGCTATATTTTCTCTTAGTGTAAATTGATGGTGTCCCAATGCTTCTGTCAGAGGCATTGAATCTGTGTATCTGTTTATAGTCTCATAGTTTCATAGTTTCTAGGGTCGGAAGGGA
>NW_017729022.1:145196404-145197892 GCF_001723915.1 Gavialis gangeticus
CCCTGAGCATGCAGTTCCCTGCTGGCCCCTCCTGGATGCCAGCAAAGAACAAAGCATTAGACTTAAAAAGGGAAATGGAAATGTTGTTTATGCCTGGAGCAATTTTAACTGTTAGGGCATATCTTGCAGGCAGACATTGCATGGCAGCTGGGATGCCCCCCAAACGTTCTGTCCATCTATACCCAATGACACACATGAAATTCAGAAATATTTCATGAGGTCATTGGTGGGGGGGGTTATTCCTCTGCAGCTGCTATAGTGACCTGGGGTTTAGACCTAGAGTGGCCTGGAGCAGCCTTATTCTACACTGGAGCATGGGTGGTGGGAGAGCATAGGGTGTGAGGTGGCTTGAATGAGTTTTTAAGGAGACCTAGAACCCAGATCTTCCATGTCTAGGTGTGTGGGATGTACTTGAGAGCATCTAGGTTGGGGCTTGCTGCTTCTGCAGATAGAGATACATTGAACATTTAGCAATCTTAATTCCTAACTATTGTTAAATTGTTTCCAGAAACTGAATGTTCGTAAGTGTAAATAGTTGCATCTTATTTTCCTGGCATGTGTATTGCTGAAAAATGATCAAAATAAGTACAATCACAGATATGTCATTTGATTAGTTCACAAGCCAATCTAACCAGAACTCAGAAATTCTGGGTACCAGAGCTGAGCAAGTTGAACTCCTTATTCTAGCCATCCCACTCCAATTAATGGAGATCATCTAAACCAGTGATAACCAACCTTTTTGCCTGGTGGAAAGATTGGCGGTGTCCAGTCCATGCACAGGCTAGATTGAGCTGATGTATCCAATCTGGTGCCTGGGGAGGAGGGAAGGTGGACACCATCTGGCCACAAAAAGTGTGGGGGGTGCAAACTGGACCCAACACAGCCCCACAGGGGAAAGGGGTTTGGCCTGGCCTTATGGAGAGGGAAGTGGATATACCCAGACCACAATCCAGTCCCTCAGAGAGGGAAGGGGGCATGGCCTGGCCCTGGGGTCAAGGGGAAATGGCCAGGCATGAACCCAGATCCACAGGGGGAATGGAGCATGGCTCAGCCCCAACAGGAAGGAGAGGGCATAGACTGGCCCTGAAGAGGAAGGGATCATGGCCAGACCCAATGGGGAGGGAAGAGGGTGTAGAATTACCCTGAGGTACACCTTCTTCTGTTACTTGTGATATGCTCTATCCACTCATTCCTTCTCTACCTGCATTAAGTGCCAAAAAATGCAATGTATGTGCAAAGTAGCACATTCCCATGGTACACCAAACACCATCTCAGACTCAAGTGTGTTTATCAGCACATGTGCAGATTCGGCCTAAGAATCATGGCATTAAACTTGCAAGCACAGTTTAGGGCAATGTAAATATGTCCTAAATGTCTCTCATTCTATCAAACAATACTTCTTAGTTTGTTCTTTAATGGAAATTCAGGTTGGTCACTGTGAAAACTAGTTATTTTCTTGCTTTTGACAAAAACAAACAAACATAAAAA
>NW_017729022.1:145202892-145203341 GCF_001723915.1 Gavialis gangeticus
CATTGCAGGCTCATGTTCATCTTGTGGTCAATCATGACCCCCAGGTCCCTTTCAGCTGTAGTGCTAACCAGTGTAGCACTGCCAAGCCTATAAGCATGCTGCAGGTTTTTCCTCCAAAGGTGGAAAACCAGGCATTTTTCGGTGTTAAACACCATCAGGTTCTCATCCTCCCACTTCATGAGACTGTCAAGATCTGCTTGGATCACCCTCCTGTCCTCAGGTGTGGTTGCTTTACTTCAGAGTTTTGTGTCATCGGTGAACTTGGCCAGTCCTCTTCTGACACCAATGATCATCATTGATGAAGATGTTAAAAAGTATAGGCTCTAAGACAGCGCCTTGATGGTTGACGGCACCATGATGATTGACTTCTGTCAACCACCACCCTCTGGGTCCTACCGCAGAGCCAATTCCCCAGCCAGTGGATCGTGGTCAGGTCAAGGCCACAATTG
>NW_017729022.1:145208341-145213616 GCF_001723915.1 Gavialis gangeticus
CACATGTGCAGATTCGGCCTAAGAATCATGGCATTAAACTTGCAAGCACAGTTTAGGGCAATGTAAATATGTCCTAAATGTCTCTCATTCTATCAAACAATACTTCTTAGTTTGTTCTTTAATGGAAATTCAGGTTGGTCACTGTGAAAACTAGTTATTTTCTTGCTTTTGACAAAAACAAACAAACATAAAAAAAATTAGGATTGGAAGGGACCTCAGGAGGTCATCTAGTCCAACCCCATGCTCAAAGCAGGACCGTCCCCAACAAGGTCATTCCAGCAAAGGCTTTGCATAGTTGGGTCTTAAAAACCTCCAAGGATAGAGATTCTACAGCCTCTCCGGGTAACCTGTTCCAGTGTTTTACTCTCCAGTAAGAAGATTTTTCCTAATATCTAACCTAAACTTCCCTTGTTGCAACCTGAAACAATCTGCCACCACTAAGCACAGCCTAGCTCCATCCTCTTTCAATCCCCATTTCAGGTAGTTGAGGGCTGCTATTCAACCCGCTCTGTCTTCTCTTCCCTAAACTAAATAAGCCCAGTTCCTTCAGGCTCTCCTCATAAGTCATGTCCCCCAGTCCGCTTACCATTTTTGTTGCCCTCTACTGAACTCTCTCCAACTTGTCCATATCCTTTCTGTGTGTGTGGGTGGGGGGAGAGGTGCAAAACTGGACACAGCACTCCAGATATGGCCTCACTAGTGCTTAACAGAGGGAATCACTTCTCTCAATCTGTGGTAACACTTCTACCAATGCAGGCCAGTATGGTCTTAACCTTCTTGGTAACAAGAGCATACTGTTGGCTAATATTCAGCTTATTACCCACTGTAACCCCCAGGTCCTTTTCTGTAGAGTTGCCTAGCCATTCAGTCTCCAGGCTGTACCATTCCACAGGACTGTTCTGTCCTAAGTACAGGACTTTGCACTTCTCCTTATTGAACCTCATGAGATTTCTTGGTCCAGTCCTCCAATTTGTCTAGGTCTCTCTGAATCCTAACCCTACTCTACAGCATATCTACTACTCCTCCCCGGCTTGATGTCATCTAGAAACTTGCTGAGGGTGTATTCCCATCTTCCAGGTCACTGATGAAAGTCTTTGGGTTAGGGTTAGAGGGGAGAGCAACAAGGGTGCTATCAAGGGTGAGGGTGGTCTGCTATAGACCACCAGACAAGGAGGAAGTGGTGGATGAGAAAGAAAGTGAGTGGCTTTTTTCAAACTGCTAGTGGAAGTTTCTTTATAGTTCCATGACTGTGCAAGGATTTCTAATTCTTCCTGCTTGTTTCCCAGGCTCCAAGGATTCATGTACAAGTGTACAAGTAACTAGCCAATTGCCCTGATATTTCAGGAAAAATGAGCTTGCTTATAAGGAATATGGCTTTAATGTTATCAAGAAGCAAGGTGGATGATCAGCAGTGGTGGTCTGAGCTGACAGATCAGGCATAAGAGCTGTTGTTCAGGACTCTGGCTCTTTTCTTCATGGGGATGTTATCTGTTTGGTCATCTTCCTCAGTGTTTCCCAAGCTAGGCAGTTCTAGATGTGCACTTTAGCTATTTACAAACATGAAAAAAACCCAGCACTTCACTTTCAGCTCAGCATGTCCCCACATTGAGTGCAGCTCCAGAAGAGGCATCACATTAAGTTTGACCTGGCTCTATATGGACATTGGTCTGTATAGACCAGGTGCTTCAGCAGGGCTTTTGGTGCTTTTATCTAATAGTTGATTGAATCACCTATTAGATAGAAGTGCCAAAAATCCCTGCTGAAGCACCCAATCAATACAGATTCTGGGGAGCTGGGTCAAACTAATGTGATGCTTCTTCTAATATATCACTTTTTTTGTTCTTTTTCACATCTGTCAGCATCCACTAAAACTTTCTGGGGCTGTTGGTCTTCAGATTAGCTGAAAAACAGAGACAGACAGACAGAATAATGATAACAAAAGTTGTAGAACATGAGTGACCACATCTACACATGTGGTGAACTGTGCAGTTGTTTGACCCTATGGGACAAATGCATTGTAAAATGACATAAAAACAAATGAAAATTAATATTTACAGGATTTGCTAGAATAAACTATACTTTGTTTTGCTTTCAAAGTAGTTCAATTCATTCCAAACAATTCAAATTAAGATATAAATTTCAAATATGTTCAAGAAACACCTGGATGCTTATTTTGCTGGGGTCATCTGACCCCATCTGTTTTCCTGCCCTTGAGCAGGGGACTGGACCTGATGATCTCATGAGGTCCCTTCCAGCCCTAATGTCTATGAAATCTATTAACTCTATGTTGATCCTCTGTATATATTCTGAACCAATTATATCTTTTCATATCTATTCAGAAAAGACAAACTAATATAACTTTTCAAATGTACAAGTGGACTTAAAATTTTCAGAATGTTAAAATATAAAGCCCACATAATTCACCTGATCCATTAGAGATTTAACAAAACTATGTTTTTTATTTTCAAAAGAATGTACATACCCCTTTACATGACCATATCAAACTGAATACGTATTTTAAAAACTTGGAGTTACAATCTTTCTCTATATGATAGATGAAAACATATTTTCTAATCCCAAGGGTATATTTCATTTTGTAACCTGTAAGTGTTTTCTCAAATAAAAGTAAAATGCTCGGAGAAAGTGAGTGGGACAATTGAGATGTGTTACCTCAAATTATAGTTTAAATCACTGTGTGTTACTGAACTCAGTTCCTAAATTTTATCTGTTCTGAAATATCTATTTTCTATTTTAAAACACCTTCAAGAAAACTGTATACTGTTCCAGAGATGGCTTTTAAGAAAAAACAGAGCCAACAAAAGGCAAGTGACTCTATATTGATGAACTTGCCAATATGTATCTCAAAAGGCTGACATAAGGATATAGACAACTCTCCTATTTTCTATGTATTTAAGTAGAGGACTTCCTAAACAGAGACAAAAGATTCCGTGCATTATATATTTTGGCTGCACCCCCAAAATACACTTTACTTTAAATTCAGTGCAGTTCCGTGACAAGCCCAGCACATGCCTGGAAGAGGCATCGGGTTAGTTTGACCTGGCTCTGCAGCCTCTGTATATATTGGGCACGTTAGTGGGGATTTGGGGTGTTTTTCTGTAATAACTGATTGAATCAGCTTTATATGAAAGCACCACAAAGCCCTGCTGAAGCACACAATCCATAAAGAGGCTGCAGAGCTGGGTTGAACTAATGCACTGTTTCTTCCGATAAAGCACATTTTTTAAGTTTTTTCATGTCTGCAAGCAGCCATTGTTACTGTATAGCCAGGAATGAGAGGCAAACTGGAGGTTTTCTCCCCTCCCCAGTTATTATTCTCCTGAGTTTATACAGAGTATTTAACTGTAAGTGCTCATTTCTAATCAGATATAGAATACTCAGGTATATACCAAGTATATTGAAACATCTGCTACTGTAAATGTGCAGGTGTTTTAAGTGGTGAGTGTCAGGCAAGAATGCAGAACCCTCAGACATCAGATATCAGAATAATTTTCTTCACTTTCCTTTTCTGATACTGCATTTTTCTGCTACACTCTGCCTTCTTCCATTTGCCAGTATTTCCGTATGTTTTCTTACTGTTTCCTTATGACCCAGTCTGCTGAAGTTAATACAAAGACTCTCATTGACTTCAGTGAGCTCTGAGTCAGGTCAAATAGACCAGTGGTTCTCAACCTTTTAGTACCAGATCCCATTTGTAAACATCAATGGTCAGTCCCAACCCAGCACCCCTCACTCCCAACCCACTGCCCCCAGGCCCCAGGCCCCAGACCCCAGACACTCAATGTTTGGGGAAGGGGGTGGATGTGTGGGGAAGAGGGCAAGCACCACCTTGCAGGCTGGAACTCTGCCAGCCTGCAAGGGGAAAAAATATTTCCCACATTTTTCTTTTTTAAAGGAGAATCCATTTTTAAAGTCTGTTCATGACCCTTTCATATATCTTGCAACCCACTTCTGGGTTGCAACCCACGGGTTCAGAAATGCTGAAATAGACAAATAATATCTCACACTTGTATCTGCTTGTATTTCCTCCAGTGCATCTTAGCTGTGCTTAGTAGACTTGTCCTCTCCTTTGTTGTTCTTTTTATGTATAACACCTTTGGCCAAAGCACTCAACAGGTATTAAAAAGGTACAGTCAAATAAGTCAAGAAAATAATCACTAATGAAAGAAAGAAGAGAGAGGGAGAAAGAGAGAGAGAAAGAGAGGGGCGAAGAGTACAATTAAGGTTTATAAAACATAAAGGTGAAACAGAAATAATAACAAGGGACAAAGTGCACATTCGGTTAACGAGTTGTTGAAAATAAAAGAGAGTTTGGAAGAGATTTGAAAGAATGCATTCATCTTGGGGATTGAATCAAGCTTATTCCACTACAGATAGACAAGAATAGAGGGAGTATGTGAAGTTAATAAGAGGTTTAAAATTGCCTTTATATGCTTGCTTTCTGCTCTCAATAAGCAGTATCCAGCAATCAAAGATTAATAATGAGCAACTTCTCATAATTGTGTAGAACTCCTTCCTGAATGGCACAGCAAGGAGAAACATTTGAACTCACCAGATGTAACTCACATTTATAATTCCAAAGATCTACTATGAAAGAAGGAAATAGATTAATAAACTACACAGAAAATGGAAGGAATGACAAATGACAGAACATAGACTGTCCCTGAATCATGTCCACAAATTTGACCTAAAAAACCCTGCAGAGGTTCAGTGTAATTCTGTGAGCCTCTGATAGCAGGCTTAAAAGGATCAGAGAAGAGACTGCAAAAATGGCACCTTTTTACTAGATGTCTGCCCGTGGCATGCTCTCCAAAATTGTATTTGCTTAGTTTACTGACAAAAACAAATTTTTACTACTGCAGAGTCAATGTAGCAGTGCAAGAGCAAGCAGGATTCTATTCTGCTTCGTGCATCATCACAGAATTGCTGTATATGTGTTGATTACAGAATCATTATTAATACTGACAATAAATGAAGCAGAAAGAACGCAGCTTGATTTTCCCCTTAACAGCTTGACCTTGCTAGAACTGGCATAAGAAAAAAATGTGGGGTTTTACTTTTAGGCTAAATAAATTTAGTGTGGAAATCACAGATGGAGAATAAGTATGGATCAGCAAGATGACATTTTTACAGTTACTCTTCTAATCTTAATTATTACTTTAACATTCAAAACACAAGGTGAAGAATAGCAAGCAAATAGGTAAGTGATGGCAACTGAACTGATAAAGACCTAGCATGTAAACAGCCACATATACAC
>NW_017729022.1:145218616-145222218 GCF_001723915.1 Gavialis gangeticus
CCTTAACAGCTTGACCTTGCTAGAACTGGCATAAGAAAAAAATGTGGGGTTTTACTTTTAGGCTAAATAAATTTAGTGTGGAAATCACAGATGGAGAATAAGTATGGATCAGCAAGATGACATTTTTACAGTTACTCTTCTAATCTTAATTATTACTTTAACATTCAAAACACAAGGTGAAGAATAGCAAGCAAATAGGTAAGTGATGGCAACTGAACTGATAAAGACCTAGCATGTAAACAGCCACAACATAGCACAATGTACCAGACATAAAATGCAGACGATGCTGATCATGTAGTTTGTGCAGGGGCAGAAAAATAACCTAAGCATCACTTTACTTCAGCTTTCTTTCCAAGGTAAGTAAAACCCAAAGATTTCTGGGGAGATGCTAACATCCCTTTGGCTGCATAAAATCTACATATTACTCAATAGCTATGCAAAAACAAACCAAAAAAAATTATTATAACTGTGTTCTCTTGCTATGATCTACTGACTGTAATAGACGTTACCACAACAGTTTTGTAAGTTACATCTTTTAATAGGAGGAGATGTTTTGTAAATTTCTGTATTCAGCACTGCAATTTTTCCTTGGCAACAGCATTTTTACTTTCCGTCGTGCTATTAAAATCTGATTTCTTAGCAGTGATGACTTCTCAGTACACTAGGGCAGGCTGGATGATTGGCACAGAGCTAGTATGTGGGCCAGATTGGACCCACAACCCCCCTCCCTTTCTTTCTCCCCCAGCATACTAGATCCAGTGGTCACTTCACCTAGTTTGGGGCTTGTGCTGTATATGTTACAGACCCCAGAGTGGCGGGAACAGATGCCACATTCAGTTCAGTCCAGCCAGGATTGTGTAGTGCAAATCCTAGATTAGAATCAGAATCAGAACTTCCTAGAATCAAAATGGTGGAGCCTGCAAGTGAGAGAGGAACAGTGGAAAAAATCTCTGGTCATACCCAGTTCATTCTCCCTTTCAGCATCTCCTCTCTGTCACTGGGTAATACAGGAGTATTTGATGTGCCAAAAGATCATGAGCTAAGCCCATCACAGAATACCATAATCCTCCCTTAATAAGAGAGGCCACTAGAGACACATCAACTAATTCCAGGGGAAAAATAAAGGTAAAACAGGAAGGGGAGTGAGGTCATAGGTTAATAACAAGGGATTCAGAAGGGAATATGAAGCAGAGCACTCCAACCACCACCCACAGTCCCTGGAGAGTCAAGGGAGCCTGTGGATGCCAACCAGCGAAACTGTCCAGAGATGTGAGTGGAAGAGTGACAGGAAAACAGACCCACACTTGCCCAGTTTCCTTGCCCCAGAGGAGGCATGGAGGGCATGTGCTCCCCATATTTCTGCACAAGGCAGGATTCCTACCTTGTAATTCCAAGGCTATGGCAGTCCCATGCTGCAGGCTTTCCCCAGACTGCTATTGCATGGAGGGAGAAGGACACTTTTTCTCTGTCCCTAGGGAAAAAACAAAAAAAAGAAAAAACCCAGAAAAAGAGAGAGGGCTTGCAGCTTGAGTATCATGGGGAGGTCATCTCTTAGCTCACCCCTCCCTTCAATGTGTTTTCATGAAAGGAGCTTTGTGCTGTTGTGCCCCATCCAAGCTGTCTGGCTGATAGCTCCATTTCTGAGCTGTCACAGAAGGATTCACTTTTGTACTAGCCAGCCACTCATTCAGTCTCTCTAGCTGTCATTAAGCTAGAGAGAAACTTGACCCCTTCCTGTGTTGACAGACAGATACTGCTGCTTCTGAAGTCTTTCCTCAATACCTGACTACAACCACAAATAGCCAATCAGACTGTGTAAAGTCAAGGATTCTACCCCTGTGAAGTTGGGGGAAAATATTTCACATTCTCCTTATTGTGACCTGCTTCTTACGGATGTCTAGCAGAAGTATCTGCGGAAACATTTATGCATTGCATGCTACTAGGCCAGAATTCCTTTCTCAAGCAAAGGACCTATTACCATTTAGCACTAAAAATAACAACATACCCAGACACAAAATGTATATGACTTTACTTTAAATATATACCTGGATCTTTAAAAGCCATTATTCAGTGGCAAAGATTAAATGGTATAATGTGCTCATTTTTTACAAGACCTGTAAAACTCAAATGACTTTAGGAACCACAAGCTGTTTTTTTCAGTTTTTAAAAAGCTGCTGGGTAAAGTCCTGGCTCCATTGACATCAATGGCAAAACTCCCATTGATTTAAATGGAGCCAGGATTTCACCCATTGTCTCAATATATTGGGCAATCTAAAAAAGGGCACACTTTTTAGCAGAGAGGCCTTAAGTCCGTCAGAAAACGATGTCTCTTTATCACGCACACTTAGCATTATGTGGATTTGGTATAATCTTTATTGCTCAGTTGAGGTTAATGTAAGAAGTTACTGAGCATGTATTTTTGTTTTGACTTGCACTACAATACTTCATCATGGGAAAGCCTTGTAGAATTTAACAGAAAATGATAACCTTTCCATAGAATAACACACTTACAAAATGCTTTACCTGGGCACCACCATGATAACACAGTAAAGAATCAGAATAGAAAGTGACTAGCAGGGACAAAACTGTTTATGTATAGGGTTGCTACATAGGGCACTTTTTTAAAAAAAGAATATCATTCTCTTTTTAATCTACATATGTATACAATAACTTTTGTACCACTTATATTTTCATTACTGTTCCTTTCCATAGAGCTTTCCCATAAAGGATGTATTTGAAAACTTGACCTGCTACAGAATTATTTAGTGAAGCAATGATGAGGAAATGATCACTTTCAGGCCTACAGATGACTTGAAGCTCTTTTACTCTGCTCCACTTACAGATGTCTAGTAGAAAATACAATCCATTGATTTAGATAACTGGATAAGGCCTTTTAAATGTGTTTTTTTAAACTAAAATGATATAGAAAAGGGCTTAAAAACAGTAATTACAGAGCTCAATATATCTCTGTTGAGAACAAGAAAGAGAATAAAGCTCTGAGCCTCTTGTGGTTTCAGATAAGCAAGAATGGCCAATATGACTAATATACAGAAGAATAACACTAGCAAAGATGTTTATCATTCTACATCCCAACAGCAGAATTATTTAAGCAGAAAACATACTGAATTCTACTTCCTATTCTAAAGCAAAAGCAAGAGACCATCAAAAGAGGCCAAAGTGAGAGCTTTGGAACACAGGAATGTTTGGAGGCCAAGATATTTTGCTTACCCAGTATTATGATCATTCACAGCTGCCACCTGCAGATTTGTACCATCTGCCTATAGGTTTTTCCAAAGATATTTATCAGATAATTAAGATTTAGGCAATGTTATCCTAGCATTCATTTTCAAACCTCCATAGACTGAAAAATGAGAAAATCCAGGGTAAAGAGGTTCATCTGAGAAGACTGCAGGTGAACTCAGCTGTCTTTATGGGAACACTTGAAGTATGGGCAATAAACAGGATGAACTGGCACTCCTTCTGGAAGATGAGGAATTTGACCTCATTGGGCTGATGGAGACTTGGTGAGACAATACCAATATTGAGGGGTATAATGTCACAGGGCATTAAGGTGCCTGTTCATAGAAAAGCAGAAACTACCT
>NW_017729022.1:145227218-145229279 GCF_001723915.1 Gavialis gangeticus
ATTGAGGGGTATAATGTCACAGGGCATTAAGGTGCCTGTTCAAGGAAAAGCAGAAACTACCTGGGGAGAGCCCAAAGAGACAGGCAAAAGCCCAGGTGCAGGTTACCAGGGCAACAGGCTAGCGAGCACATTAGCCTGCACCTGCACCTGGTCAGCTGACCAGAAGAGGCAGGGCCCTGGGCTGGATCTTGGGAGGGCAGCTCTCTGCCAGCGGCCAAGGGGGAAGGAGCCCTCCTAGAGGAAGTGAAGGGAAGAGGCCTGGCTCTAAGTTCTGCTCCTTGTAATGATAATGGGCAGAGCACACTTTGTGCAGTTTGAGCTGTGGTATAACCTAGGGGCTTGCATTTTTTACTTTTGTTATAAGACCGGTGGTTTGGGTGAGGCTACTGGGGAAGGAGGAGGCCTCGTTGGGGGCCCACTACAGTGTGGGGACCTGGCGCCAGTGTGGGCGTGGTATTTGGGGTTCACAGGCCCTGGCACCAGTGTGGGCACAGAGACCGAGACAGGGCTGCGGAGAGACCTGTGATGACCTGAAGGCCGAGTAAAACCAAGGCCTCAGAGGGACGCTGTGTCAATGCCATCTGTGAGGCTTGGGGCATGGTAAAGGGACAGCTTGGAGCCACACATATAGCCCATAAGGCTGGGGTGTCCTGAGACATCCATTGTGAAATGGGACCCACAAGGGGTCTGGGAACCCATCAGGTTCAGTGGGTCTATCAGAACCGAGTCCAAGTAAACTTGAAGGCAGCCTCCCTATTTTTTTAATAATTACATCAAGATGTGGCAGGAGAGAATAGAGGGTGCCATTGGGCTGAATTGGCATGGTTGAGGGACCCTAGGGGTGAAACGGCCATCCTTGGGGACTCCATCCCGTGATATATAGGTTTTACAGAAATTATCAGGTTGGGACTAAACGTGGATGGGTGGCCCTCTATGTGGAAGAGCAATACCCATCCCTGCCCATCACATTTGATTATATGGGGAGGCCCCTTGAGGCCCTCTGGGTCAAGATACAAGGGGGATCAAAAGAGTTGGACCTGACGGTGGGAGTCTGCTATAGGCCTCCCTACCAAAAAGAGGAGAGCAACCAGGCATTCTCCAGGGAACTGACCAAGGCAGCCAGCACTAAAGACTTGATAGTTATGGGTGATTTCAATTACCTTGACATCTGTTGGGAAGACAATTCAGCCAGCTCCAGGAGGTCAACCTACTTCTTGGAAGCTATACACAACCTGTTCTTGACACAGGCTGTGGAGGGACCAACTAGGGGTAAAACCTCTCTGGACTTTTGCTGACCAAAGGGGAAGACATGCTAGGTGACCTGAAGACTGGAGGTACTCTGGCCAACAGTGATCACAGTCTGATCAGATTCACCAGCCACTGAAAGACTGGGAATTCTGCCAGCAGAACAGAAGTCCTAGACTTCAGAAGGGCAGTCTTTGGTAAACTCAGGAGTCTAGTTAGAAAGGCCCTTTGCAACCAGCGACTGGACGATTTGGGAGATCAGGAATAGTGGTGCTTCC
Source organism: Gavialis gangeticus (assembly GCF_001723915.1). Taxonomy (NCBI): domain Eukaryota; kingdom Metazoa; phylum Chordata; order Crocodylia; family Gavialidae; genus Gavialis; species Gavialis gangeticus. The sequence goes on from NW_017729022.1 coordinate 145,228,742, forward strand.
TTAAGGAGGCAATTCTCACTGCACAAAAAGAAACCATCCCCATGCAGTCAGAAAGAGGGAAAGGGGCCAAGAGACCTACTTGGCTCAAAAGGGATATTAGAGATTTTCTCCAAAATAAAAAAAAAAGGAGTGTACATGAAATAACTATACGATGAGTGGTGGTCCCCTGGCTGACACTGCATATGAAAGGGACCTGGGGGTGAAAATTAACCAGAGGATGAATATGAGCCACCAGTGCAATTAAGTCGCCAGCAGGGTGAATAGAACTCTGGCATGCATCAGCCAATGTCTTGTGAACAGATCTAGAGAGGTGCTCTGCCTCCTCTATTCAGTATTAGTGGTACCACAGCTGGACTACTGTGTCCAATTCTGGGCACCGCACTTCAGGATGTGGATAAGCTCAAAAGGGTAGAGAAAAGGTCCACCTGTATGATTAGGGGCCTGGAGGATAGGCCCTATGAGAGAGACTCTAGGAACTGGGTTTGTTCAGACTGAGTAAGATAAGACTGAGAAGTGACTTGATAGCCAAGACTAGTAT
>NW_017729022.1:145230291-145231155 GCF_001723915.1 Gavialis gangeticus
ATCAGCCAATGTCTTGTGAACAGATCTAGAGAGGTGCTCTGCCTCCTCTATTCAGTATTAGTGGTACCACAGCTGGACTACTGTGTCCAATTCTGGGCACCGCACTTCAGGATGTGGATAAGCTCAAAAGGGTAGAGAAAAGGTCCACCTGTATGATTAGGGGCCTGGAGGATAGGCCCTATGAGAGAGACTCTAGGAACTGGGTTTGTTCAGACTGAGTAAGATAAGACTGAGAAGTGACTTGATAGCCAAGACTAGTATGTCAGGAGTGAACACCAAGATCTAGGGGAGCAACTCTTCAGAAAGGCACCCTTTAGGAAGATGAGGTCCAATGGGCACAAGCTAGTTGAAGAAAAATTTAGGCTGGGCATAAGGAAATCTTTTCTATAAGGGTATCTAGAATCTGGAACACACTTCCAACAGAAGTGGTGCAGTCACCATCCCTGGAGGTGTTCAAGGAAAGGCTGGACAAGCACTTTGTTGAGCTCATTTTAGCCCAGCTACCTCCTGCCCATGACAGGGCACCGGACTTGATGATCTTACAGATCCTTTCTGGTCCTACTATTCTATGATTCTATCTTTTCATACATTTTGTGACAGATTCATCCAGAGTCAGTTTCACTTGCAGTGAGAAACACCTTCAAACTCATAAATTCCACTTTGTGATCTCCTGATTTGCTGGACACTAGCATAATCCCACATAACTATGAAGCAAACACAGATGATGACTGCCAGGACACAGAGACATCATATTTATGCCCCCTCTCACACATTTATTAGATGACATGTAGAAAGTGACAGAGGAACTATGCTACTTTAAAAGGATTCCTCTACAATGGGGGAGGGGGCGGGGCGGGGCGGGGC
>NW_017729022.1:145231239-145237460 GCF_001723915.1 Gavialis gangeticus
CGGGGCGGGGGAGAGAGTCAATACCTTGTAAGCAGGTTTTCAGGTTACTTTACTCTGCTGGATCAGTGTGGTTCACCTTTAACTGGCTGGGCATCTGTGCCAAGATATTCAACTTCACACATCAGTGTTTAACAGGGATTGTGATAAAAGCCTTCTAAGTGTTTGCTTGAAACCACTACCAGTAAGAGAAAAGGGGGTGAATTATGGAAACCCCCGAATGCAAATATCTCATATGTCCTTCCACTCCATCAGGTGGGAGTGATTGTCTGGAAAGATATAATAAAAAATGTGAGCAGAATGGACCTAAGCAGAAAATCTAGGAACAGTTGAGCCTGGGGAAAAGGCATGAGTTTTAACTTTATTATTGATTACTTCTTATTACTTTAATAAAACTGAACTCCATGTGGACTTTACACAGTGTGTGGACAGTCTTCTTACAGCTGACAGGGAAAATCATCTTCTAAAATAACATTTTGTATAAAAATATGTTCTTGTTATTTTCCCCTTAAATATCAAGCTAATTTTCCCCATGGTATTTACTTAGTAATAGGGCAGATCCTATCATCCGTGTTTTGTTGCTGTTTTTTGTACAATGTACTGTAATGTAGTACAACTCAGAAGAGTTACAGTAAGTGTTTAAAAAGAAAGCTAGCTATTATATACCTCAAAGTCTAAGAACTAAAGTTAATTTTAAATAAACATTTTTAAACTATTTTGTTAGATTGCAACATTTACTTTTCTAAGAAAAGACACAACTGCTTAGGAGATCTGACATACCATCATAATCATTTCAAGAGTGAATTTCATGTAAAAAATGTTAGTTATTTATTTGCATGCAATACAGCAACTGAACGACAGAACAAGCTATAAACAACCTGTAAACAATGGCACTGAGGGATAAGGCTAGACTAACAGTTTTAGATTTGTATCCATTACAAAGTATTGTCAGTAGCCTGGTGCAGGTCTTCAATGCAACCATTAAATCAATACATAGGATCTGTGCTATAGTTTGGATTTTGCCACACTTGCATTTGGGATCTTTAATAAAATTCCATTTATGTAGTAGGCATTTATGAATCCCGTTCAACATTGCCAGCTCCACCTTGGTAAAGCAAAGCCAGAACATTTAGATGTGGAGTCTGTGATGAGAAATTTATTAATGATGTCAATTGTGTTCCATTGGTGGACCATTTTTCTTTGCTTTTCCTTGTTTGTTTGTTTTTTATGGAGAAAAAGGCAGGAATTAAATGAACAAATGACCCTTGAAAAAGCAATAACCAAATTTCTGTAAAACACTGTCTATTTGTCATCCTAGTGATGGTTAATTATTTATATAATAAATTGGTTATTGGTTCATATAATATTTGTGTGCACTAATCACAGTTCATCTATTGTTTTTATTTCTAATTGTTGCTAAAGCTGTTGCAAGCTTTGTTATATTGAGATTCACTACTCTTTTCCTGGGATTGCTACATTATATAACTTTGACACAATTTAGCTTTCTAGAACAAATATCTCAGATAATCAGTTGAGAGGCAGCATGTTCTGGTGGGCTGAATTTTGTGAGGGTTACCAGCAGCTTGGCTTTGCTACTATCTCAATGGGGATGTCACAGAGTGCCTTGCTCTCCTCGTTTGTAAGAGGTGATTAGCTATGGTTGGGAGAAGAATAAATAAATGTAGTGTATATAGTTTATTAGATAAATAGACCACAAAATATTATAGAGAGTGAGAGAGCTGTCCAAAAATGTATTGTTTTTAAAAGGCTGTTAGCAAGTTAGTTCAGTACTATCTTTGTTGTCATGCTGTTCCTCAAAACAGTACAAACATGCAACAAGGAAACAATTATTTCACAATTAGTTCATGTGAACAAATGGAGACATAGGTATATACAGAAATCTTATAAAGCTTTATTTAAATCAGAATTAAATAATAGTGCAGCATTTAAACACAGCAGTTGTGTTTACTAGAAATACAAATTTCTATGATAAATGTTACGAGGTAAGATTGGACTAGTTTCTTACTAATAATACAGCAGATTACTAAACAATACTATAATTTTATAACCTCCTGGGATGTAGACTTGTATTGTTGTCTACCCTTCCGCACTAGTGAATACAAAAGTGATCAGCTTATCTCTGAAGCCCCAAAGCAGGAGAAAACTTTACTAGTTTTATAACTGGAATCAACAACATTAACAGTCCATAAGTATATAAACAGAGGAAAGGAAGAAGACAGCAAAGAGAATGTGGAGAAAAACTGGATGATGTTTTGAGAGTCTTTTGATAAATGGCCTGAGATAAACCTTTGCAAAAAGAAGTTATCTTACATATTCCAAAGCTGCATTTTTTTTTTTGTCCCTATAGAAACTAAGGCAGAAAACTAAGGAAAAATTACAGCAACTTAATGCTATATAGCCAAGTATCAGATTAATAATATGCCATTTTGTGTACAATGAGCATAGAAGAAAGAATGTTCAAAAAGACTTATGGAGACCCTAAATAGTTTCCAGGCATCATATATATTCACAATAAACTGTATTATTAAACAGTGTACAATTAAGAATAAGAAAAAATAGCCTCAAAGCATAGATCAGTTACATGTGGAATGATTGATACCTAGCTCATATCAGCTTGCTACAGGAATTACAATGACAAAGATGTTATCTGCTGAGCTACAATAGAAAAACTTGGTGTTTTTCATCAAAACCATAGCAAGCATGTTGAAAGAGCAACAACTGCCTACAGCAACTCCTGAGCTAACTACAGATAGCATAATTCAGCAGGGTCAAGAAATCACACCTCTGAAATCAGGCAAGAACATGTCTCTGAAGATTTCTGTCTTAAAAAACATGGATTACATATATTTAGATTTAGAAGAATTCTTACATTTAGGATATTTATATTATATAACTTTACATATGTAACTAGTATGATGTTATTAATTCATTAGAATATGTGATTCATGTAGAAACTTTGTGATAAGTGAAAAAATATTTTAAAAGATATGAGGTGGATTAATTTTATGTGGGAAACTATCAGTTGCATAGCTAGCCATGGAAGTTTTTCTGTGTTTGTCTCTCGCCTTTCAGCTGCTCATGGCAGTATTTTTATCAAATGTATTTGCTGTTCAGTGTGTGTGTGTGTGTGTGAGAGAGAGAGAGAGAGAGAGAGAGAGAGAGAGAGAGAGTCATTGGCAAAAATTTGGGTCAGCAGGTCGGTCATTTATAGTGAACTATATATATTTACAACTGGTAACTTGCATTTGTTAGTGTTCTGTTAGTTCTGACCTCATACAGTATTGTTTCCAGTGTTCTGATTGGCTGATTTAAGTAACCAACAAATAACATACTTTAGAATTGATAGTAAAATGCAAACTTCGCTTTTGGTGAACAATAAAATATTTACATTTAGAATTCACTTTTTATAACTATTTATGCTACAATGACTCAAATATTTGAGTACATGGAATATGAATATGGATGGGTCACAATATATAAGCTCTAGTACATAACCTACTTTGTGTAGTAATGCTAGTATTTAGTTTATGTTTCTACAGCAAAGTTCTTCTCAACCTTTGTATACTCAGGGCACCCCTTGCTAAACTGTAGGCACCCTCATTAGTCTCTAGGGACTGTTTGAAAAAAGCCAACTCTTTGTTTTTACTTATTGAACTATGGAAAAAATAACAGACATTTTTCTATTGCGAAGCACTTGAAAAGGCCACAACAGGTCAGAATGTTTTTGGCACCATATTTTGACACAGAATGTTTTTTTTAAATCTCTGGGTTTATATTGTGAATCATGGGCACATCCAACAGTGCTAATGTAGCACAGAATCTAATGGTAACTTCAAAAGCATCATTCACCTGTTTTAGAAGTGTTCTGTTTCTCTTATTATAAGCCACCCTGAGCCTTGCTGGGAAGGGCAAAATGCATATAATAAAAAACAAAATAAAAGCATTGCAGCACTCTGGTTGAGAATCACTGCTAGAGCACACTAAAACTGTAAAATAATATATGCTAATAAGTTAGTGTATCTCACCTAGGGATCCTTTGAAGATGTAAGTAAGGTGTGCTGAGATAAGCCAAGCAAATAAGCTCAGGCTTGTCCCACCACTCCTAATACCTGGACCCTGTGCAGGAGGACAAGCACTATGATATATAAATTAGTTTTTGAAATAGGGTGCCACCAAATTCACAAAGAATATGAATGAGTGCTTTAAGTCCAGGAAGGTGTACTTCAGGTCCAAAAAAGTTGAGAACCAGTGCTGTAAGTGCTATGATAAGTATTATAATTTCATAGGTTTCATAGATTTCATAGATTTTTAGGGTCAGAAGAGACCTTAGCAGATCATCAATTCCGACCTCCTGCCCTGGGAAGGAAAGAGTGCTGGGGTCAGATGACCCCAGCCTAGTGCTTGTCTAGTCTCCTCTTAAAGACCTCCAAGGTAGGGGAGAGCACCACCTCCCTTGGAAGCCCATTCTAGATTTTGGCAACCCTCATCATAAAGAATTTTTTTCTAATGTCTAATCTAAATCTGCTCTCTGTCAGTTTATGGCTGTTGCTCCTAGTAACCCCAAGGGGCACCCTGGTAAACGGTGTGTCCCCTATTCCTTGCTGCCTTCCTCCCCCTCCCCCTGCATGAATTTGTAGATGGCCACAAGATCCCCTCTCAGCCTTCTTTTGTGGAGGCTAAAGAGATTTGGGTCTCTCAATCTCTCCTCATAGGATCTTACCTGCAGGCCCTTAACCATATGAGTAGCCCTCCTCTGGACCCTCTCAAGGTTATCCACATCCTTCTTGAAGTGTGGTGCCCAGAACTTGATGCAGTACTCCAGCTGTGATCTTACCAATGCCTCATAGATGGGAAGTATCACCTCCTTAGACCTCTTTGTGATGCACTTTCTAATGCATGAAAGAATGCTTTTGGCTTTAATTATCACTTCATTACATTGACAACTCATGTTCATTTCTGGAGTCAACTCCGAAATCCCTTTCTGCTACTATGACTCTGAGATTCCTTTCTGATGTTGTGCTGCTTAAAAAGTCACCTCCCAGTCTGTAGGTGTGTTGGTGATCCTTTCTCCCTAGATGTAGCACTTTGTACTTACCTTTGTTCAACTGCATCCTATTCTGTTCTGCCCACTTTCCCAATCTGTCCAAATCTGCCTGAATCTGCTCCCTGTCCTCCAGTGTGTTTACTTTGCCCCATAATTTGGTGTCATCCATGAATTTGGACAGAGTGCTTTCCATACCCTCATCCAAGTCACTGATGAAGATATTGAACAGCACTGGTCCAAGGACCAAACCTTGGCGAATCTGTCCAGATTAGAATAAATTTTGTTTTATCTTTGAATGGTAGATGACAGGACAGGACATAACACTTTGATGACAAACCCAGTCAAGGAGTAAGACAATCAATGTGGAAGGGAAATTAAACCTATGCAGTAGTGACCCATGTTATTTTCTGATAGGCATACAACCAGAAAATATGAAGTCACAACAGATCAGCGATGTACTGTAAATCAGAGTTCTATTGCAGATACAGTAAAAATTCTGCCAAGTGGAACTTGGCATAAATGTTATTACAACTGAACACATTGTCCTCTCCCACTGCCCTGTGCTTCTGCTGATAATATGTTAGTTGAGGCTGGTGTCATGACATATGAAGATAATATTATTTAAACCATGGAATACTCCAAATGATGCAGGATTTATAAACTTGGTTCGCAATGTATTTTTCAGGACCTGTATTATTTCATCTTATTGTTTGGAATAATCTAGACTGCTGCAATAGCATGTACACAGCCCACCGAACTTTTGGAGTTTCTTCATATACTACATCAGCAGTAATCAACCTTTTGGCTGGTAGGCTGGATGGATAGTGCCCAGGCTGTCCACAGGCCGGATCTGGCTATTGGCCCTGATCCAGCATGGGGTGATCACAGAACGGCCCCATCCAGCCACATGGAGGATAATAGGGGGCATCCTGGGTCCAACCTGGCACAACTACCTGGGGAAGGGAAGGAGCATAGTCCAGTCCCACAGGGGAAAAGGGTGTGGCCCAGCCCCAACCTGGCTCTGTGAGGGAAAGGGACATGTCTCAGCCCCTACATAGCCCCACAGGGGTGAAGAGGCATGACCCAGTCCAGTAGGAGAGAGGGAAGGAGGCTTCAGCTGGCCCCAACCTGGTCCCACAGGGGAAAGGGGCACAGCCCA
>NW_017729022.1:145242460-145257381 GCF_001723915.1 Gavialis gangeticus
GGGTCCAACCTGGCACAACTACCTGGGGAAGGGAAGGAGCATAGTCCAGTCCCACAGGGGAAAAGGGTGTGGCCCAGCCCCAACCTGGCTCTGTGAGGGAAAGGGACATGTCTCAGCCCCTACATAGCCCCACAGGGGTGAAGAGGCATGACCCAGTCCAGTAGGAGAGAGGGAAGGAGGCTTCAGCTGGCCCCAACCTGGTCCCACAGGGGAAAGGGGAACAGCCCAGCTCTATATAGCTGGTGGGAGGGCATTTCCCAGCCTTATCCAGCCACGGATGTGGGACTGGGCATGTAACCAGGCCCCAGCCTGCTGTGCAGGGCTTGGGGTTTGGGAATTTTTCAGTGGAAGAGGGCAGCTTCATCTATCACCGTCACTCCCCTGCCACCAAATTTTCTGATCCAGGGGGACCCCACAGGCCAGACACCGATGGCCACATTTGGCCTGTGGGCTAGAGTTTAAGCACCCCTGTTCTACTTTGTAAAGTAACATATTGAAGTTCAGACTTATGGTCCCGATCTCTCAGAAGGACAGTTAGGTTTACCCTCACTTCTTTGCAGCTGTTTGTACCATGAATTACAGCATTACCTCCTATATATTAAAACTTTTACAAAAGAGTAATTTTTATCTTAAATGGATGTGTGCCATTAACATTAAAATAATGCACAGATTTACAGTGCCATAGAATTTTATTGGAGAAAATTAATTAAATGGTTTTATGATGCATCTGGTTTTTAGAGTAACACGTCCTACAAGTTTATTAAAAATGAGTGTTTCCTGTTTATGTTTCCATTTCAACTGTACGGGCTCTTGGTGCTCATTATACTTTTCTACCAACAGGCCAACTGACCAGAACATCATAATTGTTGCAACCAGTTTCTCTTTATTATGTACATTTCCTCTTGATAAATGTATTGCTTCAATAAATGCCCAAACCAGCTCTTTCTGGTTCAAATCCATGAACCTCCACTTATGTTAGGATAATGAATGCACACTCATCAAGCAGAATCATATCAAAAGTGCTGTGGGCAAATGTACATTACAATGCATTTTGCTAAATGAAGATGATGTATTTCTGGAGGCATATCACTTTCTCAGAGGGGTTTATGAACTCATCTGGCATCAGTACACAACTACAGGAGAAGGATTTGGGTCACTGTGTGTGAAGGGAGATAAAGTATAAAAGGAAAAATGAATAAACAAAACATATCAATGAATGTAAAAACCAAGATACTATTGAACCAATAATGGTTGGGGAGCTATTTAGGAATGTACCAACCTCCCAGAGGCTGAATCATGTACATCTGTAAGAATGCAATGTCTTATACAGTGCCAGGCCAACATCTAGATAGACAAATCACCAACATGAGCCAATGCTTATATAATAAAGCAAGAGAGATGTGTTGTAGTGGAGTCAGAAAACTTGGATTTTCTTCCATGGAGTTGCTATGTGATCTTGTGTAAGTTATTTAACTTATTTCTGCCCCTGTTTCACTTTTGGTCAGAATGGGAGTGAAAACACTCCATTTTAATGACAAGCATCATTTCAATATGATTGTTAACAATGCTGAATTACATGCAGTCTATTCTCATGTACATCTCTGCCATATGCAGGTCTTTGTAGGTTATGCACAAGCACGACAGAAGAAAGGCCTGTCTAAGAAAACCTCCTTAAATATAAATCTTCAGAAATAGCTTTAGATCTTGCTCAATTAGTCACTGATTTTACATAAACTGAGGTTCTGGCTCAGAGCTGTAAGAAATAAGAATTAATTAACTTTAATATAAATTAAAAGAAAAATATTTGTTGAATGTACAAGCCTAAAATACAATGAAACTTCATGTTGCAAAACAAGGGCTAGATTATATGATGAGCACACATAGCATATATTATCTATGGTAGGTGTTACAGAAGTTCAGGAACTAGCAATTTTCAATTCTATAGCTCCTGAAAATATCCTGACCTTGTTCAGTCTGTGAATGTAGCTGTTAGCTATGGGTCCTGTTCCAAGAGATCATTAAGGCCTCCATAATAGATGAGTTTCTGAATCAAAGATGAGTAATGCACATCTTCTGAACAATTTCTGACAAAAGGACGGATTTTGCCATGAGAGCTGCCTTGTCTGGTAAAGTTTATAGTAAGCCTTGCCATATCTCATAGAAATGTAAGGCTTCAGCTTTTCTGGCTGACAATTTGTCCAACAGCAGGAATGTCAGCAGTGTGTAGGCAATATAATATATGGTCCAACAAGGAAGAATTAATCTAGGAACAAGGAATAGACTCTGTTCACAACATGTGTACTGCATGTATCAAGTCCACTATATCATACAAGCCTGTTATCAGTTGTTAAACATCTGTATTCAAACAAACAGAAGATATCCTACTGATATCCTAATATTTTTTGAATAAACATGTACAGGTATCCCTCACTTTATGCAGGTTCTATATGTGCTAATTCACTCTTTTCGAATGACCCTTTTTATACTAAACATTCATTATATGTGAGGTAAATTCACTGTCATGCAATCGATGTGGTAGAAGCTGCTTTGGACGGTGCATTGTGGGAGTGATCCAGACCAAAATATAGTCTCCTGTGTGAACCCATGCTCATCGCTCATTGTCTACAACATGCTTTCTGTAGTTGCCATACCCATTATGGCTTCTAAGCATCCTGTTAGCTTATCTCCAACTGTCTGCTATTGAAGAGTACCAAAATTGTCTTGTAAAAGTGGTAGAAATGGGTCTGTTGGGTCAGTACAGTTGAGGTCTTGGAATCCTATTTGTTACATTGTAAAGTGGGCCTTTATGTGAATTCAAGTTATGCGCTGTTTTCCAGGAACATATTGTCGAAATAAATTTATCCAGGCCTCTAACTTAACTAAGGAAAAAAGAGTGAAGAAAAAAAAATTGAAAAAGATGCTGATGTTGTATATTTAAGAATATTTTAAGATAAGAAAAACCCTTCTGCTTTATTATGTCTTTTACAGTTCTTTGGGAACAAATATTTCTTTCTTTCCTAAAATCAACAAGGTGCTAACACTTCTCAAAACAAAATGTGTTGCTGAACAAGAAACTGTTATGTGTAACAACAGAATAATCTACCTTTTCCTTGACACTCAAGGTTGCTTTGTTTTAATCATGTGTCTTTTTTCACAGTTTGAGGTATAAAAAGGTATGTTAACTTGTAGACAGGAGAAGTTCTGTTTATAACTCCCCCTGCGATCCTTTGTATGAGCGCCATTAAACTCAGGCTGGGTCTGTGAATTCTAATACCAAACACAACACAAAGTTTGATTTCTTCCACAATTATGGTGCCATGACTCAGATGGAGACGCATGGAGTGGGTGAAGTTGGGACACAGACATCTCTTCACTGAAGGCCTGGCGCCAAACCAAGGTAAGAGACCTTTTGAAATCTCTATCGGGGCTTTTCAGTGAGAGGCTGTCTCTGTGTCTTCCTGATTCACTGCTTAAGGCTTACTCTATCCGACCTTTTGCTGCCAGAATTTTCAGACCCACTTTGTAAGTAGTAACTATAAGAAAGAACTCTGAGTAGAAAAAGGTTTGAGACTGTGTTGCTGTTGTCAGTAAATGCGTTTCCCCGTGTGAATTGAGTTGAGTTCCTTTTTGGAACTAGGAGTGAAAACCTTGTGCAGCTGCCCCGAGGACACCGGACTTGTCTGTGTGCTCTTCGAAAGCAAGGGTGCAAGATGGAAACTCTTAGAGTGTGAGTGTTTTCCACAATAAGCATTGACCAAGGCTGGGACTAGAGAAATGCTCTTGAATCTTGTGCCTCAACGCAGAAATTCCCTTGTGTGAATTGAGAGTATGAATTGAGAAATATGAGCCACTGACCAAGTCTGGGACTAAGGTTGGGTTCAGCTGCCCCAAGGCTGTCTGGAAGGGCAGTTTTGAATGCAAGGGGGCCCAACTGGAACCATGTGACCCAGTGGACAGGTTTACCCTTTCCCCACCCTCATAAATAAGCCATGTCTAACCGTAAGTAACTGCATTATGTGCCGTTATTGCAGTGGAGTCTTGTCTTTGGACGTTAACCACAGCATCTCTGTGCCGTTAGGAAATCTCACAACCTGATCGGACACCCGATCCTCAATAAGCCATTCCTGTGTGAAAGACCTGTGTGAATTGAGTTAAAGAAATGGGGAGTAGAGATCTAAAGATGTACTGGCTCCACCAAAAGGGACTCCAGCATTGTGTATGTACACATACTATGGCCATAAGGGTTGTAAGTTTTTAGACAAATGGAATAGATATACCAAAGATGACTCTAGTTTGCAGTTTCCCCTGGAGGGAATAGTTGATTTGAGTTAGCCCAACTGTAGCTTGTTACATGGTAAGCCCAAAGGTGAGTGCAAGCTTGGCTCACCTCCCCACTTAATTTTTTGCAGGGATCACTAATATATTCTCTCTTAGAACAGGTGGAGCCTATAAGTAGAATGTGACTGACTTTGTGATGATGTCATAGTTCATAGTTTCATAGATTTAGGGTCGGAAGGGACCTAGCAGATCTTCTAGCCCGACCCCCCGCCAGGGCGGGAGAACAACAAAACCCCAAAACAAGAAACGGGACTCAAATGAGTCCAGCCAGGTAGGCATCCAGCCTCTTCTTAAAGACCCCCAGGGTAGGGGCCAGCACCACTTCCCTTGGAAGTTGGTTCCAGCTCCTAGCCGCCCTAACTGTGAAGTAGTTCTTGCGGATGTCCAATCTATACCTCCTCTCCATCAACTTGTGCCCATTACTCCTTGTTATGCCAGCGGGCGCTAGGGGAAACAGCGTCTCCCCCAAACCCTTCTGGTCCCCCCTAGTGAGTCTATAGACGGTCACCAGGTCCCCCCTCAGCCTTCTCTTGTGGAGGCTGAACAGGTTCAGGTCCCGCAGTCTCTCACTGTAGGGTCTGCCCTGTTGTCCCCGGATCATGCGGGTGGCCCTCCTCTGGACCCTCTCCATGTTGTCCACATCCCTCTTGAAATGGGGCACACAGAACTGGACACAATACTCCAGCTGTGGCCTGACCAGTGTCGCGTAGAGGGGGAGGATCACCTCCTTGGCTCTACTCGAGATGCACCTGTGGATGCACGATAAGGTCCGGTTAGCCCTGCCAACCATGACCTCGCATTGTCGGCCCATGTTCATCTTGGAGTCAATAATGACTCAAGGGCATGAGGGTGCAACAAGCCTTCCCTGTTTGCTGGCCTGTGCAAAGAACAGGCACAATTCCTGTGCTTGCATTCCTTAATGCTTGGGGACTGCTTCCTTCTCTTTCCTTTTTTGAAAAGCTGAAGGCCACAAAGGATGCAGAATTCATGAGAAAGAGGGGTGGACATGGGTGCTCTCAGCACCAAACAACCAGTCCAGCTGACTGCAGAAAGGGGATTGTATTTGGGTAATAAGCACACTGGGATATATACGATCGCTTAACCTGTGAGTATTCCATATCTAGTCTTCCAGGGTCTTGATGTAGGTTGGAACCTCTAGGACCTATCACAGTGAAAGATGTACAGTGGACAACTCCTAAAATTATCATAATCAACACTTGTAATGAAGCATCCTTTTCAGGAATATTTTGAATGTGGGAGTGCATTTCCACATTCCCGCCCTCCAAAAGAAGACAACAGCAACAAGAACAAAAGATACCATACTCCTAATACAAACTCTTTGTGCTTTTAAAACTCTACAGATATTATATTTATATTGCTGTCCTTACAGTGAAAAATTTACATTGCCATAGATTTTGTGGGGAGGGGAGAGTTAATTATGGGTTACTTCAGATTTCATTTATTATTCCCTGATATTCCAAATGTCTGTATCTAAAAAGTGATGGAATTAGATAAGAATTAAAAGACAGGCCACTTTTTAACAGAGTCCTGGTCTATCTTTGCCATCTTTGTCTCACTAGCATTATTAATAGCTCAAGCCAGGATATCCAAAAATGCAAACAACAGATAGGATAAACAATAACTGATTAGACATCCTTTATTATTAAACCTCTCTGCAACTTTTCTTTAGACTCAACATGCTGTTAGTAATCTTGATTTTGTTGGCATCCTGGGACAATATCATTGGTTCTCTGAAATTGTTGTATACCTTGAGTTGGGATCAGACCTATTCAATGCAACACAGTAATAGTATTTGTACCTGAGAATACAATCCAGCAAAGAAAATATAAGCCTAGCTCACATCAGCAAATAATTGCAAATAAGTAATGCCACTCTACTCTATCAAAAGCTTTCCCTGGATCCAGTGGAAACTACCAATACTGACTGTCTTACCTACAAAGGTACACCTAAATCAATTGTTTCCAACCACAGAATTATCATTAATGAAGACTTTAGGCAATTACCAGGGAGCTTTTGAACCATTTAGAAAATAAATGTTTGGACAATATATAGATTAGTATGATCCAAAGTTCTCTGAGTGATTTTTCTTTGTTAAAAATGAAGAATATGTGGGGAAAATTAGATAAAATAGAAAGGAACTTAAAAAAAGGTAGAGATATATTACAATTAAGTTACTAACACCCATTCTCAGATATTTCAAGAACTATACACCAAAACTTCATAGGGAAAAATTTACATTGTAATATGCTAAATAATCATTTTGCAGCTGATTGAACCATGTAGTATAGTGACATATTTAGCCTGCAGAAAGAGCAATTTAATAAAGAATTTCCCACCCCCCCATCCTTATTAGCATATAAAATTGCTGCATTAACCCAGAAATTATTGTGTATCCTTTTAGTATTCATATTCCACTTTTGTTTATATCATTCCCTTCCTGCAATGTTTAATGCAGGAATTCCAATGCAATATTTGTATTTTTCCTGGGCAATAAATTCATATATCCACAGTATACTCACCAATTTAGTTATAAGCTGTTGCAGACCAAGAGTCCTTCCCTCCCACTCCTCTTCTCCTTACGTATTGGTATATTTCCTAGTACAATATAGCCGTGATCCTTAATGGAATATTTGGGTTTTACCACTGTAACTAATTTAAGACTTTAATAAAGAAATGAGTAAGATCAGTGAAAGAAATAATTGTGGCAACAGAGAAGAAATGTAGTTCACTGCATTTCTTGCTATATCTTTCTCATGTAATTTCCTTTCAAGAAAATTCACTCTCTAGCAAATTTTAAACTGTGAAAACTGTAATTTATATCATAGCACCACAAATACTACCTTAGCGGTTTCCAAATTCAAGTTCAGTAGTGAATTACTCCAACTCCTTCATGGCCTGATCCTGTTCCCATAGAAGTCAATGGTACCAAGAGTGGTTTCAAATGATGATTTCAAATCTTTCACTGTTCACTCTGTTATGAACCTTTCATAGTTTTACTTTCCTTAACGCTTTCAACATTTTTCTATTACTTCTCCCCCTGCCTTCCCATTAAAGAAAAAAATATATGTAAGACAAGATTCAGTCTAGGCAACAGTTTGTAATATTTGTCTAATAATTTAGTTAATGATGGATTTTTGAGGAACCAGACATGAGAAGAGTTGTGTATTGGCCAGTGTGAAAGTTTCAGGCATGATAGTACTTGATCTGCCACCACTCCCCCTCGCTCTATGTCACCTCTCCTGTTGCTTTTCTGCCACACCTTGATGTTCAAAGAAGAAGGAGTGTAAAGAAAGGTGAGATGTTTCCTACTACAAGTTAGCAGGGTTCTTCATAACCTTCCACCACAGGACTCTGCCTGCACTACACCCTGTCCTTACCACACTTGCATAAGCACGGGCCTGTGACCCCCTCCAGGGGTCCTCTGTCAGCAATTTTTGCCCGTGGTTATACCTTTAATATTGTGCTATACAATCAACTTTCAACAATATAGCTTACCCTCCCTTTCATATTTCATAGACATGTGGGCTGGAAGGAACCTCGTAAGATCATTGGGTCCAGACCCCTGCCCAAGGGGCAGGAAGTCAGCTAGGGTCAAAGGTTCCCAACAAGATAGCTGTCCAAATGTTTCTTGAAAGTGCCAAGAGTAGGTGCTTGCACCACCTGTGGGGGGAGTCTGTTCCAGGCCTTGGGGGCTTCAACAGTAAAGAAGTTTTTCCTTATGTTCAGCCTAAAACAGTCTTACAGGAGTTTGTAACCATTGGACCTTGTCATCCCCTGGGGTGCTCTGGTGAACAGGTGTTCCCCCAGGTCCTGATGCACACCCCTGATGTACTTATAGGCTGCCACCTAGTCACCCCTAAGCCTGTGCTTCACCAGGCTGAAAAGTCCCATAGCTCACAGCCTGTCTTCATAAGGCGTGTTCTCTTTCCCTCTGATCATGTGCGTGGCTCTCCTCTGGACTCTTTCAAGCTTCTCCACATCCTTCCTAAATTGTGGAGCCCAGAATTGGATGCAGTACTCCAGCCACAGCCTCACCAAGGCTGAGTACAGCAGGAGGATAACATCCTGGGTCTTGTTTGAGATGCATTGATAGATGCAAGCCAGAGTTTTATTCACTTTTCCAACTGCAGTATCACGTTGGTGGCTCATATTCATCTTGTGGTCAATCATGACTCCCAAGTCTCAGTCACAGTGCTAGCAAGTGTAGCATTGCTAAGCCTATAAGTGTGATGCAGTTTTTTATTCCCAAGGTGGAGTACCTTGCATTTCTCTCTCAACAATGCCATCAGGTTTTCATCCTCCCTCCTTGCAAACCTATTGAGGTTGGCCTGGATCACCAACCTATCCTCAAGTGTGGACACTCTTCCCAAAAGTTTGGTGTCATCAGTGAACTTGGCCAGTCCACTTTTGACACCAGTGTCCAGATCATTTATGAAGACATTAAAGAGTACAGGTCTGAGAACACAGCCTTGGGGGATGCCACTACTCACTGAGTGCCATGTTGATTCAGTTCCATCAACTACCACTCTCTGGGTCTAAACTCAGAGCCAGTTCCCCAGCCATTGGACTGGGGAGTAGTCTAGGCTGTAGTTGCCCAATTTTTCCATGAGGACATCATGGGACACAAGGTCAAAAGCTTTTTTAAAGTCCAAATATATGACATCAACCTCTTCCCTTTTGTCCAGGTGTTACATCACCTGGTCATAGGAGTTAATGAGATTGATCAAGCAAGACCTACCCGCAACAAACCCATGCTGGCTATCCCTCAGAATTGTGCCCTCTGTTTGCCTGTCAAGAATGGATATTTGATAATTTTTTCCAAAATCTTCCCAGGGATTGAGATCAAACTGATTGGTGTGTAGTTTCCCGGGTCTTCTTTCCTCCCATTCTTGAAGATGGACACCACATTGGCACTCTTCCAATCTTTAGGTACTTCACCTGAGTGCCACAAGTTCTCAAATATCCTTGCCAGTGGCCACACTATGATGTTTGCCAGTTCCTTTAGCACTCGGGTGCAACCTATCCGGACCAACTGATTTATGGGGGTCTAGTCTCTCAAGATGCTCCCTCAGAACATCCATGTCAATGGTGGGCATATATTCATCCTCACCCTGGTCATCCCACATCATGTTAGGCAGGGTGGTCCCTTTGGGCTGGTGAAAAAACTGATGCAAAATAATCATTAAACAGATTGGCTTTTTCCTGGGTGCTGGTAAGCTACTACCCCAGTTGGTTTACCAGGGGTCCAGTGTTGCCCTTGTTTTTCTTTCAACTCTCCACATATCTGAAGAAGGACTTTTTATTGCCCCCTGTCCCTTATCAATTGAGCAGTCTTGTGCTCATTTGATAATGCAGTAATGTATATCTTTTATGAGTACCCAGTGTCTCTGTGATCACTTTCTCCTTTTAGTCACGTGAATTAATCTGTCTCTTGTTCATTCCATCCACTTTAATGACTTCTTCAGTTTTGCCTTTTTGGTGGACAGAGATCAAGTCTGTCAAGATCCAATTAATCTATTTGTAACTGACCAATCAACTGACAGTCTTAGCCATATTCAGTTATTTAGTCTTCTCAATTCCCTACAATTCATTAAGTCCAGTGGGACCAATATCTTGTAAGTCCACTGGGCAAACCCCCCTATTCCCCACCACCCCACCAATTCCTCATCAGCTTCCTTCCACCTAACCAGACACAATATCCCTCTTAATGGATTAAAATTTCTCTTACCAATTTATGGACATCCTTCCCTTTCATCATGGCTTCTTAGTAGTCCCTCCTTTGGGAAATCTTCAGCCCTTGATGACCAGCTCCTGCTCCAGTACTGTCCAGTGCTCCTAACATTAGTTCTGTGCCTCTGAGCAGCTCTCTCTTGTTCATCTTCTGCTTTCTGGGGATGCTTCCCTAGAGCCAGCACAGGCTTATCTTCCGGCTGTGTCCCTTTCTGTCAATAGGAGCTGGCTCTATAACCTGCTTCTCCATGCAGCAGATGCAGAGGCTGTTCAAGCCAATCTGGATGTCACTGCCTTCATTCAACCTGCCCTGCCACCAGTTCTTCACTCCCAGTAGGTCCCCTGGTGGGTCTGGGTCTGGTGAGTTTCTCTGAACCACAACAGAGCCCAGGATTGGTGCCCTGTTACAGACAGTAATGTGATGATTGTATTGTGAAAATGCTAATGGAGGCTCTGAAACTAATTTTCAGGGTTACTTTTTTGCAGGCTTGATTTGTGCAGGTACTTAATTGCAAAATCTAGTTTGTATACTTATGTATACTTATGTTTGTGTACCTCTATGTCTTTAATAACTGATTGCACATGCAGTTCAGACATTGCAAGTATAATCTTCAATTTGTATATGTGTATGTGAAATAATATTGACAACTAAACTTCTTGGCATTTTGTATAAGGAAAAAGCTGTAATTATAGTGCCATTGCTTGTATGGGCAGTACTTTTTGAACATATTTGAATCCATTCTTTTAATTACCCTTCTGTGATATTGAACGTGTCAATTATAGCATGAGTAGCAAAACATTTAAGCCTATACTCAACATGCGAGAACATCAGGAATAAATACTAATACCTGTGTAAAGCACTCTTAATTACATATTTAAACCATTGCCCTCTGCTGGAAAAGAATTGGACTTCATTGGGTGTTTCTGTCTCTATTAGACTATAAAAAGGAATAGAAAAAGGTTATAAATCTACATTACTGATAGATAAAATTAATGGCAATTCAGACTTATCTTAAGCAATGGAAAGCACTGCTTTTGGACCTCCAGTTCTTGCAATCTGTCCTGAAGGGTGGATGCATGTGCTTTATTTATGTCACTGTTATTTTTGTGTATCTGCAGCAGAAAATTCATTACAAGTGACATGAACTGATTATTTCTTTATTCATAAACAAGGACACAGATATACAAAGGATTTTACCTGTACAGGGAATTTTATTTTCTATTTTCCCTTCACCATATTCTTCTATTACTTCAAGCCCCCCAAAGTGACATTGGATTAGCTATTTAACAGATCTGGTTTCTTTGCTGTTGGATTGAATTATAGAACAAACCTAAACTACTGTCCATGGTACCTGTTATAAGTATAAACAGTGCACTTCAGCTGTGGGACTCCCAGTATAGCAACTCTTGCCAGTTCTAAATTCAGTTCAGGGGAAATCTAAAAGCCTTTACTGAAGGCTATATTGTGTACTTGAGGCCATCTATATTTAAATCTATCCCTTCCTATGTAGCTAAAGGGATTTGGCTGCTGACATTGTACTGTCCCCTGACACCCTTGGCCCAGACCTGAGGAAGCAGGCAGGACAAGGACAGGACAATAAAAGAGATTCAGCTCTGTATACTAGGGAAAGCCTATAAAGTAGTGTCCCACATCAGAATGGGAAGCCCCTATACCTCATTGCCAGTGAATAGCAGACCTCAGATAGATCAAATGAACTCTTTGGATGCTTCCATAAATGTCATACAAAAGAGAAAAACTTGCCTTTATCTTGACAGAATGTAGAGGTTATTCAGAAACCATGCAGAGCTTTCTGTTCCTTACATGGTTATTTCTATAAAAGGGTAAAATAAGTCCCTCACATTTTATTCCAAAATGCAAAAAAGCAAAAGTATCACCCATTCCTCTCTCACCAAAGATGTAAGAAAGGGATTGTTAAAGGAAGGGTAGACGTAACATTTTCTTGTGTTTATTCACTTTCTCTTTGCAAGTATTTCTGCCTCCTCTTCCACCAGCTGAGCCACATGATTGTTATTTGTACTGTACATGAGGGGCAGGAGGTTGTCTCCTCCCATTTTGGGATGGCTGGGAGGTCTGAAGAAAATGCAATCTGTATTTTAAGGGCATTATCCAATCATGCTTTTTTACTCAACTTCTTAATACCCATTTATTAAAGCAATCATGAAGTATCAATTTTCCTCTTAGTTTATTTTCCATTGGCAACCTGACTATTCAGGAGGTAAAGTACCTCCTGAATAGTCAGGTTGTCAAATGATCCAGAACTGACCATTTTTCACTCTGGAAAAACTGGTTCTAAAACCAGTGAGGTTTTGTCCAAGTAAAACACATAGGTTTAGGTTCAGTATTAGGGATGCCATTTTAAGAGGACATTTTTCCACAGTATAAAATTATAGTTTTCATTTAAAAACAACATTCAGGTAATAACTAACTAATCAGTAATTTACCCACAGTTAAGGACAAAAGCATCAAGATGGCAGAGTTCCTTATGTATACATTTTTGATGGTCCTGGAAACATAGGTGATGCTTAGGGAGGGCATATGTCCCTCCATATTGGCCCTTGCTGACTGAGGAGTGGGAAGCACTGCCTGGTGCCCTCCCATCCCCCCTGAGAAGCACCAGTGGCACTTCCCACTCACTTCCAGTGCTCCCAACAGCACTGGTAATTGTTTGCTGGGCCCCACCCCCCATCAATGATTGGCAGCTGGTGCCCCCCCCCCAGAGCCAGGAGGCATCAATCTCCCATGCCTGGGAAAGTATGGAAATTGTCAATTTCCTTTAATACCCATTAGAAATGGCCATGGATAATAATCAGTGGAAATGTACAGTATTTCATAAAATCAAATAGCTGTTATTTCTTACATGGCATAGAAAAAAGTGAATAAAAACTAATAATTTACATGGATTTAAACATGATCTTTAAGTGTCTAATTAATTAATCAGTAACTGCAGTTTAAATGTATGTATATCAATTTTGTATGAAGTATGTAAGCAATTTAATCTTTCAATTAGCTTATTAATGTAAATGTTAATAGAAATCCAACATTAACAGTAGTTTGCAAAACTTTTCTATCAAGAAAGTTCTGATTTATGGTTAATTTGTCTGTCTTTCATAGGCTTGTCATTAAAGCTTATTTTAGAAAGTAGCACACATTTAGAATGCATGGTAAAAATATACATGTCTTTTAAAAATACACGTAGCTTAATCCACATACTTAATTTAGTGTTATAAATATATTTTCATTTTTAACAATAGCTAGCTATTGACACTTCAATTAAATAATGAATATTATAATGAATAAGTATGGTAGGATACCATAAATGTTACTTTAGTGCTGTATTATTAAGTATAAGTTTGTAATTGGTGAAACTAAAGTTTATTAATAGAAAGATTTTTATCTCTCATATATTGCATGAACTGAAGCCCAAGTGATTATTCACTATTATTTTTTATTTACCTATCATTATTCCTTAGTTCCTGGCTTAAATACTTTCCAAAAGCCAGTTAGGGAACATGCACAGTAGCATAGAATTTAAGGGATTAAATTAATTAATGAATCAGACTTCACAAGTAACAAATGAAACAATCAATCAAAAGGTGAAATTCCCCACAATGGGGAAGGCCTTGCACAAGGATTTTCCCTATACCTAACTTTCATTTAAAGTCTTCCCTAAGGACTTAGTGTAAATGTTGTATTGACTTGTAAGGTCATTCTGCACAGAAAAGAATTTAATCAAAAATGGACAATTTGTTAACAATACAGTAAAAGTCCTATTATCTAGCATTTTTCTAACCAGTATTTCTATTAACTGGAATTTCCATCCAGCTGGTCAGATTTTGTAGGGAGATGGAAAAGTTTGCACATGACAGTGGTCACCACCACCCAGCACCCTGTGCTGCTGCCACTCTGCACGTGGCTGCTACCAACCCGTCCCCTGCTCCCCACTTTGTGTCTGGCCGGAAACCTCCATGCCTCAGGTAACCAACATTTTTAGATTACCAGCACCCCCTCATTCCCCACTCATCCCAGAAAACAGGGCTTTTACTGTACTTAGTTGTTCACAAGAGATTAAACTAACCTCTGTGCCTGGACTGAGTTTATATATTACCTAAGTCCCATTAAAACTTCAGCATAGGTGACACATGCATTTACACCTGCCTACATTTAATGTGCATTAGCTTAATGTGCATTTAAGCAGGTTTAGGCAGCATCTACATGTACAGGCATTAAAGTGCATTAATACTGTGTATGGACTGATTTGGAACTAAAGTTAATCCCAAATCAATCCACAGACATAGCGTGAATGTGCTTTAATGCATTAAAACGTGTGTTAATATGCTTTAACTATTCACGCCTAAATATGATATCTGCATTTGCAGGTATCAAATTTAGGCACAAATAGCCTAAATTAACCATTTTTAGTGCATATTAAAGGTGTGCATGTGTAGATGTGCACCCTTAATGCTCAGTAACTTGGGCTAATTTGCATAAAAGTGTCACGTCAGAGGACGTGGTCATCATGGGTGACCTGAACTTTCCAGACATCTGCTGGGAAAAGCAGCCAGCCAGGTCTGACCACTCACATAAGTTCCTAGCCCAAATGCAGGACCTCCATCTAACCCAGGAGGTGCACAGCCCCACCAACCTGGTGCTGGCCACAGGTGATGACCTGGTGAGGGGCCTGCGAGTGCTCAACCACCCGGGTGACAGTGATCATCGCCTGCTGGAACTCACCATCCAGCGCAAGGTGGCAAAGGCCTGCAGCAAGGCAGCAGCCCTAGGTTTCAGGAGGGTGGACTTCAATGAGCTAAGG
>NW_017729022.1:145262381-145262621 GCF_001723915.1 Gavialis gangeticus
GTGTCCAAGAAGAGTGGTTGCTCCTTAAGGAGACGATCCTCCAAGCCCAAAGGGAGGTAATCCCAACACGGATCAAAGGGAGCAGGAGGGCACAAAACCCCCATGGCTCACCAAAAGCATCTGGGAATGTCTTCTCACTAAAAGGGAGGCGCACACCCAATGGAAGGAAGGGACCATCACCAGAGAGGATTATACTGTGATTGCTCAGGGATGCAGGCGGGCAGTCAGGAAGGCCAAGGC
>NW_017729022.1:145267621-145269295 GCF_001723915.1 Gavialis gangeticus
CTGAGGGGGGATTTAGTGGCCTGTTACAAACTAGTCAGAGGGGACCAGCAGGCATTGGGGGAGTCCCTGTTTCCCCAAGCACTACCAGTAATGACAGTCACAAGCTGGCAGAGGGTAAATTCAGATTAGACATCAGGAGGCACTACTTCACTGTCAGGGTGGCTAGGATTTGGAACCAACTTCCAAGCGAAGTGGTGCTGGCTCCTACCCTGGGGGTCTTTAAGGAGAGGCTTGACAATCACCTTGCTGGGGTCATTTGACCCCAGTACTCTTTCCTGCCATGGCAGGGCTTCGGATTTGATTATCTGCTCAGGTCCCTTCTAACCCTACTAACTATGAAACTATGAAACTACGTGTAGATGCACCCAGTGATTTTATTGCATAGTTGGGAGCAGAGGGCAGTATTTCCAGGTCTGGGTCCCTGATCTGGTCCACTGAACCATGACACCTGCTTAACTTATGGACTATAGTTGCTTTTTCCAATCAGGCCTTGGGCAAAGCAAAGCAAATGTTATTACCATCTGATACTGTTGAGAGTTCATGTAAATCATTATGGTCTTAGTTCAGTTCCTAATGAACAAATGTCCATGGCATAAAACAACACTGGCTCTAATGGGCATCTATGTTGACAATTTTGATTGGGTTCAAGAGCTAAATGAGTAGGACTAGCAAATTCTCTGTCCCCTTTATCCAAATTTTAGGGTATATTCCTACCATACAATACTCTACAGGACTATAGTAATCAACAGGGAAGATTGCACTGCTGCTGTTTGAAGAGTTTCAGTTCTGTGGATAGAGAAATTCTGCTTCTAGAGCTGTCAATCTGATTCATATCACAAGTTCTAAATCCATATAAAAGTATATATATATAAAAAATACAATAATTAAGTTCTTACAATATTATAACTACAATAATTGTATATAGACATAATAAAACATTTTACTAAAGCAAAGTTATGTGCCAGGAATATAGAAATAACTAAATGACACGAGATACATTTTAAATCATTTGACAGATAATTCATTTATATAGTATTTAGAGTGGTTGCTTTAAATCACCCTTTCTGATTTCCTCTGATTTTCTGATCTATATGAGCTGAATGATAACATTTACTATATAAGCTAAATTCTGCCCTGGGGCACCTTTTACAGTCAGTGGAATCTGCCTAACCGAACCAAGGATACCATTATGTAAGAACCTGCACAATTTAATAAACAAAAAGTCAAAATGCAGGAACAATACAAAATTACTGCAGCATTAACTATTTAACGTAGGTTGACTTGCAGTGCGTGTCTAAGGCCTTGTCTACAATGCCTCCATGCTGAGGCCAGGACTGCTGCCAAGAAACACATCCCACCCACTTGCTCCTGCTCATTGAAGCCCAGCAATTAGGAACAAAATGTTCTACTGCTGCTCTCAGACTCTCTGTGTTGAGCTTGATTCTTGGTTTACCCTTAGGGTCACTCTAATCTGGCTACCCTGTCTAATTTATGGGGGGCTTTGGTATCAACAGTCCCTTATGTGGCATGGAAGCTTTATAGATAGAGCCTCAATTATATTTCTGGACATCTTCTGCAGGGTAAATAGTATTACTATTTATATAATGATCCAATCTCCTGTCAAGCTCTTGAGCTTATTGTTTCATAGTTTCATAGTTTCTAGGGTCGGAAGGG
>NW_017729022.1:145269306-145274251 GCF_001723915.1 Gavialis gangeticus
TACCTCTCAGGATGGAGTCACCAATGACGATCACGTGATAGGTGATTGTGATAGGTTCTGTATAAATAGATAGGAAGGCATGGTATTTCTCATATAGAGCCTGTGATTTTGCATTCCTGGAAGTCAGTGGGGCTTTTTCACTGACATCAGTGGGGGTAAACTAATGGTAGAAAAATAACAAGGTAGAAAAAGATAGTATAAGGTGGGGGGGGGAGGGTAGTGGTGATTGTTTGCTTAATATCAATTCACATTACTGGATAGTGTCTCCAGTCAATCTACAATTGGTTCTGAAGATTTTTAAGTGTAAGTGGCAAAATACTTGAATCATTTCTCCCAGGGTACCTTCAGACAAAGGAGTTAACGTACCATGTGCAACCTAGTTTTGTGTGATTAACAAACATAAAAAAGCAAGGGAGTAAAAATGACCAATTTCAATGAACAACATAACGCTGCTTTTGTATGAAATACATTGTGTAAGGAAAACTGAGTGATCTGTTTAGATCAGGGGTCAGAAACATACAACCTACAGGTCAGATCTTGTGCCCACACCTGCAGTTGTGTTGGGGCTGGACACCTTTCAGCTGTGCCAGCACTGCCACCACTTCTTCCAGGCTCCTCCTCCTCTGCCCAGGTTGCAGCATTGGTGCAGCTTCCAGATGGTGGAGAGCTGCATTGGTACTGGAGAGTTTCCAGATGTAGCCCGGATGAAGCAATGACGGGAAACAGAGAGGAGTGGCAGCATAGACACAGTTTGCAGCTGCCTGCATCTGGTATAGATCCCCACTTGCTGGAAACTATGCTTGCTCCCCAGCCAGTGAGCTGTGGGCTGGCAGAAGTGGCAGCATTACAGGTGCATCTCCCAGTTGCCTGGCCCCAGCACAGCTATTGAACCCCCCTGCCTTTGATGTGTCACCAAAGCCACCTGGTCCACATCAGACAAGAGCTGGGTTGTTCCAGCACATGGCTTGTTAAAGGATGTCAGCCACTGGTTTAGATTTGTCATTGTATTGATGATTATCCCATCACAAAGCAGGGTTTCTTTGGTGGGTGCTGCCACCCATAACACTAAGATGAGTGCCGTATACCTCACCCTGCCAATTCAAATATTGAATATGGCACAAAAAGTGACAAAGGCTGTGGCAAAAGTTACCACAGGGAAAAGTTAAAATGCTGTGGGATTCACCCCTTTTGTGTGACTCTTTCTATAACTTCAGTATTGCAAATCTTTATTACAGAGATAAATGATTTTTTAAAAATAAAAGCAGAAGAAAATTTAACAGTATCAGGCATACAAACTTCACCCTTTACAGTACATCAGACATGAAATCCAGAGACTGTAACTAAAGGATTCTCAGTCAGCAGCACAGCCAGAGCTTTGCAGCCCTTACAAAAAGAAACAAACAAAAAAACCCTCCTAATAAAAGTTAATGAGAGCTTGAGTACAAGCGTGAGTGCAGGATGATAATTTTGCTTTTTTTTTTTCCTAACAGCAGCTGCAATGGAAATGCAAATTATCTCCTACAGGAAACAGCACAAAGGGCCACATCTAAGCAGAACTTGTAGGGGCTGCAACTAATCACCAAATTCAACCTCAAATCAATTTTTTTTCTGCTAATTTTTGTCAAATTCTCTGCTTATCCAGAAAATTATATCCAGGTCGAATGTAAAGTTTCATCTTCAGTATCAGAATAGGGCCATGGGCACAAACCTTATCCCAGAAATTTGTGCTATCATCAGACAGCAATAGGCAAACAATAGAAACACTGAAAGATTAAGAAGATGAGAGTCAAAGGTGGAACTGGTCTCATGGCCAGAAAGCTATAAAATTAGCATGAGCAGGGAGTTTTTAAATGGTTTGAGAATATTAAGTGTGTTGGCCTATAAGGATGGGCATTTTACTTATATTTTCTAATTTAAAACCTATGATTAATGGAAAGTATATGACTAGTCAGCTTTTGCCACATTGTGCAATGCTCAATTTATTAAAATGAATGACCCCATGAAAAAGCATTAGCATTTGGCAATTTTTGAAATGTAATGAAGCATAATTAAAATGATTAAGAAATAAATTGGAAAAAAAATAGTTAAATGTTCTGTGCATTAAATCTACCAACATGGCAAGGAGCCTGGGCAAGGCCCCCAGCACCACACCAGGCCAATAGTAAAACTACATGGGGAGGATTTCAGCTTTACTCATCACCTCCAAACCTCTAAACCACCAAGCAGTGGCAAAAGATCCAATAATGGCCTCAACTGGCTGCCCCATGGTAGAGATTTGGGGGTAAAGGGAGGAGTCAATTTGTATGCTGTTGTAAAAGCAAAATGTTGTAATGCAAAACTCATGAAAAGAAGTACGATTTCACTCTAAAGCATTTAAAATTTTTGGAATTTGCATAATCCAAGAAACCATGTACCACCATGCTATATCTTCACTTGTTTTGTTAGTCCATCATTTAGTGTGGATAGTCCTTACCCAGAGAACCTGCATTGCATGTGTTTTTAATGAAGGATTTCCTATGTTTCCAGAAAGGACATAAACATAAAATAGTAACTGAGCCAAATGCTCAGCTCAGCTGGCATAGATCAATGTAGCATCACTGGCTTCAACAGGTATTAATGAAGTCCAGGCCACAATCAGAATGAGAAAGGATAACACATTCCAGCTCTCACTTTTAGTATCCTATAAAAGGCATATGTAAATAGTTAAAAGTGACCTGTTTATTTGTTTTGGGGAATAAAGGGGAGACTATTAGGACCTCAACCTGTAATCTTTTTTCACCCCAAACCTCCTTGGTAGTCAGGGTGAGTTTAGGGGGGAAATGCAGGATAAAATCCTAACAATTTGGCTTAGTTATAGTACAGGAATGAGAAAATTTATAGCATGCACAGTAAATAAAGATGGGCCCCTAAACTCAGCAAAATATGTCATTATGCAGGGTGGGGGAGGGGCTTGAAATATTTATACAAACTATACAGCATATTCATACAAGCTTAGGAAAAAGCCTCAGTTAGTTGTCACCTACTAAAATCTAAATTTAATATTACTGTATATCCCTCCTCACAATAGCATGATCTAATTACCTCACACCCTATTGTCATGCTAGCATTTATATGTAAAATTATTTCTAGTAAGACCTCTAATGACTCTCTAAACAATAATGTTTGGCAAAGAAAAATGTCGTCAGTCAAGCAGAACCATAAACATCTGTGTTCATTTATTATAAACGACCTCATTTAATTAACTATATAGACGTATCAAAAAATTCCATGTAGCTGGAAAATACAAAGAAATAACAGCCTGACACCAGAGTCAAACCTTTCTACAGCATCATCAGTTCAGAAAGCAAAGGTTGCTCTGTTTTAGTATCGAGGCAGGTTTCTTATTGATTGTTTCTATGCCAAAAAAAGAAAGGAAGACAGGCAGGAAAAGAAAAGAAAAGAAATCGGATTAAAATAAAAAGAGTTTTTTACTCTCAGGCAGAAATGAAAAATAGCTTTAGGGAGAACAAAAGGAAAGCGATCAGAATTAGTGTATTGTGCCAAATGCAGTAAATGTCAGCCTGGCTTGAAAGATTCATTCACATAATCGTAAAAGACGACCTTAAAATAACAGCACAATAATATTAATTGTTCTTTTTGTCTAAAGTAGGTCATTAATATGGATATTAGATTAGATTAATGTTGCCTCACAATTGTTCTGTCCTAGTTTGGATCATTTTCTGCATATGTCTGTTTCCAAAAATAATTCCCAATAATAAAAAATTAGCTTAAATCCACAAAAATAGAGGAAAGGTTAAAACTTCATCTGATTATACTTAGATGGTACATTTGGGTGCCTTTTACTTGGGATGCAATTCTACCTCTAAGAGAAAAAAAGCGTTTGCTAAAATATGCAGCCTGCTTAAAGAAAATGTATGCAGATCTCTGTAAACTATAAGGGAAGTGAAATTTATCATTTATCCTTGTCTTTTGGGAACGTGTAATCTATATGCCGTTAGATTTCTGTAAGTATGGGCTCCAGACCTGCAAGCTGTTTCACATTCTCTGGTCTCAAACCCCACTGAGGACTCGGAGATCAATGAAGCTTAAGGGTAGAAGTGTCGATTTTCCATCATGCATATGTCCATAGATAAGGTTAAAATTTTCAGTCAGCAGAAGGCAAGGTTTTTGAGTCTTGGAAGGGAAGGCCCATTATGCTATGTCCTATTTATGAGAGCCAATATCAAAGATACCAGTCTAATGATGGGCTCCTCTTAGATCATCTCATTTTGAGTTCAGCATGGATACAACCATCCTTGGATCTCCTCAAAGATGAAATCCCCACCCTTGCAGCCCTGCCCCACTACACAGGATCCACAAAGAGCCTATGAAGCCATACTTCATTCCCTAAAACAGAGTACAACAACAACTTTACTACTGGCTGTCTCCCAGGTGGTGAATTTCATTCTGTTTGCATATCTGCTAGCAATCTCACAGATCCACTGAAAATGCAAATCACAAAGCAGGTCCAGGACCAATGCATCAATATCCAACATTGATATAGGTTTCACCTTGCATTCCTAAGGCTAAATATTTAAACCATAATGAAATGCTATCAGGAAGATAAGTGCCCTAAAAGTCTCATTTTCCTCTTAGGCTGATTAAATTCTGATTCATTGGTTACAAAAACACATATCCCCAAGTCATAAAGACATTGCTCTGTTTTCACTAAGGGATAGATTACTTTCAAAAGTAGTGTTTAAAATGCAGATGGTCCCAGAGTGATTTGCAAAAGCACCAAGATGCCTTAGTCCTATTTCACCTTAGTACACACCTAAAATAGGATTTAGGCTGGACTTCCGCATTGTAAATAAATAAATAAATAAATAATGCTGAACCTCCTCCCCACCCCAACACACACACACACACACACACACACACACACACACACACACACACACACCAC
>NW_017729022.1:145274269-145295844 GCF_001723915.1 Gavialis gangeticus
CACACACACACACACACACACACACACACACACACACACACCACTCCAGTGACCAGTAAGATTCCCCAATTCATTAAGTCCTCTTGGCACCTACACTTAGGCTTCCGCACTTGCATTTGAACATCCCATATAAGCAACCATGTACTTAGGTATAGCTCACCCTTAACCTCCAGCATGATCCAAAGTTAGTTGGGACTCAGGTGTTGTTCAGCCTAACCCCACATGGAATCAATCCAGTCACAATGTGTTGAATTCTGCACAAAGCATGGCAGCCATAGTAACTTTCATTTGGAAACAGTCAGAGGCTGAGTCCATTTTTTATATAGTAACCTAATAGTTAAAGCTATCACCTAGTAAGTAGGACAGTTGGGTTTTCCTTTTTCCTTTCCTTTGTGTTCTAATCACTGTTTTCTATTTAGACTATCTGCAGTCCCCTCTCAGCAGCTGATGAAGTCGGTTGCTACTTACAAAAACTTTTGCATTTCTAATTTATTTAATCTGTAAGGTGCAAATCTACCTGTCTATCTGGGCCACCCTCAGCTTCTTTTTAGGCCACCTATACAGACCTTCTATCTAGGTCATCCTCAGCTTCAGTGGTTTCAACCCCCTATCCAGGACTTTCCACCTAATAAGTTGCCTACCCCTTTCCACCCATCTCCACTGAAGTTGGACCACTATGGCCAGATCCAGACATGCGGCACGTGCAGTTTGCAATGCCATAAACTGCACACATTGCACATTAAAATGTGTGCAGCAGCACTGCTAATTTGCAGCACTGAGGGAAAATTTGCTACCGGGATTTACCAGTAGCCTTTGAATTAGCCCTTGAATCTGACCATCAACCCTCATCCCTTGAATTAACAAGAATATTAAAGGTTGCCAAACGTACATGCTAAAGGTTTGTTTTTTATATACACACGTATATTTAATGACTCAAAGTTCTTCAAGTAGCAACCAAAATCTGCATGAAGTTCGTAGGTGAACAATAAACATAAATATATCCACACAAACACATCAGCAGTTATTAATTGCATGCATATCATACAAATCAAAATTAGCCTGGAAGAAGCAGCTGCAACAATTCTTACCTAGCTAGCCACTTACATTTTTATATTAGTACATGTGTGTGAACCTGCTTACCAACATGGTTGCCATTAGTCACAATATTTAGTCAATCCAGAATGGAAATCACAATTCACCACATTTTACATGTTATCTTAAGTGGAATTATTTCATTTATTAAAGATGAATTCTGAATAGTGACAAAATATCGCAACATATAGAATTTATCTATGGCATTTAAAAAAAAAAAATTAATAAACCTGATAAGTTCCAGCAGATTCCTTCCTGTGTCCTAGGAATATGAATCAGCGATATTGTTTCATCTACATTTTGCTGTTGTAATAAAAATTTCCACAAGCCACTTAATGCTTGAGATCTTGCATATTAAGTTTCAATCTAATTCTAAAGTATGTTTTGTGGCCAAGTTATATACAACCTTAACTGTAGTACACATGGGCAACCACTATAGTAATTAAGCACTTATATCTGCCAGAGATGGGTAACAAGCTGGAACAGTAGCTGAACAAATTAGCACTCTACTGTGTTTATCTTGCTGCATTCAAATGACTGCAGGTTTTTTTGCCTGACAGCACCAGCTGGGTTGGGAATCATAACCATTGTTTATACTGAAGCTTAGAAATTCTAAGCTTCAGCATGCCCAATGAAATGATCACTCTTTAGGGAGGAGAAGAAAAGTTGCCTGCCTTTACTAAACTGAGACAAGCTGCTCTGCTATTGTAGATCACAGCTAACAACAGCTTTGCATTTTTGTATCAAAGCTCTCTAGTTTAACAGGTGTCATGACTGGTAGCAGTAAGGGTAAGCAACAACAGCAAGAGATCAGAAGTCAAGTTGTCACTTACTCTCTTAAAACTGTTCTTAGATTACAAATCAGCATGTCATAAAGAAATAGGCAATTAATAGTGAATGTCACTGACATTTAAAATTAGCAGGCCTAGTTACCAAGTAAACATTCACTTTGCATAGAGGTAAGTAAGTAGCAGTAAAAAGTGTAAGGCATTGAAGAATCAGTCTCAGCATGTTTGCAATGATATATATCCCTCTATTAGACCCTTAAAATATCTTATGGTGTGCTACAGCATGTACAGAATAATACTCCCTTTTATTTTATATGAACAATAGACAGTAACTCTGAATTTTGAAACTTGTTAATATCTTTCAACAGTTTAGAGAAAGATATTTAAAGCGCAGATAAAACCGTAGGCATAATAAACTTATTTTCTTGATTGACTATACACCCAGACTGCTGAGGTAAGAGACAATCATTCATACTACTGCTGTAACCATCTGCTTCACTGTTTCTCAGATTATGAATGATAGTTGATGAATGTATTTTATGAAAATGCATATACTTTACAAAGAGTGGCCTGTAATTATTTATGCATAATTAACTAGTTTCCCCATCAACCTATGAATGTAGGGAAAATATTGTTAATAGTCTTAGACAGTATGGGAGTGCAGGCTCTCTGGCACGTGAGATCTCTGGTCTCTGGTATGTGAAGTTTTAACAGGAAATAAACAGGCAGTCTCTCAAGTCTTGCAAGGGCTATCTCTTGTCAGCTGATATAGTCCCTCCTAGGAAGCTGAGGGCAGTCAGTACTTTGCATGATCAAGTTTAAGGATAGTGCTATGCAAACAGTGTGGTCTGTATTTTGTGTGAGATGTTTTGTTTTTAAAGATCCACTGGAAATTGATGCAGTAGACCAGAATGTGTCACAACCTAATATGGGTTTATGCATAACAATCAAGCAGGATACCCTTTTCTGTGCAAAATCCATGCCAAACCTGAATTCAAAGGAGCCTTGGGATTACAGTGCCTTGTTTCCCAGGGAAACACAGCACCAAAAGATCTGAAGGAGAAGTAGAGAAACTGATGAGCTGTGACTTCTCTATTCATCCACATTCTTCAGGGCAGTGAAGTCTGCTCAGTCTCTTGTTCATCAGCCTTGGCTGTACAAATGTACTGGATTAGATTCTTAGCCATGCCCATTGTTTGGTGTGGATCTAGCACGCTCGGCTACATTTCCCTGATTCTGAGTCTGTTTAATGACAGCATCAGCATAAGATTAGGGCAACTTTGGTTGGAGTGCTGGCTAGGGTTCAAGAGGCCACCAACCAGGGAATGAGTACCAAAATGTAACAGCATGTTCTATTTAAGACTTTATGACACATTACAACCTGCCTGACATCTGATACACAAGGTAAAGGTACCTGCCTGAATTTACGCTTTACATTTTCTGCCCCCTGCCCTGGCTTCCTCCTCTCCCCTCCCCTCCCTCTCTCTCCTTTGTTTTCCTAATTTCCAGCTATTTATTTTGAGTCTCCCTTGCTTACCTTTATCATTTCTTCACCATTTCCTTCCCCCCTGCCTCATTCCCCTCCTTCCTTCTATTCTCTATCCTTTTTTCCCTAATTTCCACCTATTTACATTTTTATTGACCTCCTGTCACACTTTTAGCTTCTTTCATTCTTTGGAGCACTCAGAACAACTACGGAGTCTCCCTGTGCTTGAAGAAGGGTGCTTATGCCCAAGAGCTTGCAAAGATCTTTGTTCCAACTACTGAATTGGTCTAATAAAAGATATCACATCTACCCAAAGAAGCTTGCCTGCCGATGTCCTTAGACCAACACAGCTACAACCAAAGATCCTGCAAGATTATTTACAACATAACATGGAAAACATATTGAAATGGGAAAGTCCTATGGAATGTAGTAAGATTTTGTGGAAATTAAAGTGGGATTATATAGAAAATATAGAAATATGTGATTGAAAAAATGTTAGCCATCTCACAGATTTTTTAAAACTCATCCCATAGGATTTAATAGTGAATTATATATTTGTTGTAGAATTTTGAAGAAATAAAATGTTAGAAGAATTGGCTAAATAGGAGCCATAAGACTACAAAATTCAGATTCATATATTTCCAGTCTCAAAAACTAAATATATTCTTGATATACCAAGACCCAATACTGCTCTTTACAATTTTTGATGCCACTCTCAAAATATGCTGTAATCACTTCCATGAAATGAATTTTAACAATTCACAGTATCATTCTAATGTTGCTTTATGGAAGAGAATATAAAAGTGACAATTCTTCCTCTTACTGTCAGATAAAAGGAAAAAAAAATATATCTTATGCATGAACAGTAATAATACTTTTCCAATTCACCCATATTATTCTAGCTTTATCATCTCAGTGCTTCTCACTGCTTTCATGCTCTGTGACAACTGCAAAAAAGAAATCAATGTATACTCTGAGCTTTAGAGTGCTAACCCTTTATTGTGCTGTGATGTTTGGTAAATTTTAATAAGAAAACATTAAAGTCTTTGTGTAAAATCACAATCCTTATGTTGAATTTCAAGTCTGTTACAAGGCCACTGAAGTTACAGGAGTGTTTTTAAACATTTTCCTGTAAAAACTAGAAAAGAATAACTCTTTGACAATTAATGGCCCCACTACAATATTATCCAATGATCACATAAAACTCAGAGGATTAATTTACTTTAGATGCCAGGGGCCCTGAAGGACTCATTTGCTAACTAGCTCATGGAAATAATTAATGCAAGAGGTCATGTGATCATTACATTAAAATGTTAGGAAAATAATTTCCTGGGAGTCTCCTTAGCACAAAATACAAGAGCACACAATCCACCTTTCCCACATTCTGCAGCATGAGCTCTAATTTTATTTAAATCCGATAGTTTGGGTATATATAGAAACATGAATTAATTTATAAATATTACAAAGCATTTCATAAGCATACTTGAAGACAGTTTTCTATAAAAGGAAGTAGATAGTTCTAGGGTACTAATGGGCTAGGGTACCTGATGGCTTCTGCTATCCTAATGCAGAAAGACTGGGAAGAGATGTTAAAACCATTATACTCCTCATACAAGAAATAGGTGAGGATTTTTTTCAAAATCCACCAGGAAATCAAAGGAAAGGTGCCCAATTAATGCAGCTGTGCATTTACTTTCTCCCCAAAGGGTAAAAGTTCATAAAAGTAATTTCTGACCAGACCCTACCAGGTAGTTGGCATGTATTAGAAACAAAAGGGTGTGTCTAGACAAGAACTCACAAATTATGAAATATCAGAGTTAAAATTGTCTATACAAATTAATTTAATCGCACTATGGAGGTGCATCATGATACAAACTACTTCTGCTTCCCCGGTACCATCAGATCTCTGTCTCATTCAGTGCACAATATAGACAGTGCTCACATACAATAAAGAGAGAGAATGTATTCTATGGGCACATCTACAGGTGCATTAATGTGCTGTAGTTACTGTAGATTAAGTTTAGTACCTGTAATAACAGGTACTAAGTCAATGCACAGTAATTTTTACCACTGCTTAGTAGTGCCAACACACACCTTTTTAGTAATGCTAATGCACAGTAGACTAAATCTACTGCACATTAGCATGGCTTTTAGCATGCCATGCTAATGCACAGTAGAATTCGCCTACTGTGCATTTAGCATTTTGTATAGACACACCTTGTGTGTAGGCCCATGCCTTACTCATATAACACTATTAAAATCTTACTCTGACAACAGAATTATTAATTCTCTCATGACCTTTTTATGGTATACATCACTGTGACATACAAGTGCTTCATACAGATGCTTTTATCTAAACAACCCATCTGCAATATATGGGGTTTCTATGATTCTGTTACTGCATTTTACAGATGGCCACTCAGAGTATTAAGTAAGAAAAGTAAAAAAAAAAACAAATAAATAAAAAAAGAAAGAAGCAATCTGCTGATGTTAGGTGCCTCATTTAAAATAGCTCTTTTTTTTCAGAACCCTTAGCACTATAACACTATGGTTGTTGATACACAAACAACTTACTTTGGATCAAGAAATGGGTGGGGAGTTACTATTCATTGAGCATGTTTACACATGCAATTAATGTGACTGAATATACTTTGGCTCAATTTGAGCCAGAGCAAACTAATCCTGACATCAGTGTCTACATGTGCAGTTAAGGGCAGTAATTTACTGCACTGCTGGATACCGCTTGTATCTGATGGGACTATCTGACACTGAAGTACATTACTCTACTATACCCTAATTGCTATGCACATGTAGACAATAATGCTTTACTGTGCAACAAATTAGTCTATTGTACAGTAAAACATCTCATGTAGATGCACCCATTATCTCCTCCTTCTTACTTGCTTATGTGCATGCTCTTACTATTTGGTCCTCGATGAAAGGTGAATTTACTGGTTACACTAAACTCTACATACATTTTCCCCCCACATGCTCAAAGCACAGCTCTCATTGACTTGATCTGCAGCTCTGAATGCTATGCAAATTGAACCAAAGGTTTCAAATTAAGTCATCTTGAAAATAAGATATATACAGTTAGTGATCACTGCTGAAAATTTGGTTGAAGAGAAATGCCCATCCTCACAAAAATATTCTGTAGTACATTTAATTCTCCAAGGCAATTCCCTGCCTTACTCACTACACTATTTCATACTTAAGCAACAAATGAAGTAAGGATACTATAGTCTCTTTCATTACACAACACTGATTCATCCCCAGAGCAGGTATATACTGGACACATCTACACGTGCAATTAAGTGCCTGAATGTAAATTGCTCTTGGGTGTATGTTTACATGTGTGCTTGGCTTGGGAGCAAATCTGAGTCTGACAGGAGCAGTCAAGTCCAGGGCTTCTCCTGTCCTGATCTGCCCCTCTGCAGCAACCAGAGGGAGCTCCAGGATCCATTGGGTGCCAGCCCCAGACTGGCAGGGGGCACTGGGGACAGGTCCAGACTAGGAGGAGGCACAGGGATCAGACCTGAGCTCCAGGATGCAGCTCCCAGCTATCTCTGAACTATCACAGTGGCAGTGGAGCCCAGAGCTTCCCCCGCAGTGCATGTTCTGCAGCCAAGTGAGAGACACTGAGGTGCAGGGCAGCAGGGACCATGCAGCAGCCCCAGGGCTGAGAATTGCCCTTGCACCACTGAGCAGCCAATCCTGACCCCAGCTGCACTGTCTGGGTCCCTGATCCCCTGCAGTACCTGGTATAATGGTATCACCAGCCATGCTAGTCTGTGAGGCTACTGCAGAGCAGGGGTTTGAACTGGCATGCCTCTGGGCCAGCCACCCACTTTGTGGTTATCATGCTGGTTTGGGGCTGTGCCTAGTGTACCTGAAAAGTTCTCAGCAAGTGGCAGGAAAACACTGGTGTTCCCAGCCCCTGTGTTTCCTTGCTTTCTGCCTGGGAGTATGCAGCCCAAGGCAGAGAGCAAGGATCAGACAGGTATGGGAATGCAGGGCCTGCGTACACCAGCACTTGGCTTCCCCATGCTAAGAGCTTCACAGGTGCACTGTGCAGAGCACTGTGCCAGCGTGGTAACCATGCAAGAGGTTGCAGGCCTAGAGACACGCCAGCACAGGAGCCGCAGAGCCACAGAGCCAGCCACAGCTGGTGATATGCAAAGCCAAGCTCCGCTATTATACCAGGTACTGCAGGGAAACAGGGGTCCGGACAGCTCAGCTGTGGATGGGATCAGCTGCTCAGCAGCACAAGAGCAGTTCCCAGCCCTGAGACTGCTGTGTGGCCCCTGATGCCCTGCATCCCAGCACCTCCCTCTTACCCAAACACCAGTGTGACCCCCTGCTTTCTGGACTGACCAGAAGCAATTTGCTACACATCTAGATGTGTGGTTTGGCACATTAGTTTAGCATGCTGTTTTCTAGTACCTGTATCTATCAGTACTAGCAACTGGCTCATTAGACTAATCTAATGTGCAGTAACTGGCATGCACATGTAGACAGTGATGCTTACATTAGTCTAATGTACAGTAAAGCAAGTAGACACACCCACTGTGAATGAGGGAGGGATCATGAGAAGGGGGGGTATTACATCATTAAAAACTATTATCATGGCATATGCACCAGGGAAGGGAGAGATTTAAGGTTAAATAGATATATTTTTTATAAATTTTGAGTTTTTATATTTAAACTTTAACTTTTTGTTTAGACTGATACTAGATGAAAAAAGATATTTCTTAAGTGGGGTTTCATAAATGTTTGCTGACAGGCAGTGGAATAGCCATATTCTAGAACGTGAATTCCCATTCTGGGTTCTGGAGGGGAATGGACAGAATTCTATGCACACTGAAATCCTGTATCTTCCCCATTCTTTTCTTTACACTTTAGTTCCATTCTCCCCACTTAGGGACAAAGAAATGTATTGTTACCTACTCTCATTTTTCAGAAATGGTAGAACTGTATTGGTTGAAATAACTAAGCATATCATATTTCAGCTTGAATGGTTTGGGTTTGGCAAAGTTATAAGCAACTGAAAATGGGTCTTTTAGGGTGTTTATACATGTGCTCCAGGAATTGGGGGGGCCACTCTAATTAAAGCACCTAGAGCATTACGTGTATCAGTGTCCCTGCACTGAAAAATGGCAGTGGGGGACACTTTTAATATTCATTGAACAAGTGTTAGTTGAAGCACCTCTGCTACCATTTGTCAGAGTGGAGACACTGATACACATGATGCTGGAGTCTGCTGGAGTGATGAACTGTAATTACAGTGCATCGGAGCAGCCTCACTGCACATGTATACGCACCCTATAATAAACAGTACTCTGAGCCATGCCTATAGTATTGTTGTCACCTGCATATACTAATTGAAAGCCATCAGGAAATGTACACTGCTTCTATTATGAGAATCAGTAAGATGGTCCACTTTGTCTTGTGCTAGATTGATGTGACATCCTGTCCTTCAAAGTGTCACTCCCATAGCACAGTGTCTCCTACTGATAGAAAAAATTGGTGCAGCCTTTGTTGGCATGCATTTTTCAAATATAAATGTATATGGTAGGTATGCCAGTAAGCCTCTGTTCGTGTTCCAACCACAAGACAATTTCATATCAGAAATAACTTATTAACTCTCCCAACTAGGCTAAAACATGAGCCCAAAGTGAACTGAAATCCAAATCATCCCATCCAAAAAACAGCATGAATTTCATGCAGCTGAGAAAGCTTGGCAGGGTGGTTGATCTCTTTGGAGGGCATTGTCCAAAAGACATTCTCCTTTTCAAAACAAATGCCTGCCAATCCTTGAACAAGAGCTGAGACTTGCAGCAGTCCTGAAGGACAGGCTTTGCTCCTTAAAAAATCTGAATTCTCTACCAACCTAAGTAATTCACATGAGTGGCTCAAGGAGTCATGGTTGCATCAACAGGAAGAAAGAACTGTTTCTGGGAAGAATTAAAGAAATAAGAGACATGAGTTTTAAACCTGTCTCCTGGTCCTATGGCTGATAAATGCTATATAGTTATGCAATTTCAATATACTTGCTATTTAATTAAAATAGAGGAATTAATTTTTTGGTGCAAATAATATATAAGTAGGTAAGTAAATGAATAAATACATAAAAATTGAATATCCCCAGAAAATGGTTGGAAGAAAAGTAGAGGTTTACTGGCATACATGCCAAATACATTTATATTTAAAAAATGCATGCCGACAAAGGCTGCATCAATTTCTGCTGAATGAATTATGTCACCCTGATAACCCCCTGACATGGTACATAGAAAGTGGGGGCTTGTTCCTTCAACCTTCATAGATTTCATAGATTTAATAGATGTTAGGGCTGGAAGGGACCTCGAAGATCATCAAGTCCAGCCCCCTGCCCCAGGGGCAGGAAGTTAGCTAGGGTAAAAGGACCCCAGCAAGATAAGCATCCAAGCGTTTCTTGAATAAGTCCAGAGTAGCACCTCAAAAGAGATCAACCACCCTGCCAAGCTTTCTCAGCTGCATGAAATTCATGCTGTTTTTTTGGATGGGATGATTTGGACTTCATTTCTCTTTGGGCTCATGTTTTAGCCTAGTTGGGAGAGTTAATAAGTTATTTTTATTAACTTATAGTAAAAAGCCTACATCACCTCTGGAGGGAATCTATTCCAGGTCTTGGAGGCTCGGACAGTAAAGACATTTTTTCTTATGTCCAGCCTAAAACAGTCTTGGAGGAGTTTATGACCGTAGGTCCTTGTTTTACCTTGGGGCGCTCTGGTGAACATTCTCCCAGATCCTGATAAACACCCGTTTTGTACCTATAGGTAGCCACCAGGTCCCCCCTGAGTCTGCGCTTTTCCAGACTGAAGAGTCCCATGGCTCTCAGCCTCTCTTTATAAGACCTATTCTCTTGCCCTCTGATCATACACGTGGCTCTCCTCTGGACTCTCAAGCTTCTCGACATCCTTCTTGAATTATGGAGCCCAGAACTGGATGCAGTACTCCAGCTGCGGCCTCACCAAGGCCGAGAACAGCAGGAGGATGACATCCTGTGATTTATTTGAGAAGCATCTATGGATGCAAGCCAGAGTTTTGTTTGCTTTACCAGCTGCGACATCACATTGGTGGCTCATGTCAATCTTGTGGTCAATCATGAACCCTAAGTCTCTTTCAGCAGTGGTGCTAACAAGCATAGCACTGCTAGGCCTATAAGTATACCTCAGGGGGTTTTTTTCCCAAGGTGGAGTACCTTGCATTTGTCAGTATTGAACATCATCAGGTTTGTGTCCACCCACTTACTGGATCACTAGCCTGTCCTCAGTTGTGCACACTATGCCCCAAAGTTTAGTGTCACTGGTGAACTTAGCCAGTGCACTTCTGTCACCAATGTCCACATTGTTGATAAAGATGTTGAATAGAACCAGTCCAAGGATAGAGCCTTGGGTGACGCCACTGGTTATGGCCTGCCATAATGACTTGCTGCCATCAACCACTACTCTCTGGGTCTGACCTTGGAGTCAATTTCCCAGCCATTGAACTGTGGTGTAGCTGAGGCCACAGTTGGCCAATTTTTCCATGAGGAGGTCATGGGACACCAGATCAAAGACTTTTTTAAAGTCCAGGTATATGACATAAATCTCTTCTCCCTTTTCCAGGTGATATGTCACCTCATCATAGAAGGAGATGAGCTTGGTCAAGCAAGACCTACCCACAACAAACCCAGGCTGGCTATCCCTCAGGATCCCGCCCTTCCGTTATATGAATAGTTCTATTAAACAAAGACAACTCTCATGAGTTAAATGTCACTCCTACAGGTAACAGTTGTATCGCATGCAAGCTGCTACAAAAAAAAATACACTTCTGTAATGTGGACAGTGCTGCTGTATTCATGGTTCTGGTGTCTTGGAGTACTTCCTTAGACTAAGAAGGAATCATGAAAGGAAATTAACCAAATGGATTAGGGCATCCACTATCTCCCAACAAGACAAAAACAGAGTAATAAATTGATACTATGCGTTACACTTGCAAGACTCACAAAATTAAAGTGATTACTTTAATCAAAGACAGCAAAATGCT
The DNA here is from genome assembly GCF_001723915.1 of Gavialis gangeticus. Taxonomy (NCBI): domain Eukaryota; kingdom Metazoa; phylum Chordata; order Crocodylia; family Gavialidae; genus Gavialis; species Gavialis gangeticus. Next base: position 145,285,703 of record NW_017729022.1, read on the forward strand.
TACCTTAATGAGAAAGTGTCCTGTTTCCTTAGAGAAAAGGTTATACTGATCATATGGACTAACTGAGATGGGAGATTTATATTTAAAGAAAAGAAAAATACACACAAATGCAAAGAGAAAAAAAGCTAGAAGATGAGTATACAGTGAAAGGCAAGATTATTCATTTCAGGCATTTATAATCATGTATATTTGAAAAAAGTTTATTTATTGAAGAGATTATAGAAGCTATACAAATGCAGTTCATGGTCCAAGTTTCTTTGCCAACAAGTGATGTAGGCAAAGTGAAATGTTTCTCTGAATGCCATTGAGGTTACCTGTCATTTTCTGAAAGGGTAGAAGAGACAGGACTATGTTTCTTCCAGAATGATGGCAGTGTCACTTCTTTTGCTGATAAACTCCAGTTCTCTAGAAAATAGGTGACTAAGACCTAAGATGGTTCCTATCTCAAATGTACCAGCACTTATCCATTATGTGAATGATACTGACAATAAAAAATGCTCTCTAAGATGCTGTTGGCAATCGCTTCAGTCTTGTAGGGTATTAAATTCAAATCAAAGACCCCTTCTTTCTCCTACAATATTTTCTATCAAGATTAAACTGCTTAAGAGTTGTATAAATTCATTAAAAACATTTATTAGGCTTATAAACTAAAAACTAAGCTCCAATTTTAGGAGGAGTAATTCCTTCTGAAACAAAGGAAAATTGTGGCTGCTAATTCAAAAAAGTTGAACTACACTTTTGTCTCTATCCCTTCTTCTTCTTAACATGCACAGTTATATATAGGTTAGTGAGGTTTATACCTACAGTCAACTGCCAGTGAAGCAAATGCAAACTGTGTTTGAATAAGAACTGTGGGCTTTGGCCCATATAACATGGGTAAAAAATATTACATGATTCAGGAAAAGAAAAATTTGGGACCAGAAATAAGACAAACTTGTTAAAAAGAGAGAACAAGTGATTTCAGTAATTACTTATAAATGGGTATGATGGTTCTTCCATCAGGTTGTCTGACTTGAAACGAGATCATTTTTTTAAAAACATACAGTATCACTAGAATACAAGCTCTGGAATGGATACAAATTTTAATAGGTTAGGTTCTGTGTAATGCAGTCCACCAGACTCGAATATTATTTTTTTTTAAACTCTAGTCTTAAAGTATATCAATCTTTGAAGAGTTGTAACACAATGATTGTACAGGCTGAGTGAGTGAAAGTGTCTTGGCTTTCCTGCAGAGAATCTCCATAGACAGTGGGTCTCCATACAGGTGGTAGCAAGGATCCCTGTCTCAGGAAGCAAATCTAGCAAGAAATTCATAGTTAGATGTGCTTCTCTCAGAGGAGAATCATAGCCATAATTCCTGTAATCCAAGATGGAGACTTTTCCCCCATTCAACATGGGAGGAGGGAGGGCAAAACCCCTCATCTCAGATTTGAATTCCAGCCTGGAGTAGGTGGTTGCTGTGGCTCTGAAGTAGGAGCATCCCAAAGAAGGAACTGCCTCAGAGAACTGCTGTTCTCTTGTTCTTTCTCCCCATCTTATTGTTTTAAAGAAGGGTGCGGGCAGTTAACTTAATAGGTTGGGCAAGGTCACAAACCTGAAGAACAGAGTTAGTATGCAGATACAGCCAGAGACAATCTGAGCAGGGAGAGGGGCCTGGGGCAAACCAGCATGTCTGGGGCCTGGACACAAAGAAGCTGGTGGCAGCCGAGGGGTGGTGGGTGGTGGGCAGCCAGATGCAAAGCCAGCAGCGGCACAGAGTCTCCAGCCCTGCGGGGGGCCATGGCTGTTCCGCCCAGCTGCACAGGGCCCCCCAAAGCATAGGACCTGGAGCAGTTACCCTGTATCGCCCCCCTAGGGACAGCCCTGGTTACAGCAACAACAGAAACTAAACAGAGAATCTAAGAACTAAAAGCCAGGGCAGGAGTTGAGGGAAAAGCAAATTCAAAAATCAAACCATAGGTAAGGGACTAGACAATACAAGAACCAGTGCAGGTGTTGAAAGATGACTTAAAACCATCATTCTCACACAAGGTAAAGCCTTGTGGAGCATAAACAAACACAATTCAGCTAAGAAGTCTCAGCCAGGTTCTGCCAGGCTCAGTTGCCATCAGCCAATAGCACAATCAGGCACAGCTGGATCCAGATAGGATTGTTCCAGGCCTGGGTAAGGGTGGCTCATGCAGCGGGGGAGAGCACACAGGAGACCATGTGACTCTTGCCCTGACCTGGGTCTGAGCCACAGCTGCAGCCTGTCCCAGGCCAAGTTTAGGGCTGGAGCAGCTGCTGCCACTGGGTAGCTGGTTAAGCTGGGGCCAGAGCCACCATGCACTCCGTGCCCCTGGTTGGAACCAGAGTTGGAGGTGCTGAAGAGGGTAAGTGGGAAGGGGAGGAAGGAGAGGGGGTTAGACAATGGGTAGATTGGCAGCAGGAGCAAAGGGCAAGATCTGCTTTCCCTGCTGCAGTGGTGGTAGGGGGATGAATTTAAGATTACCCTCCAATAATTAGATCTTAGACATGGAAGATTCTAACAAACTTATAATTTTCCATGTCTAGAATCTAATTATGGGGGAGGTTGTCTTAGATTCAAAGTAGTCTTGGACTTGGGTAAGTATAGTTTTTTATACCACTACCAGTGGCAGGAATGGGAAGTACCTTAGTAATATTGTCTACCAGGTTTGTACTTGTATCATTATTCCATGGAATAAGAATGGCTGTGCTAACCCACCAAGAATTACACCATGCAGGGTAACCTAACCAAAAGAATCACCCCCTACAGAGAGGGAGATTTGGCCAGTTTCTGAAGTTATATCATCCAGTCCCCAAATTTGAATTTTGTAAAATTCAATGGTGTAAAATGGATAAATTTAGAAAAAGCTGGAGAGTGTTCCAAGTCATTCCCATTGGTTGTTGCCCCCCTGCCCATTTATTTTAACCCTGACAAAAGTGCAGACACAGCTACTTTGTGTTGCATGGCACTCCTAAAGAATCTCAAACAAACTGAGCTTAATCGAAAGAAGTGTGAAATCACAGCAAAGCCAGGGTTTCCTGTTTTGCAGATGGTGAGCTGCCAGAAAGGATCAGCGCAGACTTAATTACAAGGATGATCAGAAAAGTCAGGCAAGATGGGAAGCTATGTGTTATAATGTAGGCAGGCCATTACATAACAGCAAGGCTGTTATAAATGTAGTGCAATATGAATCAGCACACAGAAAATGGCACCACGCAGACTTCCCTCCACCCTCTCCCCAAAGTGCAGGGATTAAAAAAAAAATCAAATTGGTTGCCATAGGCAATTAAAAAAATAGCTTCTTCTCCTGATTCTCCTTCATTTCTCCCCTTCTGTTCAATGGTTTTAGATACAAGAAGAGCCACTACTGGCTACCATACTGCATTTTCTCTTGTTGTTCCAGCCATTTGTATTTTACCTCCTGTACAATATTCCTCTGCTCAGGCTATGGTCAAGTGCAGAAACACAACACTAATTGAAATAAAATGCTAGTAAAGGAATGCAGTTATCCCAGTTGCCATTATATAAGTATCCTCTCATAGGCAGCAGTAAACCTTTTTTAAATTTACACCAGGGTAACAGCCAAGATTCAGCTGGGGTGGGATTTTGATAACAAAGAAGATGCAATTCAGGATCAAGATTGCTCCCAACTCCTCCTCCTCTTCCTCTTTCCTCTCTCCCACACAATCCTTTCTTTTGGGATTAGTTTTTATGGTAAAGCCAGGAAATGTTCTTTCTAAAAGCATCCCAGAGAAGAAACTGTTTCAGAGAACTGTTGTTCTCTTGTTCTTACTGCCTCTTATTGTTTTAAACAAGGGTGCGGGCAGTTTAACCTGGTAGATAGGGCCAGGTCACAAACCTAAAGAACAGAGTTAGGCAGTTACAGCAACAACAGAAACTAAGTAGAGACTCTGAGGACTAAAACCCAGGGAAGGATTTGAGAGAAAACCAAATAAAGAAATCAGACCAGAGGTAAGGGTTTAGACAACACAAGAACCAGTGCAGTTGCTAGAACATAAGACTTAAAACCATCATTCTCACACAAGGTACAGACTTGTGGAGCATTAAACAACCACAGTTCAGCTAAGGAGTCTCAGTTGGGTTCTGGCAGTCCCAGCTGCCTTCAGCCAATAGCACAAACAGGCACAGCTGGACCCAGTTAGGGTTCGGGTGGCTTTTATAGACCTGCAGCTGGATGCAATTTTCCAGTCCTAACCCTCTCTTACGCAGACCTGTGGACAAAATTTAGGGTTTAGACTGCAACTTCCCTGGGACAGGGACTAATTCTTTTCATAGTTCTGTAAAACCCTATGTACAAGAATGGTATTAATAATAAAAACAAGCTGAGTGCTTGAAACTGAAACAAATAAACAGAAACTAGGCCAAGATCAAAGATATCTGAAAATAAAATCTACCTAGGTTTTTATACTGTGACCATCACACGTATGATGGAGAATTATTACCTTGATATTTGTGTTCTCAGTTTAAGTAGCTATTTGAAATGCTAGCTTCAAGCAAAACAATAAGAACAGAAAAAGCCTTAAAAATAATTATTTTATGCAAATACGTCATATTTACTCATATATTTCTTTAAAAAAAAGAAACAGAAGTGAAATAGTAAAATACAGAAAATCTGTGCAGCATAAAAAAGACTATTGCCAAATAGAATGCATTTTTTTCCAAAAGGTATCTTTGTCTTTCTACAAAAGGAGATAGACGATTTAGAAAATTCAAAAGGATTACATATATAAGGGTACTTCTCCTACCCAGTTGAGCAGCAGGATTTTGAACAGTAGTCTATATTGAAACATCATTCTAAACTACATTGAATTTGCAAGTGGAAGAAGGATCCAATATTTGTGGAATGCTGACTGGGAAAATCTCAGTTACAATCTATCTCAAATTTGAAAACTGGAGAATATTTTTTGACAGCAAGAATCTTTAGCAAGTACTCTACAAATGTACCAAAATATATATTCCTCGAGTCAGAGCCATATTAAGCATTGACAGAGGAAAGATTTTAATCAAGTGAAGTAAAAAGTGCTGTACTAGGATACATCCTTTACTTAGCTGTTTCCTGCCTTCTTGAAAACAGAAGCAAGAATGATCTAAAAACTAGAAGAAGTATTTGAATGTCAGGACATCAGAGTTCTCTGACTCCAGTGTATCAACTAATTTATCCTATGAATTAAGGTAAATCACAGAATCTCTGTCTCAGATGAAGTCTCTATAGCACAGAACTTACTGTACCTACAACTCAGGGGTTCTGTAAAGCTTAGTTAACATTTACAAAATGCTTTGAAATTTTTGAATGAAAGTTGTTTTCATGGTATATAAAACAGAAAAGGGAATAACATTACAACTGCTGAAGGCATGAAGTGATAGAATGATGTAGTTGTGATGGTCCAGGAATTATGTGAAAGGCAAGGATTTTTGGGGGTGATATCTTTTATTATTGGACAAAGAGGATTATTAGGATAAAGTTGCATTGCAAAGCATCCTTCAGGTTTAAGGATGATATCAAGCATACAGATTTTTAAGTACATTGGGTAGAGCTTGGAAATTTGAGGTTGGAGAGAATTTTCCAGGAGTGGCAGACAAATAAATGAACACAGTGGGCACATCCAGAGAAGCCCACATGTGTCCCTTGCCACATCTCAAAGCAGCTTGAGATGCAGCAAGAGACATGCCGGGTACAAAAAAACATTCCCCACACTGCATATTTGCAGTGAGGGTTCAAAATTGGATACCTGGATATCCAGGCATCAAAATAAAACACAGGGGGAAAAAGTGGGGCAGGCAACCAGAGGCTTAGCTCCTCCAATGAGATACTTTGGTAGCCAGCCAGAATATCTATATGGCTGCCCCTTGCCTGGGTGCTGAAGCACGCTGCCTCAACATGCAGGGCAGCCTGAAGCTGTGCAGCCTGCATGGACCTCGGCTCCATCCCAGGTAAGTAAGAGACTGGGGGTACGGGAGGACTGGGGGGGTGCTGTGGGAGTGTGGGGGACTGGGAGTGTGGGGCAGGGTGGCTCAGGAGGAGTGGGTTCCCCCTTCCCCCTGCATGGCCCACAGTCTCTTTCCCCCACAGCAGCAGCCCATCAGGGTGCTTGGGGACCTCCTGGAAAAGCCCCTTCATGTGGTATGGGGCAGTGTGGCTTGGCCCTGGCTGCCTGGCACCCAGTGCTGCTTGTGACAAATTGCGCAGGTCCAGCCCACCTCAGCACAGTGCCATGCACATTCAGAAAGCTTCAGGCCACTTGGGCTGTCACCCAGAGCCGTGCACTGCTCACAGGGACTACCTGTCATGCCGGACCGGGTCCTGTGTGCATGGGCCCCATGTGCTGTCAGGCTGCATCATGCTGGACTACACCCGTGTAATGTGGCAGAGGCTGTACCTGGTGCCAGGCAGCTGGAGCCAAGCTGTGCTCCCTGTGCTGCTGTGCACCACACACTGGGTCTGTGCCAGGAGGCTGAGCACCCTGGTGGCTGCTGTTGCTGCTGCCGGTGAGCTGTAGGCTGTGCAATGGGGCTCTGGGCCCTGTAGAGGGGTCTGTAACCCTTGTGGAGGGGCAGTCTGTGAGCTGTGCAGGGGGCCTGTGTCCTGCAGGGGTCAAGGGACCCACCCATCTTGAGAAGCCCCCCAGTATACTCCCCCACACCCACAGTCCCCCACAAACCCCACACCCCCAAGTCACCCCCACAAATCCCTCACTCACGTATCTGGCCCTGTGGGTCAGGAGTGAGGGGATTGGGGCAAGGGGCAAGCTGTGAGTTGAGAGTGGGGGGCAAGGGCAGGGGCAGGGCACTGGCATATCAGTACTGCTCAGTGCTGCACACCCTGGTGAGTGAAGGGGATAGGGGCAACTGATTTTTCTATGACAAAAAAAGCCAAAAGTAAATGCCAAAGTGTATAGATATTTAGAATTTATTTTACTTTGATGATAGAGGCACTGGTAGGCTTCCAAATTGTTATAAACTTGTAAATGTATCAATAAAACATTGCCCAACTGATCCCCCTATATAGTGGTATTTCATTTTAATAGTGAAAGAACACTATTTTGGGTATTTTAATGAAAGAATTTGGGTTTCTTATCAGAGAATTTTCAATTTTTAAACAGGGAACAGCAGGATCTCTGCTGGTGAGACAAGTGGAGAGACCCAGACAGAGGAGCCTGTCCAGGTCTAGCACTGGGGACCCAGCTGGAGGGCAAACAAGGTGGCTGACCTGTTGGCCATTTGGGGCCAAGATGACACACTTGGATAGTTCAGAGCGGGCCACCGCAAGGAGCACATATTCTGAGCAATAGCTGCCCAGCTGGCAAAGTGGGGGCACACCAGCCAGGTCTGGCAGGCATGCAGCTTTGGGGGTGCAAGTCCAAGGGCATGGGTGCTGTTGCAGGTGGCAGCAGGTCACAGCCAAGCAGCAGCCCCACAGTCAAACTGCTGCAGTGGGTAGTGGGGGCAGGGGCCACTTCAGATGAGGGCTGCTTCAGCAATCCAGCTGGCACAAGGGGTAGTGTCCCCAGATACCAATTGCCTGGGCCTCATAAGCAAGTAGCCCAGAGCTGCTTGCCAGGGCAGCTTTTTATACTGTTGGGGCCAGCACCTGTGGTGGCCCCAGCCTCTAGCTTCCACTGGCTGAAGATCTGGGAGGAGCTGGGCAAGGTTATTTTGCCCCAAATGGCACAACTTACCCCACACCAAAGTGCATGTCCAGGCATGTGCTCTGAGGCAAAAATCCCTTGCTCAAATTTGTGCCACTCCTATTTGAGCTGCTGCAAGTGCATGTGCCTGCATATGTGGACACACCCAGTGACTCTAAACCAAGGTGCCATGACACCCTGGAGTGCCATGTGATCCTTTCAAAGGTGCAGTAGCATGCTCAATGTTATCACTGTTTACATGACTCCCAAGATAAACTCAGAGATTTCAAACAGAAATCCATAGTTGTCACCTTTCTGCGTCTTTGCAGTAGAAAAACTACTTTATTATTTTTATGTAGGCAAATAAGAGTCAAAACTAAAAACTGACATTTTCCAATAGGTGTCTTAAATATAAAAAGCTTGAGAACCACTGAATTAACAGAAGAAAAGAAGCTCAATTACCTGTAGATCAAGACCTATCAAAAGGAGAGTTATTATCACTGTAGCGTTCAGGAAGAATTTCAGGAATCAGAGCTTACAGTGTGTTACAAAGGCTATGGACAAGAGTTACATATAAACCAATTTAAGTAATCATAAATTGGTTTAAACCTGTAACACAACAGAAGCTCATTGCACATAAACCAGTTTCAAAATGGCTGAACCTGGTTTAAGATAAACCTGGTTGAATGTAGTATCAGACTTAACTGATTTGGGTCAAACTGGGTTATGAAATGTCTATCCCAGACCCCTTGCTGGTTCAAGTTAAGTCACAGTCCCCCAGAATGCTTTCCAGCCCTGGGCTGATCAATGCTATCTGCTCTAGCAGAGGAGGGTTGGGGGGATGGGTAAGGCATGGACTGACCCCCAGCCCAGGCAAACTCTGGGTGGAATCTGCCAGGGAGCGGGGTAAAACCCACCTTCCCCTGAGTACAGACCTGCCTTGCTGCTAAACTTACTGAAACTTACTCCTGGCTGCAACTATGGGCTACAAGCCCCTGAGGCACCTGGAAGCAGGAAGAGGAAGTGATAAACAATCCTGCAGTGTCCTGCTCAGGACTGCAAATCCCAGAGACCTCAGAAGCAGCAGGAAGAGGAAGTGAACACACAGCCCATGCTGGCTACATGTTGGAGATGCATGCTGTAGCACCTCCTGGCTTCTGGCCTGAGCCACGGCGGGCATGTGATTGCATTTCCCGAATCAGAAGTAAATGAGTATCCAGTTCTTTCTCAGTTTAATCTCTGCAGCTTAGACTAACCTGCAAAGACTGAATTGATTCAGCTTCAGGCTTTTTGACTGTCTGTACTTAGCCAAAGTCAATATCAAATGTTCAGTCTTTGGTTCCTATTATCCAGCTAGTTTATGATTTTTTGTTCCCAAGCTTGCCTTTTAAAGGTGTTTGGTAGATTTCCCTTGAACACGAAGAGAGTGAAGTAAAAAAGGGTGTGGTTGTTCTGTGAAAAATGTGTTTATATAGATGCGTGTGTGTGTCTCTGTCCTTTATATTTTTTTCTGTGAGCATTCATTCTGCAGCATAGTGGCTCCTTAGTTTCACCCACATAGTTACCATGAGGACACTTGATGCTTTGGATCAGATATGTCACATTTTGGGAAAGGCATGTGTAGGATTGATGGATTCTGATGAATCATTGTGGGTGGTGTTGATTGTTGTGGTAGTGAAGATGTGTTGACAGGGTAAGCATCTATTGTTAAGGCAAGGCTGTGTATTAAGGCAAGGCATTTGCTATCTTTTGAGCAGTGAGGAGTTTGCTTCCAATCATGAGCTGCACAAAGTAAAAGGTTGTTTGAAAGCCAGGAGTGAAGGGCCTGGGAATATTTCTCTTGAGGTCTGATCTTCTTTTAGCATAGACTGTAGTTGTTTGATGATTCGTTTAATCAGTTCCAGTGTGAGGTGTCAGGTGACTACCAGCTTTTGTTCCCGAGCTCACCTTTTAAAGGTGTTTGGTAGGTTTCCCTTGTGTGTGATCATAGGTGGGGTTCTGTATTTAGCAAGCAGATTTAGTTTGGCCAGGTGCACATCACAAGTGTAGAGCATGTGTGGTGGTACTCTAGGACCTGGCTATAGAATACAGTTCTTTTAGTGTGCTTGGGTTGATTGCTAGTCTTATGGACATAAGTATGATGGTCTGTGAGTTTTTTGTATATGGTTTGTAGGTGCAATCTCATATGTGTATCATGGTGTCTAGAAAGTCAATGTTGCTGTAGGAACATTTCAGATAAAAAATGTTTGAGGGATGATACTTGTTAAAGCTGTGATATAAGTCAATAAGTGAGTCCAAGTGTTCAATCGAAATGATAAAAATATTATCTATATAATGCAAGCATAGTACAGATTTGATAGTATAGTTTTCTAGAAATCCCTTCTTTGAGTGGTTTATGAAGACATTGGCATATTAAGGGACTATCTTTGTGCCCATATTTGTGCCCATTGTTTGTAAGAAGTGTCAGTTGTTGAAAGTGAGGTTGTTGT
>NW_017729022.1:145300844-145301830 GCF_001723915.1 Gavialis gangeticus
ATACTCAATCTGTTTGCCTTTAAAGAGGAATAGCTTATTGTAAGATTGAAGCTGTTTTCTACCTGCCTTCCTCTGCCCATAGCAAAAAAAATGTCCTTTTTTGGGTAACATTGTAGTAAAATTCCTTGCACGTAGAATATTTCATGGGTGGTTGAGGATGAAGTGGATGATTAATTTAGAAAAGTGTTGTTGGAAGTCTAAATGTATTCCATGTTTTTGTACATATTGCAGGCAGACAGCTGTGTCTTCATGGTATGGGGTGTTAATGTACAGAATGGACATCTGTGGTTGCGAGCATGGTCTTCTCAGGGAGGAAGCTGTTGTTCTGGATTCTGTTGATATGGAATATATTTTCAAATTTATGAAGTACAAGATAGAAGAGCTTTAACTCTGTAAAATAACCATTTTTCTTATATTTAGAAGCTGGTTCAACATTTCATTCTTGATGTTCAACTGGATGTTTATGGTAGCAGATTAAATGAACTTCAAAAAAAAGATTAATCAATGTGTTTCCAATTTTATTAGAGTTATACTGTTCTTTATTTTTTTTTCCCATTGAAAGTACAGGTGGGCTAATGGATAGGTTTAATTATAAAAACAGTAAAATGCTTGTACCTTTCCACCTCTTCCTATTTGTAAAGTAGGAGTCTTACAGTAGTATTTTTAAGGCAATTGAAAATACTTTTCAGACTATTTCTTTGATTAATAATGAACCCTTTTGTGCTTACTAATTAACATGGATTTTTAGTTTATAAAATCATTGAGTAAATTCATTAGGAATATTATTCTTATTAACAAGCCAAATATCAGATGGTGGGTTTAAATTGGGAAGTGGTCCAGTTATGTTATCAGTTATTTCGAAGGAAAGGCAGCAAGAGGGCACAGCAGCCCCCCTGGCTCTCCAGGGACCTAGCAGACCTCCTAAGGCTAAAAAGAAAAGCCTACAAAGGATGGAGGATGGGGTTCACCTCAAAGGAGGATTATTC
>NW_017729022.1:145302149-145308310 GCF_001723915.1 Gavialis gangeticus
GGCTAGTAAAGCAACCAAAATGCTGGCTTGCATCCATAGATGCTTCTCAAGCAAATCCCGGGATGTCATTCTCCCCTTGTATTCAGCCTTGGTGAGGCATCATCTGGAGTACTGCATCCAGTTTTGGGCTCCACAATTCAAAAAGGATGTGGAGAAGCTTGAGAGAGTCCAGAGAAGAGTCATGTGCATGATCAGAGGTCAGGAAAACAGACTTTATGACAACAGTCTGAGAGCCATGGGGCTCTTTAGCCTGGAAAAGCACAGGCTCAGGGGTGACCTGATGGCCACCTATAAGTTTATCAGAGGTGACCACCAGGAACTGGGGGAACGTTTGTTCACCAGAGCACCCCAAAGGATGACAAGGTTGAACGGTCATAAACTACTGCGAGTCCATTTCAGGCTGGACATAAGGAAGAATTTCTTTACTGTCCAAGCCCCCAAGGTCTGGAACAGCCTGCCATCGGAGGTGGTTCAAGCACCTACATTGAACACCTTCAATAAAAAATTGGATGTATCCTACGACCCCAGCTGACTCACTGTCCCTCAAGCAGGGGGCTGCACTCAATGATCTTCTGAGGTCCCTTCCAGCCCTAATGACTATGAAATCTATGAACTCTTCACATTAGAAATATGAATTTGATTAGATTCATTGATCTCCAAGTATCTGGTAAGCATGTTCTGACTTCCCAACTATTCAGGAGTACAGGAAGTTCTTTGAACTATCTAAGCAATCAAGCAATCTCCAAAGAAGTGAGGAGCTTATAAGAAGCAAGCTACCGAGACCTGACTGAAAAGTATATAGGTAAATAATTAAAGCATAAACTGGAGTTGATGAATACTAGCAATTTTTTTAATGTTAGCTAAATACTATTGTAAGCTAATATGTTGAACCAAACATGCAGTAGTCTTTAAATAGATTGAAACTACAATAGTATGATTTGCCAGTTGCTTAAGGTGGCATCTTTCAGTATATTTCCAGGGGCTCCAAGGGTTATATACAATGAAATTTTGGAGAATATAAATTATGTGAACATATCAGTGCCAGGCAATGTGAAAGTGGTAATTACAATCAAAATTGACTAGCTGAGGCAATGGAAAGCAGGGGAGTGGGTAGCCATTTCAATTCCCATGAACAGTACAGTCTTAAAAGACCTGCCTAGTGTCTAGTTGGGCCCAAAGTGAAGATATACCATGACCTCAAGAGCTTGCTAGCTTTGATTACCTCATAATTTACACTTGTAAGACATTTAAAAAAGGCACAAAGTATCATATGATAAAGTATCATGATGTCATGACTTTTCATTCTTGCAGATGTAAATATATACATCTAAATAGCAACTGTCCTTGACAGACACAAATAATATTAAAAATTCATAGATTCATAGATGCTAGGGTCAGAAGAGACCTCAACAGATCATTAAGTCTGACCCCCAGCCTAGGTAGGAAAGATTGCTGGGTCAGATGACCCCAGCCAGATGCCTATCCAGCCTTCTCTTAAAGATCCCCAAGGTAGGGGAGAGCACCACTACCATTAGAAGCCCATTCCAAATTTGGGCCACCCTTACTGTGAAGAAGTTTTTCCTGATATCCAGGCGACATCTGCTCTCTGTCAGTTTGTGATCTTGTAAGTCAAAGTATATGTACAGCAGAAGACAACATACGTTATTAAAAGCCTGGGAATATGACTTATGAGGAAGGCTGACAGAACTAGAGTTACTTAGTCTGGACAAGAGAAGACCAAGGAGGAATTTCATAACTGTCTTCAAATACTTGATGGGTCATTACTTAGAGCAGTGGTTCCTAATCTGTGGTACACATACCACCAGTGGTATGCATACAACTTGTCAGTAGTACACATGCCCGAACCAGACCTTCTGCCTACACAGGTGGGAGTGAGGGGCCCATGTGTACATCTTCCCAACATACCCTATTGCACCTCACTCCCACCCTTCTGGGTGGCAGGGGCCAGTCTCATCAGCACACAGCTTCCGGGGCAGCTGCTGCTGCCACTGCTGCAGCCCCTGGGGACATGCTCCACTTCCCAATCTCCTGTTGGCTCTAGTCAGCAGGTAGGGAAGAGGTGAGGGCAGGGGCAGGGGCAAGGCTGCAGCTGAGCAGGAGTGCAGAGCATGGGACTGGGGCTGGCTGCAGCATCGAGCCCATGCCTGGGGGGTGGAGGCAGCACAGAGCTCAGGTGAGGGAGGTGACCCCTCCCCATACTTCCCTATGGTGCACAGCCCCGCAGGCAGTGGCAGCAGAAGATGGGGGCACTCAGGGAACTCATGCCCAGTGCAGGTGCCTGATGGCGCATGGCTGTGTCCAGCACTGCACATCACAGTGAGGAGCATAACCTCTGTTGGGCCATCTGTATCACAGTGCTGCCTGTGCTCACATGCAGCTCATCCAGTCACTGAGCACAAGAGGGAAGCCTCACATGCTGCATGGCATGGGAGGGAAGTCCCAGGCCTTCCCCTGGTGGGTGGGGAAGGTAGCCAACTCCAGCATGCAGGGCTGCCCTTCTGTGCCTGGTGAGTGTGGGGAGCATTGGTGATACAGACTGTCCGACACAGGATGTGCCTCTTGCTGCAATGTGCAGTGCTGGCTGGAGCGGCACCCTGCCAGGCTCATGTCCCCTGAGTGTCCTGAGCATCCCTGCCTGCTGCTGGACCAAGGGGAGAGTGCAGGGAGTTTCCACACTCCCCACCCTCCCTCACACCCCAGAAACCCCACATACCCATACCATGCCCCTACAACTTTCCACATATACACAACCTCCCAACATACCCTATGCTGCCCCACACACACAGTCATACCCTCTCACAAGCCCCCTCTACTATACACTGCCCCCCCCCACAAACACACACACACACATGCCACCTTAAGTGCTGGTGGTACTTAAGGTTGTATCATTTTAAATTGGTGGTATGCAATCTGTCAGAGTTTGGGAACTGCTTACTTAAAGGATGGTAATAGCCATTCTTTATGGTCATAGGGAGCAGGACTATTAGCAATGGCCTCAAGTTGCTGCAGAGGAAATTTAGGTTGAAGACTGAGAAGAACTTTTTAACTATTAAGATGTTCTAGCATTGGAACAGGCTACCTAGTGAAACTGTGCTCTTTTCAATCCCTGGACATTTTTAAGAGCAGGTTATACAGACACTTCAAGTGTGGGAAGATTTAGATAAGGATGATCCTGCTTTGAGCAGGGGGCTGGACTACATAACCTCATGAGGCCCCTGCCAGCCCTACTTTCCTGTGTGCACCAAAGGAAAACAATCTGAACATTTGTGACCAACTAGACAATGTTAAAAAATAACTAGAAGGCTTTAAGAAGGGGGATTTCTTTAGTTCTGTAACAGACAGCCTGGGTCCCCCTGTTCCTTTAAGGAAGAAGCAGCCCCGTGAGGAAGCACTGCAGGCCAGGTAGGGTGCAGCAGCAGCAGGTTGCTAGGGCAACAGGCCAACTAGCAGGCACCTGTAGGCATCCCAGGAAGTCTGCTGAATAGAACGGGGTAGGGCTGTGGGAAGATAAGCCCAGAGCCAGAGCTGGCTAGCTAGTTTCTTGCTGGCAAACAGGGTGAACAGCTCCCACCAGCAGAGCTCCTGAAGGGACTGCAGTACTGCATCTGAATCACCCATGAGGCTAGGAGAGCTCACTAGGATATAGCCCAGATCTGGGGGGCTATTGTAGCTGAACTGTGAGGGCAGGTTTTCCCTATTAAAGGGGCAGAGGGCTGCTTCCCCTTTATGTTTATGTTATATCCCAGGGGCTTAGTGTTTATGTTGAAGTTACACTGGCAATTTGGCTTGGGACCGTAGGGATGGTATACAGAGGTCCCATTGGGGCCTTAGGGGCATATGATTGCAGTGAGCCCTGCCAGGGGAAGGTTCAATGCAAAGCGATTGTTGAGTCCAGAGAGAGGCAGAGTGCAAGGCCACAGTGCCAGACAGGACCAAGGGCCTGGCACCTAAGAGGGGCCTAGCAAACAAGGACCAGGGTCCTGGTGCCCAAAAGGGCCAAACCAGAGTTAATGCCTCAAACCAGGTCTGACACAGTGGGCCCAGGTTAGAAGACCTAGCCAGAGTAAAGGGGCAGAGAGTGAAGAGCCTGAAGCCCCAACAAGAGAGAAGAATATTATGATAACACCCATGAGGCTTGGGGCATGGTGTAGGGTAGGATTAGAGCCAAGTAATTAGCCCTTAAGCAGGTGACCTGCGATGGCAGTTATAGAGTGAGACCCAGGGAGGGGCCTGAGAAGTAGTGAGGCCCAGCAGGATGCTGGGGAACCCTAGTGGGAGTTTAGTCAAACTGGGGTCATGTGAAGGCCCAGGGGCAGCCTCCCTTTTAGAACTATAAAGAAACATCAAGGAGGGCAGGTGAAATAGAAAGGATGGTACCCTATGGGCAGAGTGAGGCCTGGTCATGGAACCACCCCTGGAACCCCAACATACTACAGTTCAAGGCCTATAATGTTTATAAAATGTAAAACAAAGAGCTAAACCAGGACATTCTTGTGGACTAAAACATGCATATGTACTGCAATCTAACTTTTGCAAGTAAGTTATCTAAGGAGATAGTGGAAACTGGTACAAAAATCAAGTTGTAGTGGCTAGAAATACACAACAATAATCAAGATGGATTATCTAGAAGGGAACCACCCATAAGTCTCCACATTTTTCTATTGTCTGATGCTTAGGAATAAACAGTTTCATTTTAAAAAATTGGTGAAGTGGAAAAAAGAAGATGGGAATAGTAAAATTGCAGGAAAAAATCTGGTATTCCATGGCATCCATCAGGCAGACAGACCACACTGTCACAGCATTAGCAGAGGACTTCATAACAACTTTTTTACTCCAGTTAATGAAATCATTGGAAAAATTGTCACGCAGGTCATGTTCCCTAAGCTGCAATTTCTAGGTGAAAGATTCTGTCCTGAAAGTCAGTGCAGTTTTTGTTCAGGATGTTTCACCGTTAATATGATCTTTTCAGTCAAGCAACGGCAGAGAAAAATGAATACCACTGTACATAGCCTTCATCAATCTGATGAAGACTGTAACAAGGTTGTCTCCTCATTGGGTCTCTGCTGGCCACCCTGCTCCTGGAGTAACTGCCTGCTTTGCTCTCCTGCCATGCCTTGGTCAGTCCCAGTGCAGTCTGTTGGGTGTGTCCAACTACCCTTGACTGAGTGATTCTACTACTCACTCCTGGCCCCTCACTGGGCCACCATGCCTCCACTGGGCCTCCTCACTCACCCACACTCATGGGGCCACTCTATTCGTCATCCCTTTCTCCCCGGCTCTTGCTCCTCATCACCCCCAGGCTTTAGCTTGCCATCTGGGTGCAACCCCAGGTCTCTCCTCCGGCCTGTGCTCTACCTCAGGGCTCCTTAATGAGCATGGGCTCCCCCTGCTCATTAGAACACCACCAGGGATGTGGGCTGGGGTTATAAGGAGCCCCAAACTGCGTTTCACAAAGGAGTTATTTGGCCTGGCATTTCCTGGAGGCTGCCACTCCACTAGGAGCCCCACCAAACCACTCTTCCCTGGCAGGGTGCAGTTTTAGGTCTTACCCAGAAACAAGGAGTCACCTCCTCCCCTGCCCTTACCTCCTAATGTTACCTCCTTCCTCCTGCAGGAAGCTGCAGCTCTGCTTATATCCCTGGGTCCAAAATAGCTGCCCTCATCAGGCACTTGGCTGCTGCCCATTTTTTGCCCTTAAAGTGGCAGGCACCAAAGGTGCCCTGCCACAAAGACCTTGACAACAGACAACAGACAGAGAATTTTTACTATTCTGAAGAAACTGAGTTGTCCCCCAAAAATGCTGAACATAATTTGCTCATTACATCAAGGTATGAAGGCAACTGTAGTGTATGAAAACAAAGAATCAAACACCTTTGACATCAACAACAGGATGAAATAGGGATTTGTCTTAATCCCTGTACTTTTTAACATCTTTTTTTTTTATTTCTTCTTCTTCATGCATTCAAGGGAGCTAGGAGCAGCGGGGAGAAGGAGGACACAGGTGCACGTGTGTTTTGTACACACGTGTGCCCCCCTTACCAGACCCGGAGTGGAGCGACGCAGAGGCGAGAGCAGCGCAGGTGAAAAGAGCGGCAGCGGGGGCAGCAGCAGCTGATCCCCATAAGGTAAGTGGGGCGGAG
>NW_017729022.1:145313310-145313526 GCF_001723915.1 Gavialis gangeticus
CAGCAGCAGCTGATCCCCATAAGGTAAGTGGGGCGGAGAGACCGGCACAGCTGAGCCGGTTCCGGAGGGGAAGCCCCCCGGATCCCTCTTTGCTGAGCCGGTAGGGAGCCGCATTCCCGAGCCGCACAAACAGGCGCGGTCTGTTAGAGCGCGCCGGTGTTTGCACCGGCGTTCGTGCCAGAGGGTGAGCAGGAGGGGCCCAGAGGCTGACTCCTG
>NW_017729022.1:145313537-145333180 GCF_001723915.1 Gavialis gangeticus
CCTTCCGACCCTAGAAACTATGAAACTATGAAACTAAGGACAGTGCATGTATCTTCAGTCCAGACTAGATGAAGGCTTGTTCAACATTGCAAGGTTTAAAGCAAAAACCAAGGTGAAATAACTGGTTTTGAAAGATTTCCTATTTGCTGATGATGTGACCTTGGTTGCCCACAGTGAATCTTTCCTGCAAAATCTCTTGGGCAGATTTTCTGACTCATGAAAGAGCTTTGGGATGGCAATTAGCCTTAAAAAGACTGTGATCATGTAACCAGGGGTGAAAGAACCAATACCTGACATACCTCTGGGGGCTAAATCTGTTGGTGCCATTGACAATTGTTGCTATTTTCCTACTTGGGTTCTATAAGATGCAGCAGGAATCTTGACCTTCACTAAACTGACCAACAGAATCAGAAAAGCTGCTAAGAATTTTGGGGTATTACAGAAATATTCATGGAATAACACCAAACAATCAGCCAGGGTGAAAATGAAAATCTATGAGACTTGTGTGCTGTCGTCCCTACTTTACAGTTCAGAACCATGGACTACATATGCTAGGCATATCAAGAAACAAAACAGTTTTCACATGTGATATCTGTGTAAGATTCTGAAAATAAAGTCAGAAGACAGAATATCAAACACAGGTACTGGAGTGTACAGGACTGACATACTTAGAAACCACTACCAAGAAGAGGAGCTTGCAAAGGACTGGCCATGTCAGGTGAACAAGAGAAGACCAGATTGAAACAGATTTCCACATGTTCATAGTTACAAAGCATTACTTTGAAGGGACAGAGTCTAAGCTTTCTGCGATTTCATTGTTGGGCAAACTCTGTACTTTGCCCTGTGGTTCTCCCATGTCTTCTCCCAAATGATGATAATCAGTTGTTAGTTGAGATGATCATTTCCAATGTTATGGAGGGTGGGAATCGTATGTCCTGAAAAATATTTGTGTATCCCATTCATTCAAGAAACCACTACTCAGTGCTGGTAATTAGACCAGTCATCATCCTTTTCCCCTTTTCATTAAGATAACTGATAAAGTTATGATGAAAAAACTTCCCATTTCCTAGAACACTGTCAATCTGTTACCATAACTTGTTGATATGTGAACTTGTTACCTGAGATAATAAGATGGAAATGGAGAGATGTAAAAAGAGCATGTGTCCATACTCCTATTACGTCTATCAGCCACTCTTACATGGGAGGAGTTAGAGCCAAAACAACTTCCTGAAACAACTTGAAGCTTGCTTGATGTGAAGCTTTCCAAAAACATTTTCTCATAAATTCAGCAAATAAACAGGTATATCAAAAGGTTTGAAAAGCTGCAAATACCTAAATTCTAGTTTTGAATAAATCTAGGCTAGTTAATTGTTCAGCATAGAAACTATAAAATGCATGGGTCTTAAATGGCATTAACAGGAAAAAACTGTTTGGTTTTTTTTTCTGTGAGCTAAGCTTGTCTTTTGTTTGTCTTAGAAAGGGATCCACAATATGCTAGGGAGTGTATGCACAGAGAAAAAGTCTCTGTTCCAATGAGCTCACTATCTAGGAATACAAGCAACAGATGAAGAGCTGAATTGCAAATAAACATGGAATCAGAAGTATTTAAGAGTATATCCATTTCATCTGATACCAACTGCCCCTCTATGTAATGATTATTAGGTAGCCAATTCTTATACATATCCTTGTAACTCTTGAGAGAGGATTTGAAGGAAGAGAGGACAGCGATGTTTCAGGCTAGTGCATTTAATGTGTCCCTCATTTAACAGGGAGAATAACACTAGTGTGATATGACACCTCATTACGACAGAGATTTCTTTTTTAATTAATGACAAGGATATCTTCACATAAAATATCTGTAACTTGTATTTGCACTTGATTTTGTTCTACCAGCAGCTGCTATATTGTCCTCCCTCTGTGCTAGCAGGGCTGCAATATGTAGGTGGCAAACATGTTGAAAAACTTCAGGGATTTATTTCTTGTGAGGCTTTCTATAGGTCCCCCCTGCCCCCTTCCTTCTGTGGCTTATCATTTTGAAAACTGTGCAGAAGCATTAATATTTATTTTTCAACAGGCCTATCTTTGGCAACCTTTGAAAACCCTTTTGAAGGTCAGAGAATTTTGTCTATTAGAGTAGCTGGTTGTAGGCCCAGCCCTACAAAGAGATGAATACTTCCCTTGGATGTGTCAATAGGAGTTGAGAGGCCAAGGAGCAGCTCATCACCTTTCAAGATAATGGCCTTTAAAAGAATAGCCAGAAGGGTGGAGGGAGTAAAATAAACTGCAGCAATTGTCTGTCAGTCATACTGCCTTTCAAACCAAGTGAGATATTGTGTTTGGTGAACTTAACTGACAGAAAAATAGATTTATATATTTGAGGAAGCAAGCAGTTTTTGTTGAAAGCAGAGTCAGTGTAAATACCCAATTTTACATTATTTTATTAATACACTAGCTAAGTGTTTGTATGACATTGTTTATAGAGGAGCTTTGTAGTGCTAGGTTGTACACATGCATGCTGATTTCCATTGAAAAGAAAAAATCTTACCTTTTTATATAGATTTGGCTCACTGATATTACATTCTAACATCAGGTGGGGAGTAATCATACTTTATTTGATAACAGTTTATTGTAAGGTGAGGGGGAAAAATCTTCTATTTGATGTAAACAGCTGCTTCCTGAACATCACAACTTTTTCTCTTCCATGCCCCTTGGTCTGATGCCTCAATTTCAAATCCTTCAAACTAAATTAGAGAATTGTTTCGATAGCAGCTGCTGTGCAAAGAGTGCTCTTGAATTTTACCTGGAGTGTACTAATAAAATTGTATATAATAGTGACAGCACGTTGACATTGTTGAAATAATTGACCCAATCTGTTTGCAGTCATGCAACATTTTTTGTTGACTTAATTTCATTAATCTTGACCAATGCAAGCACTATAAAGTTGACTGTTTCAGATTGTCCTGAAGGTGCACTCTAGCAACATACTTTTGTTGGCCTAGTTTTTATGTATTTCCATTAAAGTTGTGAGAGTTTCACTATTTCCAGCACAATTGAATACTGCACACTAATGCAAACCTTTTACCAGATGCCAAATCTTTGCTGCTGCTGTTGTTATTTTCACTGTGCTATTTCCTGTTAAGATAGGGATTCCATTCTCCTAGGTATATATAAGTTTATGAAAGCATTTCCTTGGCCCTTAAGAGTTTACGAAATAATTTGTGTGTGTCAGCTGACCATGAAAATAGGTGAGAAGGTAGACATAGTGTGCTGGGATCAGTAATGTTGTCACATATGCCATGACATAGGCTAACAATTTGCTTAATGGAATATTTAAAAGATCGCTTCTGACAAAAATAGAGTTGGCTGGTCTATTTCCTGTTGATGTGATAGTAAAAGGAAGTCTAGATTAGAAAGAGGAGTGGGCAAGCCTGTTGGAACAAGTTTATAAACAAGCCCATGCATAAGGAATTAGTACAGATAAAAATATCAAGACAGGTGGGAGAAATGGACAGCATAAAATAAACAGATAAAATAAAGGATCTGGGAAGAACGAAGTAGAAGCCGTGAGTGGTGAAGCCTTGAAGGCGAAGAAAAGAGATTTGAACTTGAAGCAACATGAAGTAAGGAGGCTTGGAAGTCTCAGAGGTGCAAGGGTGTCACAGTGATAGTACAGGATTTGATTTGTTGTAAGGACTGCAGGGGAAAGATATGGATGTTGAGGAAGTAAGAAAATGGGACACTCAATTAGTGCAGGAAAAGATGAGGGCCAAGACACATAAGGAGTAAAGGTGTTCGTAACCTGGGTGGCTGAAGTGGTAGTGTGCTCAGTAACTGGGAATAAAGATGTAGAGTGATTCCTGTTGATTCTCCATGATTGTTATTGAACTACCACAGAAGAAGTTACTTATGACAGTACAGACCTGGGAGGAACTCAGTGCCAATGAAGAAGAAAAGATCTGTGCGCCTTTTTTTTTTTTCTTTTTTCTTTTTCTTTTTTTGAGAGAGAGCTGTTCATTCAGGAGACCAATTTAGCTGCCAAGTTCTATACAGTTCCAAGTTTTCATATAACCTGGACTTCAGCATTCAAAAATTGTGTTTACTTGGTGTTAAGAAAGATAGCCCTGGAGAATAAAGTCTTTCTCTTCCCATATAAAGTTAATTTTTCCACTTCCACTGCCCTAATAGAACATTTCCACCCTGGTCAAAAGAAACTTGTCCATGGTAAGCACAATCCCTGGCATGTACATTATCATAACTTATAATTAGTGTCAGTGATTTTGAGAAATGCAAACTGAATGGACACCCATCCTCATGTGGGAAATGGAGGTGTGACAGGAGGAAAGGTTGTAAGTACTTCCCCCATTCTTTCCTTTAGTCTTATTATCCTCCAGCATTTTTTCATCCTGTCCTTTTATTAGCCCCTGTGCCCTTTGGTTGCTTTTCCTCATTTGTTTCCTCTGTTCCTCATATTGATTCCAATGTCCCAACCCTGGCTTATAAACTGGCTTCTTCTCCCTGCTGGCACATTTATACAGTTGCTGCTACTGTCATCTGCTTCCTGCTCCATTAGGTCTCTTTCTGTTAGGTGACAGTAAGTGCATCTAACCAAGATGCTTTATTGTGGAGCTGACTGCTTAGCTCTGCAGTAAAGTATCTCCATCTACACATGTCGTGCTTTTAGGTCACAGGAAACTAATTAGCTCCACTGTAGGAAACTAATTAACTCCTATGGTGGAGTAGTTATGTGCGCTGAAACGCATGTGTAAACAGTGATGGAGCTGGCTGGGTCACAAGGATGTTACAGCATGGGGGCTGCCTTCCAACTAGCTTATGCCCTAGGCAGCCTGTCCACAGCATGTTGAGCTGGTGGGGAGCAGCTTTGGGCTGGCAGGCTGACCCCTCAAAGCCCTTGCCAGCCAGGACTGCACCACCTTGGCTCAATGTGCTGTGGTCCTGGGCACATATGTAAGCACTGCACCTGGGAGAAATAAACTCTGGTGCAAGCTGCACCACCAGAATTTATTGCATCATATTAATATCATATGTAAACATGCCCTGTCAGGAGGAGTAGCACAGCCAAAAAGGAAAAAAAAGGAAAACTGCCTACCTGCCTCCTTAGCAGGAGCACAATGGCTCCCAATCTCCTGCAGAATCAATTGCATCCCAAGTCTTTCCATTTTCTGGAGTCCATCTGATTCTATCCAGGCTGAAGGAATCAAATTCAAAGCATCTAACACTTGACATGACTGGAACAGACCTGTCCCCAAACTGTCAGGGGGTGACTCTCTCAGAAACAGGATATGTCTAAACGAGATGTTTACTGAGGAACTATAAACATCAACTCCACAGTAGACATCTCACGGTGCAGACAGAATTGCAGCTCCCAGGTGTAGCTCAGAATGTTTTCTGAAAATCGTTCTGAATCATTCTGTTTGGTCACAGTTATAAACTGCTTTCTATAGCTAGATTGGGGAAAAATTGTTACTTCTATCTGTGCCCTCAGTGTCTACACATGCACCACTATAAACTCCACAGCAGGGTAGTACTTGTAAATATAATTTATGCACATCAGTGCATGTACAGACACTGACCCAAGCTGGTGGGGGCACAAGAGTGCCTCAGTGCAGAGGCTGCCTGCTGGCTAGCCCCCACACGGAAGCACCCTCATGCCCCATCCAGCACCTCTGCAGCACATGGAGCTGGGTCAGAGCAGGCCTGGGCTGGTAGGCTGACCCCCAGACTCCATGCCAGCTGAGGCTGTTTCAATCTGGCTCAATATGCTGTGGTTCAGGTACACATGTAAACAGCACACCTGGGAGCTTCCCAGGAGCAATACACTTAAGAGCAATACACTCTGAAATTTAGTGCTGCTCATTAGTGGCACATTTAGATGCACCCACAGAGGGTGCAAAAAGTTCCACCAGGTAAGATGTCTCAATATGAAAATATGTTCCTTATTTTTATATCTCTCCAGCCCTCAATCATGGCTGTTAACTTTTTCAAAGCTTGAAACTATGGCTGAAATATTTCTTTGCTTAAAGGGGAAGATCATGTTTAATGGAGGGTGAAGTGGAGTGCTTGTGATGAGTATAGTTATTTTTATATAGTTCTATAGTTATTTTTTGGGTAACAGGAAAAAATAGCATGTTCAACAGTGTGTAAAATTTAAATATAATCATGCATGTTATGAGAAAAAAATGGATAGATCATGTTGAGTGGACTCATGGTAGTGTTTGCTTTCTTTCAGTGTATTTCACAGGGTGTGTCTACACATTCATTAATGCACCTAAGATACTACACATTTAATTTAGTACTTGCTTAATAAATAACTAATTAAATGTGCAGTAACTAGAGTTACTGCAAGTAGTGCTGGTGCACAGTTATTTTGTGATGCTTAAGGTGCATTAACCTAATAACACTGCATGGTAGGCTATTAGCATGATTTTAACTGCCACGCTAATATGCAGTGTTATTAGGCTAATGTGCAATAAGCATCTTGTGTCAACGCACCCACTGAGGCTTAAAAGATAAACCCAAGCTAGGATCAAAGATGGCATGCAGTCGCACCACCCTTTCAGAGGCCCTTCTTTAGGCTTTTAGGTATGCAAGAAATGTGGAGCCTTGCAGGAGTATACCTAGTAGCTCTTCTCCCTTTGAGGGAAGAACAGGAACTGGGGTAATGTGGGGTTCCAGTACAAGGTCCTATTCACAGGTTACTTATGAGCTGACCTTAATCTTGGGTCATGAGCTGACCCTAATTTAATCTGGGCACATAGTTCTAAATAAAACAAAACAAAAAGACTATAAAATGTAATAAACTAAATGATATGAGGTGAACATACATATTTTAGTTGAGGATATTGTATTATTAGTCAGTTGTGGTTTCAGTTAGGAACTGGGTATGAAAAGGAAATGTTAGCTGACTTAGAGTAGGTGAATAAGTTAATGAAAAAATGTAACTTATACAGTACTTGCTGGTGTGAAGAGAAACTTTAACCAAAGACAAACTCTTTTGGCTTCTACTGCAGCCAAACAGGCTTGACCAATTTTCTTAAAATCACCCAATTGGATTAGGATAAATCAATCGCTTTTTGACTTCTCCTAAGAGACACAGTTGGAGAACACAACATAAGTTCCAAGAGGCACAGCACCACAGGTGTAGTGCCTGGGAAGAGCACAACACACCACTTCAACCTTCAGAAAACATGATCTTCCCATGTTAGGTAAGACATATTTCAGCCATTAACAGCTGTTAAGTCATCATGGGGCACTTGACAACTTCAGGATATTTTGGGTCTCAAAATAACTTGGACATCTGGGAAGGCTGCTCTAAATTCTGTCAGCCTTCTCAGATCTGTGTTTGAGGTACAAACTGAAAAACCAAGTCTTGAGTGCACAGATCTATCCCAGGGATGCTTTGTATACCAAGGCCTCTCAATGAACAGCTAGAGAATTACTAGATCAGTGTCCTATTTTCCCTCTAGAGGGGCACAGGTTTAAAGCCCATAACAGTGAAGAGAGGAGCAGAAATCCCTTCCCCTAACTCTGGGTAGTAGTATATCACTGGAGAGAAACAATGAGATTCCATTTTAGAGAATAAGGGACCTTTCTACATCAGATACCAGTTTATTTAGAATATGCGCCTGGCCTATGCTGCTGTTTGGCCACCCAAATGATTAACACTGGCCTTGCCCCCCTGGCATCATCATATATGCCCTTATGAAGATCCTGCTCTGGACAAAGTGGTCCTGACAAAAACTGAGAGTGCCTACAAAGTGAAAATTGCAGTACCTGGACATCATTCTTGCACAGATTCTTTCAGTAAACCTGTCATTGCAAACCATAGGTATGCATAGGATACAAGGTGTAAGAATCAGGCCACATCTACATGAAACACTTACTGCACAGTAGCTTGTTAGCTTATAGCACAGTAATAACGAGCTACTGCACAGTAGCGTCACATGACACGAACCATGATGCAACACTACGGTGCAGTAGTAATGAGCTACTGCATAGTCAGCATCACCAGGAAGCCATGCAGAGATGCTATTGCACAGTAAAGCCAGTTCCTGCACAGTCATTTAGTACTTGGGTATGTAAGTACTAAATGACTGCACAATAACAACTGGGCAGTCAGCATCTCGTGCAGATGCAGCTGTAGAGTCTTATTTGAAAGATAGAGAAATGAGAGGGTGCAAAGGAACCTATTTAATTTTACCTCAACTGGTCCACTCATCCCCAAATAAAACTACGTTACTGACAAATAAAGCCTTTCCTACTATCATTACAGGATATATTCTCCAGTTAATGCTAATACTTAACTCCCATTAACGTTAATAGGATTTATGTGGGTGCATCTAGGGAAGAATATATTTTATAGAAAAAATATATATGCTTTATTCAACATGATTATACATTAGGCCCACTGAGCATGATGATACTCATGTACAATAAATTATACTGAGAGGCCACTAAATTATTGGTGTTAATTTTATTTATGATAATATATACTTCTAGTAATTATGAAATCACCTAGGGCAATGAATGAGCGCTTTGAATAGAAGACAAAAATATAATAAATTCAAATATATAATCAGACTCTCATACACCTATTTTGAGTAGCCCCATGTTCTTTGAATATCCCAAGGTACAGTGCAAGGGACTAGGTCACCATTTGACAGTATGTCTAATCTAAATTGGGTATCCTAAGTACTTGTGATATACATGTAGTAGCGTATATGTGGATAATACCACCAGCTAATGTAAATTAACGTAGCTCCATTGATTTGACTACAGGAATGTAAATTTAAATCCACTTAACTTTAACACAACCAGATTTTACCAGACTGTTATCGCACAATCAAAACAAATACTGTAACTGAAAAAGGAATCAGAGACAAAAGGGAAACTGCAGGAAGGGTGTTTCCTGCCTCCTCCTGCCTCCTGCCTTCTCCCTCCCCACACCCTCACCCCACCAACTCTATATGTTACATCTGAGTGCAAATGTGATAATCTCACTTTCCTTTAAATATACTGAGTAATAAATAGCTCAAAGAAATGTGCTGAGTAAATGCAGCAAGTAGGAACCATTTACTGCCTCATAAACTCAAAACCAAGTGAAGCTGTCACTTACAAGAACAATTAAATAATCTTGTTGTTCCATAGAAGCTATAAGATATCCCTGAAAACTAGAAATTTACACACAAAGAATACCTATCATGTTTAATAAAACTAAACATTAGAATTAATGTTATTTTCCAAATCTTAAAACTGCCTAGATTGTTCAACATTCTATGAGATTTGTGATCTACTTTATTTACTCAAATACAAAATGAGATTCCCACCCCCCAACAAACAGCATAGAGTGGGGTGTGGGAGGGAGCCTTACATTTGCATAAAAGGAAGTCTTATTAGATACATTGTCTATGATTAAACTGTTGACAAAAGCAGCATGTGCTCAGTCATGGAAACCAACGATGAAGATGATTCCAATGTGGCAAACACTGAGCATGACCATAAAACATGTGGGTTATATAGAGCAAATATGCCTATAGGAACCTTTTGGGGGTTTTGTTTTTGTTTTGGGTTTTTTTTTTTTTGCTTGGCCCTTAAAACAAAACCAGGCAGGTTTTTCCTTCACAGGGAACTGGTACCAGGCCTGAAAATACTGCAATACCAGGCTGATATCAGGAGATCAGAGCCAGCACTGACACCGTTCCCTTCATGCCAAAAAATGCTTTATCTTAGCTAAAAGACCAAGATGCTGATGAGAACCAACCATATATATATATTGACAATATGTATTATCAGATTACAATAAATATATTACAAAAGTTATATATGTAAAAATTTATTAAGGAAAATGTTTCATGTTCCAAGCCAAATCAATTCCAAATCTGTTCATCATTCAAGTACCATATGTGACCCTACTACTGGCAAACATCCTCTACTCCAACCTGGGGCTTCAGATGCTTCCAAATCCTTTGGCAGATGTCCTATGTCAGGCCCAATTACTATACATTACCTTGGCAGGTGCTCTCCCCATACCAGGACAACAGTTTTTCCCATTGTGGCTAGAAAAACCACCTCCATGGTCACAGTATTTCCCTTGCCAGGCATGTTTAGACTATGCTTGATCTGAGCCTTCAAGGGGCCATAACCATAAGGATAGGTTAGTGGAGCCTATCTGAAGAAAACTGTAGTAGCACTCTTTGAGCTCAGTCCCCATCAGCACCGAATCTTATTCAAGTCATAGTGATCCACTACATTGAATACATTTCAAAAGACACAGCTGTGCCTTTCTTTCTCATTTTCAATTTTTTCTGTTACTTCACCAGCTTAAATATCTGGCAAATATCACCAAACAGGGCCCCAAACAGTTCACTTAAAATCCCTCTGTCACCACCTCTCTCAGCCTGTCATATATGATTAGTGTGGCCCCACTCTACATGAGGTGGAGCCAGGCTGAGCTGCCCCTGCACCCTATCTGCATATAATTTTCTGGAGAATTCCAGGACTTGAAAGAACATGAACTGGGGGCAAATTAGCAGATGGATCCTTTGTTGGGGTATCTAGAGTACACACACATACATAACAGTGCTGAGCTCTGTGATCACCATGGCTTGAAATGCTATTGATTTTGATGGGGCACAACAAAATTATAATCCTGAGCCTTTTGGTTTTGAACTAATATCATACATAGTGGGTGTGTCTACATGTGCACTTTAATGCACAGTAGCCTATTTTCCTGAGCATTAAAATGTCATGTCAAAAACCTTGCTAATATGCTAATGTTTTAGTAAAAATAGGCTACTGCACATTAAGCATCACTAAAAAAGTTATTTCATTACTGTGCAGTAGGGTAGCCTAATGCGCATTTATTTAGTACCTCACATTAGAAATACTAAATTTAATGTGCATTAGGAAAAGAGCATTAATGAATGTGTAGACAAGCCCAGGTTGTACTATATATAAGTAGATACAAAACAGCTGCTTAAAAGTGTGTTTGTAGCCTACTTATGCTAAAACTTGCAGCCATTTCAAAAATGTAATATGCACCAATTCTGGATGAATTAATTCTATGGGTACTATATGCAAATTATTATAGGCATGTTTATTTCAAGGTCACTGGGCATATCTACACTTGTAGTGGACTGTGCAGTTGTTATTGCACAGTCATTTAGTACTTGCTTAAGCAAATACTAAATGACTGCAGAGTAGCCATTGTTACTGTGCAGTCCCATCACTGCACGGTATTTTTAGCTGCTACTGTTCAGTAATTCATTGCTACAGCAACATAACATCTTGTGTAGATGCTCCCTCTGTTTTCAGATTTGTTCCTTACTTCCATGTGCTCAGGGAGAGCAAAGTCTGACAGGAAGAAGAGATGTAAAGGGGATGCAGGGGGAAAAATTGTGGGGGGAGGTTTATTTTTCCTACTCTAGCAGTGAGAAGAGGACAAACTGAAGGCTAACTTCCAATAATTACACTCTATACCTGGAAAATTATAATAAATTTAATTTTTTCCCATATACAGAATAGAATTAGTGGTGGGGGGGTCATCTTATAAAGATGTAAATCCAGTAATTACCAATTCCTGTTTCACAAAAGCAAACACATGGGGCATTTTTAAAATTAATTTGTTGTCTGGGTATAGAGTATACAGTCCAGTCTTGCTAAAGGGCTATTCCTGGAACTGGTAAAGAAATGAAGAATTATATCTTTCACATAAAACCCACCAAATTATGTAGCAAGTTACTAATTTAAGGGAAAAGAATTAGAGTGTTACCCCAAAACTCTGTGGAAATCTGACAATTAAGGATATTTTAAAAATCACATGCATGGCAATAAATTTATCTAAGTGGACAGTGAATGCTATAGTACTATTCCTGTTTTTTTTAAATCCTTTTCATTTTATTTTCACATGTAAACCAAGGACAATGCCTTTTATAGTTTGCCCTTTTGTTTTCAAAGCAGTGGCTGGCCATATAATGCACTCAATGGAGCTATAAAATGTCCATTCACAGGACATATGCTTCCTGCAGCACCAAAATGATTAAACAGGATTTCATAATGCTTTAAGATGCCATGTGCTATGGCAGTCATTTTGGTGATTATATGGTTTTATGTGACAAGCAGGTTAGAAAATAAGCATAAAAACTAAGTATACAGCATGACTATACACACTACCATTTTGGGGAAAATCCTTTCTTTTGTTGGCTACAAAGCACCAACTCACAGGATCATCATAAAATTCTAGTTTATTGGATGGATGCAAAAGTCAGACCATAAACCTCTGTGATGATCCCCTCAAACACACACACATTCACGCACACACACACACAGTAGCTAGCTCTGAACACTAAGCACTGGTGTCAAGATATACCCATCCCCAAGTGCTGGAGTCCACCATTGATGGCCAGTCAAGGCTTCTTTCAGAGAAATGTTGCTTCCAAAAAGGGTCGCTGGCTGGTCCTTCTGGCTGGATAGGCAGGGTGCTGGTCAGATCAAAGAGGGTGCGATTGGGGGTCATTCTTTGCTGTCTTTTATCCCTCTCTGGCAGACTTTGGTGACTCCCCAATTCTCGGGCTTACCCAATCCAGGGGTTGTTGACCTCAAAGGGAATCCCTCTTGGTAGCTGCTGGATGGCAGCTGTCAGCCCAAGGGGTCACATCTGCAGGTACGTTCAGTCTCGGGAGTCCGTTGATGAATTTTGATTGATTCACTGCCGTGTTGAATAGAGCTCTGGAAGTGGTTGATCAGGGGGTATTTCAGGGAGTTCCTTGCTCTGTATTGATTCTTTCCTCTTCTTGGTCTGTAGTTTTGTAGGTGTTAATTGCCGCTCATTATCTTGTTTATCCAGACTAGCTACTGTGTTACACAGTCAACCATGTTTCATTCAGGGACCCACTCCATACAGAGATTCCTGCCCTTGCTAACATTGTTACATGGTACAACTTACTTTAAAGCTTAAAGTACATTTGTAAAAGCATCTACAAGCTCTATTTTCACTACAAGTATGCATTATATAAAAATAATAATAATAATAATATAATAAAAGAAAAAGAGAGAGGAAGGAAGAAAAGGTAGAAAAGAGAAAGCATCTCCAAAAAGGGGAAAATACTGCAAAAGGGGCTTTTGCCATATAGAGGAGCTTCACATTTGAGGAAGAGGGCAGGCAAAAAAGTTTCTTGCTACACTTTCATACGCCTTTCATATTTATGACATCTTTTATTACAAACACACATATAGACACAATCTGTGGTGTTTATATATACCTTCATTTTTATTTATTTATTTATTTACTGGACTTGAACAATGTTGAGAAGCATAAGATTATGATGCCACATCTTGTAGTCTTTAGTTTGATCATATGTGCCAAACTTCTAGGAGGAATGTCATCTTTTTTCCATGCACACAGTAACCTGCTGAAGATATAGTCCTTGCTGTGTGAATGTAACCCACTGGGAAGCATGTCTGGCAGACCCTAGTATGTGCCAGTAAACAGAGGAAATGAGCTCTAACAGTCAAACATGCAAAGACAGTGAAACTTTAGCTGACTATGGTTTTAGCTTTGGAGGGTCTTTGGTTGAGATCCAGAGTGCAAGCTAACATGGTAGCTTTCACATAAGTTGCTGATAATCTCAAACTTGAACTGCTGTGGGAGTTATATACTCAATTTACTTTTCTTAAAAAAAGTCTGCAACCCACCGATGAGAATGTGGTGCAAGTCTGCATCTCTGCCAATCCACATAAAAGATTTATCAGCATGTGTCTTTAGTTCTGGAGGTTGCTTTTTCAGTATGCTGTATGAGTAGAGTGACCATAATTTGAGTGAAATCCAGGATGGGGTAAGGAAATCCGGGACAGCACAGTGCACGCCCACCAAGAGACATAAGTTCTACACCTCCCACCCACACTCCCCAGATAGGGTTCCAACCTTTGTTTCTATAACTTTCTAGTACAGTGCTCTCACCACCATGACAACCGTTAGGAATTATCCTGTTCCCTCCACACCTCTCCAGTGTTTTGTGTGAAGCTAAACTTCTGGGCAGGCAAGAGAGGGAGATATGCAAGGCCAGGAGAAATGGAGCAAGTTAGAGGGTGGATGACTCAGGGAAATAGTTGTGCGACTCGAAAAGAAGCCTAACCTAGTCCCTTGCTCCCAGTGGGGAAAAAATGGTCTCACTGCACTGCTTTCCATTCATTTTATCCAATGATTATTAAATTCAAAGGCCAATGGCTCATCTTCAAAAGCAGTGCTAGAGAAGGGACTGGGTAATGCTTAACCTGTAGTTAGAGCACTGTGTTGGAAAGTCAGAGAACTGCTGTTTAAAATCCTCTGTAGACAAGAGGAATGGGGGTGGAAGGGAGCCAGGACCCAGGTCTCCCTCTTCCTAAGCTAGTGCCCTAACCCTTCACATACTGCAGTTAAAACATGGAGAGGTCCTTCTCCTTGCCACTTTTTCTCAGACTTATGCCTTAAGTACACATGTTCATGGTCACATATAATCCCATAGCAGTGCATAGCCTGCTGTGAATGTTCAATCTACATGCGCACACTTACACATATACACTGCAGGGGTAACAGAATCACAACATGTATGTAATTGCCAAAGATGACACCTACATGGCTGGAAAACTTTTTACAGAGCATAAAAGGAAAGAGAATTTTGCTGTGTGTGAGGCAGCATGATGGCTGTCATCCTATCATGGAATGAGATATATGCCAATAATACAGTGCCTTCTGGAGCTCTTTCTACCATGATAGATGCCAACTTGTACCTTCATTAATGCAAAGTTGCTCGTGCTCTCTATGCAATCCCTCCTTGACTGCAACAAGGCTGCTTTCACTCTGCACCACCCTGAGGGTCCCTGACCCTTATAGGGCTCCACACTGGATATCCTTAAGCACCTTTGTGGCCTCCATACCATCCCTGTAGCCACAACTGAGTCCTTCAGCCAGAACATCAAGTCCATAGAAAAACTAGGTAGAACACAAAGTGTTAACCATCTGGTTGAAGCTCATCCAAGCCCCCTCAGAAGCTGAAACAACTGTCATATTCCTTGCAGAAGGAACTGATGTGAGTCCCCAGCCCTAAGGACTTCTCTTCCCTGGCAGTGACCCATCTCCTCAGCCACTTCACCTACAGCCTGCAAGCAAAGACTGCTACTGCCAGCCCAGAGGCTGGGTTTATATATAGCCGAGCACTGTCCCTTCAGTCACCTGACCACTTTCTTTGAAAATGGGCCCAGGAGTTGCAGTTCAGGCTTTTGAACTGTTGGGAGTCCTTAGCCCTGAAGTTGTCCCTAGCTACCTAGAGACAGGGACCTTGCCGGGGTCTCCGCTGCTGCAGGCTTTTGTAGAGTTCTACACCTGAGGGCCACAAAACCCTTATTGCCCTGCAGGTAGCTCTTAAGTAGTTATAGGCAGTCACATAACTCTTCTTTGTGCTTTATTCTGGCTGCTTACTCAAAAGGCAGATAGCCCTAGTTCAGTTTTCTCCTGCAGTACAATATAGCCTGCTGCTTTCACTTCTTAAAGTAACAGGAACCCCTGGCTCCTTGTTACAGGCCTACACTGGTGTTGTCCCACCCATAGAGATGAGTCAGCCATGAATGTTGGACAATTTTAGCATTATACATGTATGCAAGGTCATGGAAAGTGAATTTCTGTTTTGAAAAGAGGCTTGAAGTTTTGTAAAATGAATAACTCACATTGTAAAAGAAGTATGGAATACTGCTTTTTACACATAGACTTAAAATCCTATAGCAGCAGACAAGATCCATATTGTGCATCAGATATCAAAATATACAGCATGCCTTAACTACCATTAATGTCAGGGGGAGCTTTACAAATGTATTAAAGGCAGGAATAGACCTCCTTTAATTATTAATTATGGTTGCCTAATAATAACTTAGTGAATAAGAGAAAAATCAGTAAAAATGTAGCATAGGAAAATATTAAAACCATAAAGCATGTCAAGTGCACTGTACTTCAGCATGCACTTTGATGTCTAATTTATTTTTTCATGGAAGCATCCTTAAATAAAATTACCCTTCTTGCCCAATTTAGTATTTATGATGTTAATCTACAGAAAGTATGTATGTTTTGTTGAATGCTGTTTTCTAAGCACCCTATTGATTTTTGTAGTGGAAGTAAAGAGGTCCCAGATGTTAGCTTTTCCAATTGTTGACATTTTAGAATTTTAGGCAACAAGCTCATAGGAGCCAAACCAGCAAAAAGCTGTTTTACATAAGGAAAAACCATATCAGTAGCAGTTTATTGTTGTTTTGTTTTGTTTTAATATATCCCAATAGAAATGGAAGGTTCAAAGAGTATCTATATTTTGAATGACTGCAGCTGAAATGCAAGATAACACTACAGTATAGCAATAATTATCTTCACCTGATCTCTTTTTGGGTGTATCTACATGAGACATTTACTGAGCAGTAGACTAATTAGCTGCTTAGTAAACATCTTAGCGTCTACATATGTGCCCCTATTAAGCTGGAGTAAACTAATTTACGCCACAACTATCCTGCTACAGAGTAAAAAACTCCACAGCAGTGCATATGTAGACACTGCCCCAACTGGCAGAGGCATGAGGGTGCTTCAGTGCAGAGGCTGCTTGCCAGCTAGTCCCACACTGAAGCATTGAGCCAGGGGGAGCAGTCCACGACTGGCAGGCTGACCTCCCAAGTCCCTTGCAAGTCAGGGCTGCTCTGACTCAGCTCAATGTGCTGCAGTCATGGATGTATGCGCAATCAGCAATAAACCCTAGAGTTTATTGTTCTGGAGTTTATTACTCCCAGGAGCATGTTCAAACAGTGCACCTGGGAACAACAAATTCCAGAGTTTATTGCTTTGCATTAATCACGTGTAGACACACCCTTTATGAAACAAATGTGTGAGAGATGTGCATAGAAACTCTGCTGTTTTTTCATGAGTTAAGGAACTTACCTCTTTTTAATGGAATATTATGAAGTTATAATTCTGTGGGTGCATTATAAAGTTATTTTCCTCTTTATTGAAATTATTCTAGATGCTTCAGTGTGTAGGACAGCTATCATATTGTATAAGTATCACTGGGACAGATAGACATTAGCCCCTAAGCCCAACCTATTAAAAAGGCACTGTACAAAATACTAGTGAAGATGACTGTCTTTCTCTGCCTTAGGTGTTTTGGACAAGTTGGCTTCCATACAGTTCACTAATATCTTGCTGTTTATAATGCAATGATATAATGTAAACAAATAGTTGAGGTTACTCAGTTTGGGGCCCAGATCTAGAAACAAACTTTTTATTCATTCAGTGAGGAATTCCTTTAAGTGATTGCGGAGTCCTCAGACTCATCTGATTAATAATATTCACTGTGAAGATTTTTTCTTTGAATTCAGAGCTTTGTGTCTGTTTTCCTTAGTTCAATCTAAGTTTTATTTTTTCTGATCAGTCTAAATTACTCATAGACAGTGTCTTTCCAAGATGTCTGTGCAGTGTATTTCTAAATCCTGAATTCCATAAATTAAGTTAAGAATTTTTCAAAGATCCATTGCTAATGCAATGCAGGTGCAATGCTAATATAGGTGCAATGCTAATGCAGGTAGGTGCAAATGTTTGATTTCAGATAAAACAAAAAGCAGTGTGTTATTCTTACATTGTTTTCATCACCCAACCCTTCACCCATGAATAAATGTATGATGAGAGATATTAATCTGTGAAAAATAACTCTTTAACAAAGAGATATCCAGATGGTACCATGGCATTCTGAATGTTCCTAATGGAATTATGTGATGTCTATGCTATTGATGTGAAAGTATTTGATCTTTTTGTGTCTGCAAACAGGCAATGTATTCTCATAATGAGTAATAATAATAATAATAATAATAATAATAATAATAATGCAATGTATCTGTAGACATGGGTTCCTTAATAGCAACTGGTGACCAGATGTAAAGTGAATTTACATTTTGACTATTTTTTTTTAGAAATTGGAACATTTCAGGTAAAATGCAATTTAAGAAAATCATAGCTCTTTACATTTTTCAGTATAATGTACTGTGATTCAAGTATAATAGCTACCCATGATGGCACAGCTGTTCTGTAGAGATGGTATGCTGTGTTAATTACATACACACTGAAACAAACAAAACACAGTAGCTTCTAATGGATCTATCTTATATAGAGAGAATGAACTAGTTAGTTTAAATAACAAGCACACATCATCCAAACCTTTACCTATCCCTTAGAATGAGCAGGAATTCAATCTGCTGCTCCTGCTGCTGTCAAACTCTTCCCCATTAGTGATGCCCCAGTGTTCACAATAAACAATCTAGGGCTTTCCAGCTGTGCAGTGCCATCTGTGACATCACTAATGGAGAAGTCCCATAAGGCATGGAATT
This sequence comes from Gavialis gangeticus, assembly GCF_001723915.1. Lineage (NCBI taxonomy): Eukaryota > Metazoa > Chordata > Crocodylia > Gavialidae > Gavialis > Gavialis gangeticus. The sequence continues at coordinate 145,331,940 of NW_017729022.1, forward strand.
CAAAAGGGACAGCAGTAGATGGATCCAGTACTGATGCCTTCTGTTATTGTGGGAAGGGCAATAAAACCTTGTAATCAATTTTGTTGCTAAAGGGTACTAGAGGTACTCCCTTCCCAAGACATAGATTGTAAAAGGAAAAGATTATAGATCCTTTGTCCCTAAGACTGCTGTGTAAAGAAAAAGGCTGTGGAGAATGGCTCAAGAAGTTTCCTATTGACTACCAAGTCTTTCCTAAGATATACCAGTGGTGAAAGAGGAAGAAAGAGGGAATGCCATGGGAGGATGGGGATCGGGGTGGGGAGGCAGAAAGGATGACTTTGACAGCCGTTCAGATAGTCTAAATGAGAATATGAATCTGGTGGAGCCACCTGCATTTACAAAACCAAGGATCTAACCATGTGAATATTTGGTTTCTTAGGGCCTTGTTACACCTTATACCATGAACCACACAAATGTTGATCAGTACGGGTGCATCTACATGTGCAAGTAACACAAAGCAATAAATTCTGGTTCAGTTCATGCTGGAATTTCTTCCCTAGGCACTGTATTTGAACATGCACCTGAGACTGCAGCATGTTGAGCCAGGTCAGAGAGTCAGCGCAGCCAGGAATCAATGCAGCTGCAGAGGATCCGGAGGGGAAGTCCCCAGATCCCTCTTTGCTGAGCCGGGCAGGGAGCTGTGCTCCTGAGCTATGTGTGAACAGAGTGTGCAAACAGGCGTGCTCTGTAAGGGCACGCTGGCATTTGCACTGGCATTCACACAGGCAGAGGCAGGCAGGACAGCAAGAGAGTCTTCCTCAGGAGAGAGGAGGTTCCACCAACGAGAGGAGAGGTAAGAACTATCTGCAAGCCATGGTGATGACTTGCAGTGCTGCAAGGGGCCCTGCCCAGTGGTGCCATCTTTCTGGGGCTCCCCTGAGGTTTCCACCGAGACGGAGCCCTTGGGGGACCTAGCGACAACCTACCCCCCAAGCTGTCGGGGTGGCTGGGTGGATCCCTGGGGGTGGGACTGAAGTCTTGTGACTCCCCCGCCTGCCCCTCTTGTGAGCATCTTCAGGCTCTGGAGGGGCAGGTGGCAGAGCTCCAGGCCGAGGTGAGCATGCTGCGGGTGATCCGGGTGGTGGAGGATGAAATTGATATGTATTTCCATTCTCTGCAGGGACAGGAATCCACCAGAGAGACCCCGCGTGCACAATGCCCAACTAATTAGTGGCAGCAGGTTCCTGTCAAGGCCAGGGCAG
>NW_017729022.1:145333920-145338725 GCF_001723915.1 Gavialis gangeticus
CCCCCGCCTGCCCCTCTTGTGAGCATCTTCAGGCTCTGGAGGGGCAGGTGGCAGAGCTCCAGGCCGAGGTGAGCATGCTGCGGGTGATCCGGGTGGTGGAGGATGAAATTGATATGTATTTCCATTCTCTGCAGGGACAGGAATCCACCAGAGAGACCCCGCGTGCACAATGCCCAACTAATTAGTGGCAGCAGGTTCCTGTCAAGGCCAGGGCAGCTCATACAACTGCTGTGCCTGCTCCCCAGACACCCCTCAGGAACAAGTATGCGGCCCTGGCCCCCCTGGAGGAGGAGGCAGAAGAACAGGTCCCCAGAGAAATTGAAGCCACTAGACCTACATCACCAGCTCAGAAGAGGCACACCTCGAGAAGAAGAAGATGTTAAGTTCTGGTCATCAGGGACTCCATCCTGAGAGGAACCGATGGTCCAATCTGTCTCTCAGAGCCTTGGTCACGGCAGGTCTGCTGCATGCCTGGAGTGAGGATTCGCAACATCACAGAGACCATCCCTAAAATCATCAAGCCATCTGACTACTACCCACTGGCTGTGGTCCATGTGGGTACAAATGATGCATCCAAGGGCAAGCCAGATAACATCATGGAGGACTACAGGGCCGTGGGACACCAACTGAAGAAGATGGGAGCCCAGGTGGTATTTTCCTCCATTCTCCCAGTAAGTGGATGGGGTAAGCATCATGAGGCCTGCATTGATGTAGTTAGCCAGCAGCTTTAGAGCTGGTGCCATGAAGAAGGCTTTGGGTTTTTTGACAAGACCCATGTTTTTGTATGGAGGGCATGCTGGGGTGGGATGGGCTTCACCTCTACCCTAAAGGCAAACATATCTTTTCCTCTAGGTTGGCTGATCTCTATGGCAGGCTTTAAACTAGCTTTGCTGGGGGAAGGGGCCACTTCAAGTGGAGAGGATACTTCACCAGTATGCAGGGTGACAAGAGGAAGGGAAGCCCAGGTAAATATCAACATCCTGGGAGTAGGGGGCCACAACTGTCCTGGGAGTGGGAGGGAGGCACATGCACCCTCAGGAGGCCTCAAGTGCCTCTACATTAATGCTTGTAGTATGGGGAGTAAGCAGGAGGAATTGTGCCTCCTGATTGTGAGTAAGAACCCAGACATAGTAGGGGTCACAGAAACCTGGTGGGACCCTACCTATGACTGGGCAGTGGGCATTCGGGGATACACCCTATGTAGAAGAGACAGGACAGAGAGGAAAGGTGGGTGGGTTGCGCTCTATGTCAAAGAGCACCTCACATCATCAAGTATTAGCTTCAGGTTAGAAGAGGGTCGGGCAGAGACACTGTGGGTCAAACTACAAGGGGGGCATGGCGAAAGGGACCTTATGGTGGGTGTCTACTACAGACCACCCAACCAGGGGGAAGAGCTGGACCAGGACTTCTCCAGTCAGCTTATGGAGGCGGTTAGGTCAAGGGATATTATTGTCATGAGTGACTTAAACTACCCAGACATTTGCTGGGAGAAGCAGGCAGCCAGGTCTGACAGCTTGCGTAGGTTCCTGGCTGTATTACAGGACCTTCACCTTATCCAGGAAGTGCACAGCCCCACTAGAGGTCTTGCTGGACCTGGTCCTGGCCATGGGGGATGACCTGGTGAGGGGACTGCAGGTCCTTGACCACTTGGGCACTAGCCATCATCACCTGCTGGATTTCAGTATCCAAAGGAAGGTGTCAAGGGCTTAGACCAAGGCGAAAGCCCTTGACTTCAAAAGGGCCAACTTCAATGAGCTTAGGAGACTAGTGGGGGAGGCACGGAGGGCTCAGAAGGTAGAGGAGATGGGAGTCCATGAGGGATGGTTGTACCTTAAGGGGGTGATCCTCCAGGCCCAAAGGATAACAGTCCCTGAGAGAAGCAAGGGGGGTAAGAGTGCTCAGAACCCCCTTTGGCTCAGCAACGGCCTTCAGCAATGCATGAGGACTAAAAGTGGGGCATACAACCAATAGAAGGGAGGAGATATCACCAAGGAGAAGTACTCCTCCTCAGCCTGTGAGTGTAGGAGGGGTATTAGGAAGGCCAAGGCAGAGATGGAAATCAGGCTAGCGTCCAGGATTAAGGACAACAAAAAGTCCTTTTTCAAGTACATTGGGAGCAAGAAGAGGGCATCAGGCAATGTAGGGCCCCTGCAAGATGCAAATGGTAAGCTCAACAAGAAAGCTGATATTTTTAACCGTTTCTTTGTCTCTGTTTTCTTGAACAGGGACTGGGACATCCCACCTACCAGAGGTAGGGACAATCTCGGGGATAGCTCTGTCAGGCCTTCAGTTAGCGCAGATGTAGTTAGGGATCTTCTGGAAGGGCTATAAATTTTTAAATCTGCAGGTTCAGATGCCCTCCACCCAAGGATGTTGAGGGAGCTGGCAGGGGTCATCGCGGAGCCCTTGTCCTGACTATATGAGCATTTGTGGTCATCTGGCCTGGTGCTGTGGGATTGGAAACTGGCTAATGTGGTCCCAATTTTCAAGAAAGGGAGGAAGGAGGACCCAAGTAACTATAGACCTGTAAGCCTCGCCTCGGTGCTTGGGAAGATCTTGGAGAGAATCATCAAGGAACACATCTGGCGGGGGGAGCAGCAGGGGAGATCATGCTCAGGGACAATCAGCATGGGTTCATCAAATGCAGGTCCTGCCTGACCAACCTTGTTGCCTTTTATAGCCAAGTAACTAAATCCTTGGATGATGGTGTGTCCGTGGATGTAGAATTTCTAGACTTTAAGAAGGCTTTGACACTGTCTCTCACCCCATCCTCATCCAATAAATTAAGTGACTGTGGTATTGATGCCTACACAGTTGAATGGGTAAAAAATCAGCGGATGGGGTGCACCCAGAGAGTAGTGGTGGATAGGTTGTACTCAACCTGGTGAGATGTGAGCAGTGGGGTACCCCAGGGCTTGGTTCTTGGGCCCTCACTGTTTAATATCTTCATCAGCACCTTGGACGAGGCAGTGGAAAGCACGCTGTCCAAATTTGCTGATGACACTAAGATGTGAGGCGAGGTGGACACACTTGAAGAGAGAGAGAGGCTGCAAATTGATTTAGACAGACTACAAAAGTGGGCAGATGAAAATAGGATGGGGTTCAACGTAGATAAATGCAGGGTGCTGCACCTTGGGAAAAGGAACCCACAGCATACATACAGGCTGGGGAGGTCTCCTCTTGAAAGCACAGAGGCAGAACGGGATCTTGGAGTTGTTATTGACTCCAAGATGAACATGAGCTGCCAATACCAGACAGCAGCCAGCAAGGCCAGCCATACCTTGTCATGCATCCAAAGATGCATCTTAAGCCAGTCCAGAGAGGTGATACTCCCCTTCTATATGACTTTGGTTAAGCTGCAATTGGAGTACTGCATCCAGTACTGGGCGCTGCACGTTAAAAAGGATGTGGCCAGCCTGGAGAGGGTTCAGAGGAGGGCCCACCCACTTGGTGAGAGGGCAACAGGAAAGGCCCTATGAGGAAAGACTGAGGAATCTGAACCTGTTCAGCCTCAGCAAGAGGAGGCTGAGGGGTGACCTGGTAGCTCCCTACAAACTCATCAGAGGAGATCAACAGCAAATAGGTAGAAACCTTTTCTCCCTAGCACCACCTGGGGTGATGAAGAACAATGGTATAAGCTAATGGAGAATAGGTTTAGGTTAGAGATCAGTAGGCAATATTTTACAATTAGAGTGGCCAAAATCTGGAACCAACTTCCCAGGGAAGTGGTCCTCGTCCCTACCTTGGGAAATTCAAGAGGAGATTTGATGATTACCTGTCTGGGGTCTTGTGAACCCAGCATTCATTCCTGCCTGTGACAAGGGGTCAGGCTAAATGATCTGTTCAGGTCCCTCCTGACCTTAGCTACTATGAAACTATGGAGTTTCCGTAGTTGGCAGAGAGCCCTGGGGGTCAGTCTGCCAGCCCAGAGCTGCTCCACCCCAATTCAATGTGCTGCAGAAGGGTTGGCTGGAGCATAAGGGTACTACTGTATGGGGCTTGCCACCAGGCAGCCCCTGCACTGTATCACTCTCATGCCCCCACCAGACCCAATCACTGTCTACATGTACATCGCTGAGCACTAAATAACTCTGCCATAGGACAGTACTTGTGTTGGGTAGTACTATCCCACAAAGGAGTTAATTAGTTTACTCTGGCGTATTAGCGCTGCACATGTAGATGATGCTGCTAATTAGTCTTCTCTGCAGTAAAGTGCTTATGTAGACATGCTCATGGATACACCCAGATTTTTGCACCTACATTTTTACAGTTTTATGAATAAAATAAAGTCTATTCACTTTTCAGATCCATCATCTTAGATTAATCTTAGACATAGTAAAAATTACAATTCATAGACCAGCCAAATTAAAAATGTCCCTTATCATCCTTGTTTCTTCTAATTGTGATGCTTACCTGATCTCATAACTAGGGTCTTCCTTTCAGCTCTGGTTGTCAAACCCATCAACATGCTATTTAAGAAAGACTTTTAGAAATACAGAGGTAACCATTGCCCTCTTTGACTATTCTTATCCAAAAGAATAATTTAGTGTGCAGTTCTGAGGTTCTCCCGAGTCTCTGACCTGTTATATTAGAGGTTTTGTTCTATTTATTTATTTATTTTGGTCTTCGTTGATACTAGGGATGTGCAAAGATTCTGTCGCTCATTTGATTCAGGGAAGATTCGGCCCAATTTGAAGGCCGAATCACCAAATCCATATCGAATTGGGCCAAAAAAACCCTTTGAATCAATTTGAAACCTCCAAATCAATTTATAGTTTCATAGTTTCTAGGGTCAGAAGGGACCT
>NW_017729022.1:145338736-145343399 GCF_001723915.1 Gavialis gangeticus
GAGTTTCTAGCTGAGTTCAGTTCCTCTGCCCCGCGCTAGCAGAAGTCAGCCTCTGGGCCCCTCCTGCTCACCCTCCAGCGCGAACGATTTGGAGATTTGGAGATTCAGAGATTCAGAAGGCAGTCTTTCAGGGGAACAGAAACTGAAAAGAGGGAGGGGGAGCAGGGAGAGAAAGACTGACATCTGTAGCTGGCCGGTGATTATGATCTTTCCCTGAGTCCCCTTCCAGTCACGGTGCTCTGGTGGGGGAACGTAGAAACAGCATATAAGCCTCTGTCTGCAGCCTTTCTGCCCCTTTTGTGACCTGTTTCTGCTTGAGCAAAAGAGGGGTGTGTGGCTGGCCTACAAACAGGTGGGCAGATGGAGATCTAACCACCACCAGGAAGGTCCCCTATTACAGGCTACCATCCCTGCTGTTTTCAGCCAAATCTGCCTTAACATACACAAGTAATACAGGTTTTGCTTTCAGCAGTTTGAGGTGAAATTTCCCAGAAACTCCTGCATCTATTTCCTCAAAACTTTGCAGACTTCATGCCCTAAGGAGGGGATACCATCTCTGCAATTTTCATCCAAATCTGCCAAAAAATGACAAAGTTATAGGTATTTCAGTGATTCCCCATTATAATCTATTGTAACCACTAAATCTCTCTGAATCAGCGCTGAATCATCTGAAGTCGATTTGGCCGAATTGAGTCGGGATGGTGATCCAAATCTGAATCAAATCACTGCCCTCCAAACTGGCCAAATCTGAATCAAATGCTTCCCTATTCATACAGGCCTAGTTGATACCTAAGTATTATTCTTGTGATAAATGGAAAGAGGCCAAATCTGGCTTGCTTTATTCACATTAATCATTTAAAGGAAGACAACAGTTTTGCAAGAGTAGGAAAAGCAGAATTAGGCCAATACTATTTATCATAGGTACACTATTACCATTGTCAGTATTATTTTACTTTACATACTCCTATTTTTCTTTTTTTCATTATATTTATTGGTTGGATGGCAATTGTTCAGCGCTACAAAGTTATCTATTTCTTGCAACTTAATGATAAAAACACTGGATAGAGACAAAGACGTACCACAGATCTGGATGGCTGAATGAATGAGTTACAAGTAATACAAGTCATAATCAAATTTTCTTTTATGTTTAAGCCAATCATAATTCCAGGGAAAAAGTGCATCAACTACTTTGACATTTTATTATGCTGGCTGAAAGCAAAAGCAGTGTATTATTCAAGATGTAGGAACAGGGACATATAACTATACTATATTTTAAAATGAGCCATGGAGTAAATCTCTAAAATCAAATATGGTCATCGTTTTTTCCTTTTCACTGTGAATGTACTTTTATCTGAAATATTCCAGGGACAAGTGAAGTATTCATATAAATCAAGTTATAAACAATTGTGGGAATGATTAGGAAAATGATTTGTTCCAGGGACAATGGTAAGCAGATATCTCGATATAAAAGGATTTCAGCTACGCAAATTAAATTGTACAATTATGGGGCCTTATTTTAGGACACATTTGCACTTCTTTGCTTTATGTGCATATTTTAAAATTATGATTAAATTTATGGAAGATACAAAAGTTTGATCAATTCAAGTCCCAGTCACTTTATCTGTCTTTGGATATCATAGATTTCATAGATTTCATAGATGTTAGGGCTGCAAGAGACCTCAAAGGACACCAAGTCCAGCCCCCTGCCCCAGGGGCAGGAAGTCAGCTGGGTTCAAAGGATCCCAGCAAGATAAGCATCCAAATGTTTCTTGAATGAGTCCAGAGTAGGTGCCTGCACCATTTTTGGAGGGAGTCTATTCTAGGTCTTGGGGGCTCAGACAGTAAAGAAATTTTTCTTTATGTCCAGCCTAAAATGGTCTTGGAGGAGTTTATGACTGTTGGGCCTTGTTTTACCTTGGGGCGCTCTGGTGAACAGACATTCTCCCAGATCCTGATGCACACACCTTATACACTTATAAGCAGCCACCAGGTCCCCCCTGAGCCTGCGCTTTTCCAGGCTGAAGAGTCCCATGTTCATCATGGCCCCCAAGTCTCTTTCAACCATGGTGCTAGCAAGCGTAGCACTGCTGAGCCTATAAGCATGCTGTGGGGTTTTTTCCTGAGGTATAGTACCTTACATTTATCAGTATTGAACATCATCAGGTTTGTGTCTGCCCACTTACTAAGTTTATCCAAGTCAGCATGGATCACTAGCCTGTCCCCAAGTGTGGATGCTATGCCCCAAAGTTTAGTGTTATCAGCAAACTTAGCCAGTGTGCTTCTGACACCAATGTCCACATCATTGATAAAGATGTTAAAAAGAACCGGTCCAAGGACAGAGCCTTGGGGGATGCCACTGGACATGGGGCACCATGATGATTCACTACCATTGGCTACTACTCTCTTGGTCTGACCTCAGAGCCAATTACCCAGCCATTGGACTGTGGTGAAGCCACAGTTAGCCAATTTTTCCATGAGGAGGTCATGGGACACCAGATCAAAAGCTAAGTCCAGATATATGATGTCAATCTCTTCTCCCTTGTCCATGTGATATGTCACCTGGTCATAGAAGGAGATGAGATTGGTCAGGTAAGACCTACCCACGACAAACCTGTGCTGGCTATCCCTCAGAATGTTGCCCTCAGCCAGCTTATCCAGAAGGGATGATTTTGATAATTTTCTCCAGAATCTTACCGGGGATTGAGGTCAAGCTGATTGGCCTATAATTCCTGGGAACTACTTTCTGCCCTTTCTTGAAGATGGGTACGACATTGGCCTTCTTCCAGTCTTCAGCTAGTTCACCTGAGCACCACGAGTTTTCAAATATTTTGCCAATGGTTGGGCTATGATACCTGCCAGCAACTTGAATACTCTAGGGTGTAATCTGTCAGGACCAGCTGACTTGAAGGTATCCAGCCTCTCAAGGTGATCCTTTACTAGATCAACACTGATGCTGGGTATAATACACCCTCACCCTGACCATCCCACGTCTTGCTAGGTGGTGCAGTCCCACTGGACCGATGAAAGACTGACGTGAAGTACCCATTAAGCAGATTGGCCTTTTCCTGGGTGTTGGTTATCAGCTGTCCTGTTTGGTTCAGCAGGGGTCCAATGTTACCTTTGCTTCTACCTTTGCTAGCTAACTTCCTACATATCTGAAACAGGATTTTTTGTTATCCTTGATATGTGAAGCCAGATGGAGCTCAGTTGCAGCCTTGGCTTTCCTAATCTGCTCCCTGCAGGTACAGACCAGTGCGAGTACTACTCCTTGGTGGTACTCCCAGCCTTCCATCCTTTTATAAGTCTCTCTTGAAGCATAAGAGGTCCTCAAGTTCCCTGCTGAGCCAAGGGGATTTCTGCACTCTTTTGCTACCCTTCCTCCAAGATGGGATGGCAATCCCTTGTGCTGTCAGGATCACTTCCTTGAGGAGCAACCACTCCTCTTGGACTCCTCCTCCTGTCGAGTCATGGTCCCTTAGGGCCTCAACAATGAGCCTCCTGAGCTTGTCAAAGTCAGCTTTCCTGAAGTCAAGGACTTCTGTATTGCTGACTGACTTGCCAGCTTTGCGATCGATAGTAAAGATGATCAGCCCATGGTCACTATCATCCAGCTTTCCATCCATTCTTAGGTTTCTGACTAGGTCATCCCCTTTGGCCAGTACCAGGTCCAGCAATGCTTAACCTCTCATCAGCCCATAGACTTCTTTGGTCAGGTAGAGCTCATCCATGCACATGAGGAAAATTTGTGACCAACTGGATTTGGCTGAGTGTTCTTCCCATGAGATGTCCAGGTAGTTAAAGTCTCCCATGACAATCATGCACGGAGAGCATGCAGCCTCAGCCTTTGGGTTCCTTCAAATACTCACATAGGTCTACATTTAGAAGTTGAATCCACCACCATTCCAAAACAAATATAGATGCCAGGAAGTTAGAAATAAATATATAAAGACAGTGTCAGTAAGTGCACAGTTTGTATTAAAAGACATAGTATATTTACTATTATGATGAGAAGTTATATTCATCCGGGAAGTGAAATAAATAGAAGATATAGAAATGCGACTCAGATGTCCTTTGGTGCCTACCTCCTATTGGATTTAGCCCAAGGGTTACAGTGGGCACATATACACATGCTATTAATGCATTTTAAGCTTACTGCAGAGTAAAATAAGGTGCAGTAAGTGTGCCTTGTCAGGTAAAGATTTGCTACCAAATAGAAGTAAGCAGATCCAAGCCTGCTCCTGCCCTGTTCTACCCTCCTGCAGCAGCCGACGGTAGCTACAGGCTCTAGCCACAGATTCCCAGATGCCAGGGAGTTCCTGGGGAAGGCTTAGCCTGGCAGGGGGCTCAGAGAGTAGGCTCAGCATGGCAGGGACTGGGGGGCATGCTCAGGCTGGCCAGGGGTTCCAGCGGGGCAGGCTTAGGTTGTCAGGGAGCTCCATGGGGGAGGAAGGATTAGCCTGGCAGAGGACACAGGGGGTCAGGCTTAGGTTGTCAGGGGACTCCGGGGGTGGGGAAAGATTAGCCTGGCAGGGGTAGCAGGGGGCTAGTTCAGGTTGGCAGGCTTAGGCTGGCAGAGGGCTCCAGGGGATCAGGCTCCAGGGGGTCAGCCCTCAGGATGGCAGCCATGGGTGGAGGGCTGGGACAGTGGGAGGGGGCCAGGAGG
>NW_017729022.1:145343612-145351946 GCF_001723915.1 Gavialis gangeticus
GAGGCTGGCAGAGGGTAGCAGACTCAGCCTGGCAAGGGGTACTGTCCCAGGAGCCTGTGTCCAGAACATCATGGATGCTCCCTGTCCTTCTACCCGGATGCGGTGGCCAGGACACCACATCTGTGAGGCTCTCATAGACCACCTCTTCCTCCACCACCCACAGTAGGGTGCCTGGGCAGCCATCCATGAACCCCAAGCCCACAGAGTAACCCCAAGACTATGCATACTATGGACAGTTTGCAACAAACACCAAACTTTATTTCCCTTCACCACACAATAACAGACTACCTCCTCCTGGCCACTACAGGTTGTGCTGAACATCATCCCAGGCCTACTAGGGGGCTTGACTCTGGATAGTGGACAGCTGCCAGGGGCAGGCAGGGCCGGGGATGAGGTCTGGGCTGCTGGCAGCCACCAAGGGACAAGAGGGCCCGGGGCCAGAAGCTGGGCACCAGGCAGCATGAAGTAGACAACCAGGACCAGGATGGTGTCTAGCACCTAGCGGTCCTCCTCTGTGGCCTCCACTACTCAGGTCACCATGGCAGCCTGCCACTCTTGGACCTCAAGCGTCTTCTCTAGGACAACAATGTGCCTCTCCTCAAGGGTGAGGAGACTGTCCTGGAAAGTGCAATCCTCCTGGTTCCTCTCCTGCTCCAGGTCCTGGGTGCACTAGACCCATGAGTCCACCAGCTGCTCTTCTGCCACCGTGACCAGCTGATCCAGCAGGAAGATGTGGTCCTGTGAGATGCATCTCCACCAGCAGCTGATGCTTCCCCACATTTGCAGCTGCTGGACTTGCAGAGCAAGGACAGAGAGTATCTTTGTAAGAATTTGCAACTTTCCATAGATAGCGTACACTTTACCGAGGGACTGTGCACTGCCCGGCCTCAGATCAGGTGTCACGTGTGCAAAGGTGCCCAGAAACTGTGGTTAGTTGGCCAGGTGAGCCCTGCCACAGGAGGCTGCCAGCCAAGCCCACTGTCCCCACTCCCTCTGTTGGGGTAGGTGGGCCACTTGCTGCCTGCAGCAGTCTGCCTGCCTTCCCCATCCCCTGCCCAGGATGAGCCAAGGCTGCAGACTAACTCCCCCTCTTCTCCTCCTTATAGGCCAGGCAGTTTTTTCCTATGCCACCAGGCTTGTGGCACCCAGGGTTGTGGGGATGAGGGGCTCCGATCTGTCTGGGACATGGAGCTTATGATATCCCCCTTCCCCCACAGTGACCATCTCCAGAGAGGTGTCCCAGGGCAGGGCCACTGCTGTCCATGGGCTGAGCCCCAAGCATACCTCTGGTCAGAGTCCCCCAAGAGGGCATCAATGAGCTGTTACAGGACACTGAGGTGTGCCCAACCAACTATACCCTTCTGGTGCAGGTGCAACTGAAAACCTGGCATGAGGCCCTCAGGTTTGACGGTGCACCCAGGCAAACCTTTGCTTCCCTGCAATGTGTGCCACCACCTAGAGGGGTATCTTTGTCTATGCTATGAGGCCCTGACCTCCACAGCTGAGAAGAAGATCATCACTGCCATCAGCAAGTCCCACCTCCCTGCATGTTGGGTTGGGAAAGTCTGGGGGCAGGGGGAGAGCTCAGGCAGGCAGGGCATGGGGAGGAGGAGTGGGACAGGGAGGGGAAAGAAAAGGGCCCAACTCTCCTTGTGGGGCCTCTGGCTCCAGTTGTGCAGCCCAGGGGTGGGTGGGTGAGCTGGTGCAGGCAGGAGTGGATGCAGTGCCCCCTTCCCATCTGGCCCTCCTCCCTGTGCAGGGCTTCCTAGACAGACATGGCAGGTGGTCTGACTTTGTCCCTGGCAGTGGCAAGGTGGTCCAGCTGCCTGCAATATCCTGGGATGCAGTGGCACAGCACCTGGCCACCCAGGCCATAGCTCCCCCTGGGGAGGAACTGGAGTTGCTTGTCACAGGGGCCATCACCAGGCTAGCCTCCCCAGGTGGGTTATGAGGAGTTGGTGGGGCAGGAGTCAGCCCAGGATTCCAGTGCTGCCAGCTGAAGCTGAGGGTGGAGAGCACACTGAGTCTTGCTGCTGATGCCTCAGGGAGCCCTCCCTCAGAGAGTCCCCATAAGCAAAAGCCCACAGCACAGGTTCCAGCAACCCACCTGTGCTAGAGTACACATAGTGGCCCACTCCAGGACCCTTCAAAGCCAGAATACATTCTAGCTGCCACAGGAAGGGCATGGTCTTGCAGGCAGCCCCAGATCACTGTGGCCCAGGCAGACCCACTGGGCCCTCAGCACCTTAATCTTGATGCTGCACTGCTGCCCAGACTGCTTGTGGCTATGCTTCTTCATGGGGGCTGGCATGGCCTCATAGATGTGGGTGGGTGCCCCAGACAACCTGCCACTGCACATCTGTTTTGCCTTAGACTGCTTTGAGGTCACCAGTCTCTTGCTCTGTCCAGTTGAGTCCCTGGGCTGATGTCTCTGGCAGTGGGGATGCTGCCATCCTAGGTGCTGCCAGGTGTCTCAGGGTCTCCAGCAGGGAATCTGGATGCCATTGGGGCTGGCCACACACCCACAACAGAGGGGCAGGGCCAGACAGCTGGAGTCACAGGCCTCAGGGATCAGGCCAAGGATCTGGACACTAACCTGGGCCAGCTGCAAAGGCATCCCTGCCATGTGGCTGGAGGAACTTCCAGCCATGTGGCTGTGCCCCAGGCAGGATGCTGGCCCTCTGCTGGTGTGTCTGACCAGGAACAGATTTGCTTCTGGTCAGCATGTATATGTGTGTCACTGCACAGTAGCTCCTGTGCAGTTAAGCTAATACCTGTACCTGCAAGTAGTAGCCAACCACACAGTAGACTAATTTACTGCTCAATAAATGCTGTGCACATGTAGATGGTGACACTTTACTGTGCATTGGATTAGATTGTTATGCCAACCACTGTAGAGGGTTTGGGGTGGGGTGGGGTGGGGTGACAGTTGGGAAGAGGGGAGGGAATTCCTACCTCCCTGGGCTCTATGCACAGGGATTGCTTCTGCTACTGCTGTCATAGTAAACACTGCCCTCCCTGTGCAGAAGCTAGGGCAAGAGCAGCGGAGAAAGGGAGAGTCCGACACAGCTCCCTGGAAGTGGCACCTGGAGCCTGACTTGCTCCCCTTGTTCCGTCTCCCCACCTCCCAACCATCTAGATAAGTCGCTGGGTACAAGGCTATGACTGCTGTGAGGAATAACTCCCCCAAGGCAGTGGAGAGCACCATTCCACTTTCCCTGGCCTCCCAGATTCACTTCTACCTGCAAAACTGCTCTTATGGCTGAAGTCTGCCTTTGCCATAGTAAAGACTCTCAGTACATCCCCCTCATAGTCAGCTTTTGGAGCTGGTGCTCTTCTCACTCTGCCATAGGTATGCTACTGATTACAGCTAACCCTAGCTCCTGTTGGAATTAGGCACCTAGGGGGTGACTGTTTCTTTAGAAATCTAAATACTTTTTAAAATCTGTCACTTCATACTTTAGGCCTCAAGAAAAACAGAAGTCCTCCCATTTGGGCACAATCAAAAGAGAATAACAAACACTTTTTCTCCAATATCTTCACAAGAATCTTTGCCTTCCTTGGGCTACAGCTCTTTCCCCAGTGTCTTGACTTTCGTCCCTTGAGACTGGGGCTTTTGCTGGTCCTTTTCTCTTTGGTGCACATGGGAGCCTAGGTCTGACTTTTACTTCTATCACAGGGACAGTCAGCTGTCCATCCAGCCATGTGTGAGCTGTCCATCCATCCATATATATAGATAATTTGCTGGGGCATCATACAGTTATTTCAGGTCCTCCCAGATAGCCATGCTCAATTAGGCCACTGGCTCTGATATAAGCATTTAAATCAACTGTTCTTTTCATTCAAAAAAGTGGTTTGTCCCTTCACCTGATTATTTCATATACTGTTTCCTCATAGACTTTCCTTAAGCCTCTTTTGCTGACTCACTTAAAGAATGCATTCCCTCTCTACAAGGTTTTCTCTTCCCCTGTGTATCTTTCTGGTCCCTTTAGAGATTTTTATTTCCCTCCCAACAGGGCACATCTACATGTGATATTAATTGACTATAAGCTTACTGCACAGTAAAATACTGCACAGTAAGCTTTCCCCAGGAGCATATCTACATATGCACCCATCAGGAGCAAATTTTCTCCTGATGGCTGCATCTAGACAAGCACAGCTGTGTGGTATGTGACACTGCAGACACACCTGCAGTGACACAAACATTATGTTTAGTTGTTCTCCATGCTCATTTAGACGTGCCCTTAAAGTTCTAATCATCTTGTTTCCATGACGAGCAAAAAAAAAGGGAAAAAAATCACCTGTTTCCCCTTTCTTTCTATTCCAAGGTCTCTTCAACTCACAACAACAACTTTCAGATAAATGAGTTACTGGTAAATAAATGAGACAATTACTCAAATTTCTGGCAAATCACTAAATAACTGCATTGTATTTGGTGGCATATTTTGGCATGGAAGATCTTCAGGGAAAAGGCTTGACATGTTTAGGGAAAGAATATATTTAGCAAATGTTACTTGGAGGGATGCTTTAAAAAATAATTATTCTTTGGTCTTTCTACAAATACTTCCAGTCCTAAACTGAGAAGCAACAATTAAGAGCTCACATTTGGTAAAATAATATAAAGAGTCTTTGAGCAGAGAGTAATAAACTGATATCTCAACTTTGATACACAGCTTGGCAATAGCTGTAATGGAATGAAAGTATGGGCTAGGAAAGCATGATTTGCTGGCATATTGATACACACAGTTTATGACATTACTTTGTATAAGGATCATTTTTCCTCATCCATATGCCAATATGCCAATTCCAGTGCCTAAACTTTCCGGAATGAAGATTTTGCATGGCTTTTCAACAGCTTCGTGGATAGTGCATAATGATCGTGTGTACTAGGTCAAGGGTGCTAAACCTCTGACTTGTGGGCCAAATGTAGCCAGTAAAGCCTTGGAATCTGGTCAGAATATTTGGCACTGGGGGAGCAGTGCCAGTTAATGCTACCACCCCTCCCCGCTGCCAACATCCCAAACCTCAAGTGACAAGTTAAAGCCAAGCCATGACCCTCCCCCACCACATGGCCAGGTTGGAACTGGACCACTTTCCCTCCCACCTGTACAGCTAGCTCAAACCCTCTTCTCCCCTTCCCCTCAAGTCTGGGCCATGCATGGCTAGTTTGGAGCAAGACCCCCTTCTTTCTGTAGGGCTGGGCTATGCTCCCCACAAGAGTGCTGATTCCCAATCCTTCCCCCTTTCCTCCTACAGGGCTGGGCTAAGTCCCCTCCCTCTGCACAGTTAGATTAGGGCCAGGCTGTGCCCCAACTCCCTCCACACAGACATATGGAGCCTCACTGCACCTGCCACAAGTGCCAAGTTGGATCCCTAATTTGATCTGGCCCATGGAAATATCAGGCACTACCTATCCAATCCACTAGACAAAAAGTTTGAACACTACTGTACTAGGGCATTTCAGATGTCCTGACCTGCTCTCTCTTTGACCCCCTGAGCCATTTCTTCTTAATTTTAAACATATACACAGAAATTACTGATTTGCTTACAGTTAATTTCTTGATTACATCATACTCACGAGAAACTAGAGACTTCAATATTTAATCGGGAAAGTTAGGATAGATTTAAAAAAAACAGTGGTCTGATATTAGAGAAATATGTAAAACCTATAGATCAAAGGGATCTATGGTTGCAACTTAGAAGAGCAACTTGGCATCTCATAATTAGGTCAACAGTTAATGGTTTGAAGACAGGCAAATTTTATTGGTAGCAATACACTTTTCTTTTATGATCGCATCTGGCCATCAACCTTGCTTATATCTTTTTTTTGGTCTTTTTGTTTTTTTGCATTTCATTGTTTAAATAGGTGCATGCTTTTTCATATGTGGATAGATTCAACACTGGTGTTCTTTGACAGATCATTAATGGTGTATAATAATCTATGGTTTAGGTAAACAAGAAGAAATGGGAAACTCATTAACATTCAGTAAAAAGCCCTACATATCTGAATGGTAAGAAAATAAAAGGATTACAAACAATAAAGATAATTCGAGATCAGTTAACACCCAAGATATTTCAACATCAAATTGCATTTCTAATTTGGTTAACAAGAACAAAATGGTGTCATAAACACAAGGAGACAATTCATTTGAAAATAAGCTATTCCCTTCTCTAGCATGGAGGTCAGATCCTGCTCTCATTGAAGTTAATTAAACGGTACCAAGATATTCTTCCACATATATTAAATTATATACAATGAGAGAATTCTGCCACTTTCCTATTAAAAAGTTGTGTATGAGCACATACTTCTTTTAAAAAAATCATTGTAATTTAGAATTTTTAAACTGTAATTTTACTAAGAAAGAAAATGTGTCCTCCCCAATAAATAGCATATTCAAACATCCACTGCCTTATACTATATTACTTTTCAGGGCCTTTTCTATTATATTCAGTTCTCTGAAGGATATTAATATCAAATCTTTTGTATTTTGAGAATATTTGATTTCATAAACCATTTTCATATGCAGGAAATCAAAGGATTTATTTTAGAATACATTACTCTTTACATTAGCATTGTTGTTATAGACATGTCTCTCAAAGGTACAGGACAAATATTTATACCCTCTATTTAAAAGCCTGCTTGTCACAGAAGAAATACCAATGTTCAAATGCTGTATATTGTGTCTAACATGGTAGATTAGCATTAGGATAGATAAGAATTTGAAAGCAATCCTTATTTATAATGAAAGGTAAAATTAGCATACTACAATGAATGAATTGCTAAAACTAGAAAAGCAAAAACAAACAACAATCAATAGCTTTGATTTTGGTATGGGGTATCTGCTGCATGTTATTAATTTTTCTTCATTAGTTTGTTTTGTAGTAGAACCTGTGCCAGATCTAGACCCTTTTAAGGGATCTCTTTGGCTTACTACCTTTGGTGTCATCACTGTTCTCAGCTTCTCAGACCAGTTCATTCTTTACAAAACCAGCCTTTAAGCTGCAAGAAAACACAGCACAAATCAAAACCCTTTGCCTTTTCTGGACTTTAGAAAGGAGGCAATTTTAACTCTGGGCTTCTTCCCAGCACAACATCTTGCCTCTCTTCACCTTAGCACTTGCCTCCTGAAGTTCTTAATTTGTGCTGAGAGAAAAGCCATTTTCCTGGCACATAACAAGACTGCATAGCCCTTCAAGGAATTTCTTGAGGAAAAGATCTGGCTCTTTGACAAGAACTTAGATCAGATGCTCCCTTCTCCTGGTCTATGACATAAAGGACACCCAACATCCCACAGTCCTCTGCTGTCCCCTGTCTCCCCCAGCCCCTCCCCAATTGCTTCCACCTCCCCCCACACTGTTCCAGGTCAGCCCACGGCAGTGTGGAGGGAGATAGACTGCCATGCTCCAATGGCATGATTCCCTGAGCCTGGCCGCCATAGTAGAATGCCCCCCTCCCCCACCTGCTCCCACACTTCTCCTGGTCAGGCCAGAGGAGGGCAAGGATCAGGGACTATTCTCCTGCAACAGGGACCAGTAAGATTTCCACCATCGGAAAATGCCTCCTCCATCCTACCAATCAGCTGACTGGTGGGATGGAGGAGACATTCTCCAAGGGATAAAACCCTCTCCAGAATGTCTGTCAACTGCCAATTCCCAGGTAGGGAGATGGCAGGCTGTGAATTAAAAGCTCCCCTAAGGGTGGCAGCAGCTCAGGGAGCAGCCCGCTAGTGGGCTTGCTGGAAAGTACCCCTGTGTACCTATCCAGCCAGGAAACTGGAACATTCCAACTTCTAGGCTATTTTTCTATTTTTCTGCATTTCTGTCACTAGAAATTAACACCTGCCTGTGGCCTGTGTGGCTCCACCCTCATCACCTGCTGTATGATCACCTCTTCCAGCTGGCTCAAGTCTCCCAGCCAGGCAGACTATGGGCTGAGCACCTTCTTAGAGCCCTGCTGTGGTAAATTCTATGCATGCACAGTAAGAGGGTACCTTTCTCAAAAAGCTTACAATCTAAGCAAAAGACATAGAGCACATCCACACGTGCAGGCACGTGCACTTGCAGCAGCTCAAATAGAAGTGACACAAATTTGAGCTGGGGCTTTTTGCCTCAGCACACATGCCCAGACATACATTTTGGTGTGGGGCAAATTGTGCCACTTGGGGCAAAATAACCCTGCCTGCTTTCTCCTGGATCTGCAGCCAGGGGGAGTTAGAGGCTGGGGCCAGCAGTATAAAAAGCTGTCCTGGCAAGCAGCTCAGGGAGGGCATTTATACACATACATTTGTCTGCCACAATGTGCCAGAGATCTAGTGCACTGTAGCAGACAAAAGA
>NW_017729022.1:145356946-145387883 GCF_001723915.1 Gavialis gangeticus
ACTCATGCTCAGGAGTTTCTGAGGCCCGGACCTGGGGACACTTCCACTTGCACCAGCTGGACTGGTGAAGCATCTCCAACAGTTCCCTGCACCCTCTACCCACTGCAACAGTCTGGCAGTGGGCTTGCTGCCTGGCTGTGACCTGCTGCCACCTGCAACAGCGTGTGGCCCCAAGGCTGCATGCCTACCAGACCCAGATGGGGATTGCATGGCCATTAGAGGCAGTCCCCTCTGAGCCAGCTGTCAGCGGGCCATGGCTGCACAGTTGGCCTTTCTGTGGCACTACTGCCATGTGTGCCACTGCCCGAGCATCCAGGAAGATATTGCCTGGAAGATGTTCTCAGTGTAATGACCTGCTTTGAATTGTCAAAGTATGTCCTCCTGACCCCAAGTGGCCAGAAGATCAGCCACCTCCAGCTGGATCCTGGGTGCCAGCTCTGAGCAGGCTCCTCTGCCTGGGTCACTAGTGCCTGGGGTCACTTGCTTCACTAGCAGGAGTTCTGGTGTTCCCTGTTTAAAGACTTCAAAATCCATGATAAAAAAATCCTGAAGTCACTCTGTAAAATACCCCAAAATCCATGTTCTTCCACAATTAAAATAAAAAAAGACCACTAGATATAGATATAGATGTAGATATAAGGCATGTGCGAAATGGGCCATATTCAATTTGGATTCAGATTCAGCCTGAATCAGGGACAGTGATTCAAATACTTGATTCAGATCACTGTCCCTGATTCAATTCAGCTGAATCCAAATCTGAAGATTCGATGCTGATTCACAGAATCAGTGATTCGACCATAGACACAGCTTTAAAGGTTTGTTCTATATACCTTGAGGTACCAGCATGGCTAATGAACACTACAATGCTGGGGTGGATAGAGTGTCCCACAGGAACTTGGGGCCCCCCTCTGCATGCTCAGTGGCAAACCCAGAAATGTGCTGACCTCTGCCCCCACCCAGCTCAGTGATCAGCCACGGGGGGACCCCGGGTACCCCCCAGACCCAGGAGGCACCAGTCACCAAGCCGGGGGGGTGGCACAGGAAACCCTCTTGTGCGCTCCCCGGCAGACTTGGAAGTGGACTGGAAGTGTTTCTGGTCCACTTCTGGGTTTGCTGCTGAGCGCACTGGGGAGCCCCCAGCGCTCCTGTGGAATGCTCCATCCACCTCAGCATCACATCATTCATGAGCCACCTGGTACCTTGAGATATGTAGAAAAAACATTTAAAGCTGTGTCTATGTCCAAATCTCTAACTCTTTCCAAATCTCTCCAAATTGATTCGGAGGGTTCCGACTTGATTCAGAGAAATTAAAGGGTCTCTTGATTTAACTCAGATTTGGAGATTCGGCCACTGAATTGGGCTGAATCTCTGTTGAATTGAATCATGGACCAAAGCTTCACACAGCTCTAATAGATATAGATATAGATATAGATATAGATATAGATATAGATAGAGAGATCTCAGATCAGTTGGGCAATGTTTTATTGATATATATACAATTTTAAGGCAATTTGGAAGCCTACCAGTGCATCTATCTTCATAATAAAATAAATTCTAAATTTCTATACACTTTGGCATTTACTTTTGACTTTTCTGTCATAGAAAAATCAGAGTCACCTCTACCCCGTTCACTCACCAGATGTGCAGCACTGAGCAGCACTGATAGGCCAGTGCCCTGCCCTTACTCCTCACTATCAACCCACAGCCTGCCCCTCGCCTCAGTCCCCTCACTCCTGACCTACAGGGCAAGGTTTTTTGGTGAGGGATTTGTGAGTGGATTGTGGGGGGACTATGGGTATAGGAGGGCAAATGGGGGTGTTGCTCAGCAGAGGTAGGTCCCCTGCCTCCCACAGGGTGCAGCCCCACCACACAGCTCACAGGCTGCTCCTCTCACAGGGACCACAGCTTCCCCCACGGGACTACAGCTTCTTCCACAGGGGCTACAGCACCCCAACAGGGGCTCACAGCCTCTAAACAGGGGCTACAGACCCTCAACAGTGGCCAAAGTCCCCCAACAGGGGCCACATACCCCCCTGCAGGGCCTGTGTTCTCCCCGCCCCCCACTCCCTTTCCACCCAGTCCCAGCTCCTGCTCACTCCCCCAACCCCCCAATCACTCCCCCATCTCTGCAATTGCTCCTCTGGCTGGTCCCAGCCCCCACTCACTCCCCTGCCCAGTTCCAGCCCCTGCCCATCTCCGCCCCCACCTAGCATCCATGCACTCACTGGCAGTAGCAATGGCCATCAGGGCCACTTCGGGCCTGATGTCACAGCCCTGTTGCATGGTGCGGGGCAGCTTAGGATCAGCCCCCAATGCCTGGCACGTGTGCTGCTGCTGTCGTATCCTGGGGGTGCAGCCTGGCTCAGCAGGGCATTGCATGGCACAGAGCACTGTCAGGAAGTTTGGGGCAGCTGCAGCTGTTACCTGGGAGTCAGTGCCACTCAGCCTGACTGTTCCCAAGCTTCCCGACAGTGCGCATTGCCACACAGCACCTTCTTGAGCCAGGTTGCAACTGTGCAACATGGCCCTGGCAACACAGGTGCCAGGCAGCCAGGGCTGATCCCCACTGACCCCTGTTGCCCTACACCACATGGGTGATCAGGGAGCTGGGACTGGGCAGGTCACCCCCATGGTCCCGTCCCCATCCTCCAACCCCCTCCACCCCCTGCTTCCCTGTCGGAGTCCAGGTCCCTACAGCCTGAACCACTGCTTGCCCTGCGTGGACAGGCAACGTTCTTCAGCACTGGGGCAAGGACCAGCCATAGAAATGTCAGAGCATCTCTGTGAAGGACCTGAACCTCTGGCTGCCCTGCTTTTTTCCCCCAGGGTATTTTTTGATACCTGGTATGAAAGTTTGTCCCCGTACTGCAAATATGCAGTGCGGGGAACATGTATTTGTTCCCAGCATGCATCTTCCAGCATCTCAAAGGGGTTTGAGACTCTGCAAGGGGCATTTTCGGGCTTGTGTGGATGCACCCATGTAATGCATATCTAAAGATACATGGGAGAACACAGGGGACCAAACAGATATCAGTGACAGTGATACACAGTGTTCTCAGGACCTCAGTTGCTGACTATTGTCAAGTTTTTTGTGAGCATTTTTTCAAAAGAAGATTTTAAGCAGGAATTAATTATGTGACAGGGCACTGTGCAGTGGAAGGAGCATGGTTTGGGTCCATCAGTAGCCTAAGTGTAGAGTTCTTGGTCAAGACACACCACTGATTTGCTCATTGTCTTGTAGCAGGACAGCATCTGCCAGTGAAGTTTACAGATTCCCCCATATACTTTCAGGCTCCTTGGGTGAATCCTCATAGAAAAGACAGAAGTTGATATACAACCCTTTTGCAAGGGAAGTGAAAGGGGCAGCTTGTAGGGGAAGAGGAAAGTGGAAGGGAGATCTCTTCCCTCCTGCACTGAAAATGTTGATTAGCTCTCTCTCCCTCCCCAAAACCACAACTGAATATATTCCCAGTAGGAAAATTATTAAATAATGACAAAAAAAGAATGTATGTAAACAACTTCTTGTTTTTAATGTCAGATTAATTATAAAAGGAAACATAAACTTGTGAAAAAGTAATGCTTTTTGTATTGACATATATAGCTGTATATTAAGATTGTGCTGGCTTCAATACTTTAGATCCAATTACTCATTTGAATAGAAATGACTCCTTTACTCTTTCACAAGAGTAGATTGTGTATCTTCTTTAACAACTGATTAAGCCTAACTGGAGATGCTTCTTCTACTAACTTCTGAAAAGAGAGCTTTTCAGCTAATGAGAAATTATCAGTAACTATGAAACACCATAGAAATAATCTATTACAAGGCAGGCAAGCATTCAGTTTTCCTCCTGATTGAATATGCTCACAAAAATTGTGAGTATCTTGAAACTGAAAACATTTTCCCAACAAGCAGCAACCTGCTAAGCAAGGCTATTTGTAAGCATGACTCTAAAATTGCTATTAGGTAACAGTATCAACAAGATGCTCTTAAATTAAAAAGGAAGACCTAAGGTAACCTTACGTATAACAAAAAGTAGGTTCCAAGAACAGGGTTCTAGTTCAAGACTGAACAGGTTTTTCATGAAATTACCTCAATGTACAGAAGGTCATTTTCTAGTCACTTAGGTATCTTCAAATCACAAGAGTCAAAAGGAAGAAAAGAAAGGAAATAAGAATAGTGGGCTTTTCCTTTCTTCCACTTCTTAGCATTCCCTGCCTTGCATTTATTTCCTCCTCTACTCTCAAAATGTTTTCCTCCTGAAATTCAAAGTTAATTCAAATGAAAGGAAGATTCACTTCTATGGAGATTAATAGAGGCAACTGCACAGGTATTTGTTTGTTTCTAGTATTACTGGAGATATTTAAAAATAAAGGGCAAAACAGTTATTAGTTCCATGCAGCCATTCAGGGTACTGAAGAGCTAAAGTACCAGCTAATTTGCTGTGAGGGCATGTTGTGCACAAACACTTATCCAACTTCTCCCAATGTTGTAGCTTGTTCTAATAGAGGCACTGCCAAACAAATCTTGCTTCTCACATCATCACTGGACTGTCACAGCTAAAACAACACTACAACAGCCTTCCAGCTTTTTCTAGCTTATGTAACTCTATTATGTGAAAGGGGCAAGGTTGAAAACCTTGAGATAAGAGCCAAGAGGCAGCAGTAGAAACAAGCCGAGAACCTGAAGCCAGGGACCCTATGCCAGGAGTCAGGAAGTCCAAGGCAATAATTCAGATGTAGTTTGAAGGAGGGGAAGTAGGCTGAGAGCAAAACTGACATCCAGGTCTGTGGCTGGAACTAGAGGCAAGGTGAAGAAAAGACTAGCTAGAAGCAGGAACTAGGAACAGGTGGTAAAATCTATAGTGAGTTCTGGGACAGAACCTGATAAACAAGATAGTAACAGAATTCAGGGCATAAACTAGATTCAGTGTTTGAAGCAAAGACCAGGACAGGAACAGAGATATAAAGCTAGAAAACAGTACACCCCAATAACAGAAGTATTCCTACAGACTTGTACAACACTGGGTGCATCTACATTTGCAATTAATGAGCCTGAATTTTCTCTGCAGAAAATTCAGTCTCATTAAAGTGTTTCCAAGTGCTCATCTACACATGTGCCCGCATTGAGAGCAAATTGCACCTGACAGGAGCAGCCCACTCCAGGGCTGCTCCTGCCCTGCTCTGCCCCCCCACAGTAGCCAGGAGAGCTTTAAGCTCCCTCAGGTGTCAGCACCTAGCTGTTTTGGCTCTTGGCACAACCCCAATATTTACAGGGCTGGAGGGAGGTGCTGTCCTGGCTCAGCAAGTGGCTCCCTGCCAGCCGTAGAGATTGGAGCCAGCCCCGAGCCCCAGGGGGCAGGTTGAGCCCCATCCAGATTGAGATGGGTTCCAATCTCCACAGGGCAGGGGAGCTGTCTGTCTGCCGGGCAGCTGCCTTCCAGCCCTGTGGAGAATGGGATACATCCCAATTTCCATGGAGCTGTGAGGCAGCTGCCTGGCAGCCAAGACAGCTCTCCCAGGCACGTAAAGATTGAGACAGAGCCCATTCTCTATGGGATCATGAGGCAATGTCCTGCCAAGCCTTGACAGCACTCCCTGCCCCCTGTGGCCCCTGCTGCCTAGACTGACTGGGAGCAATTTGTTCCCGATCAGCATCAACACATGTGCTTTGGCACATTAGTTTAATGTGTTAATTTCTAGTACCTGTATCTACATACACTAAAAAATAGCACATTAGACTAATCTACTGCACAGTAATTGATACGCATATGTAGATGGCGATGCTTTACTGTTCATTAGATTAATCTAATGCACAGTAAAGTGTCTCATGTAGATGAACCCACTGGGTGCATCTATACACGCGCTTTAATGCACAGTCTATTTTATTGTAGCCTACTGCACATTAAGCATCCCTTTAAAAGTGTGTGCTTTTGCTACTGCACATTAGGGCAGCCTAATGTACATTTATTCAGTATCTCACATTAGAGGGTACTTTTACACAGCTTTGGGGGGGGGCAGCACTTTAATTAGAGCAGGCATCAAGAGAAGGTTTAAGTGCCACAGCATCTTATGTATCAGCACCCCCGCACTTAAAAATGGTGGTGTGCGTGCTTGAACTAAAGCTCATTCTACAGACTTTAGCCCATTTCCTCTACTGCCATATTTAAGCACAGGTATGTTGATACACGAGATGCAGGAGGCTGCTGGAGCATGGTAATTGCCACAATTAATTGACTTGGGGTAATTGCCTCAATTAATAGATTCTGCTCTGATGTGCTGGAATTCCAGCACATCAGAGCATTTTCCATGTTTGTGTATAGGTCCCCAGTGATAGGAAATTTAATATGCAGTAGCAAAAGTACATTAATGAACCTATAGATGTATCTAATGGATGCATCTGCAAGTTCATTAATGTGCCATAGATACTGCACACTAAGTTTAGTACTTGGTTACCCAAGTACTAAATCAATGTGCAGAAATGCATGCTACTGTGCAGTAGTGCCAGCACATGAGGTGTTTTTGGGCAGTAACTGTGCAGTAGCCTAATACTACTGCACAGTAACATGTTAGCATGTGTTTTGCCCACACACTACTGCACAGTGTTATTAAGCTACTGCATAGTTAGCATCTTGTGTAGACATACCCACTGAGTAGGAATTCTGGGCTTACATCTTGAAGCTCTGCTGCCTGTAGCCAATACAGCAAAAAGGCACAGCTGGGCCCAAGCAGAAAACAGATAGCTCCAAACAACTTAAATTTTAGATAGGCCCTCAGACAAATAGAATTGCTAAGGAGGCTGTGGTTCTTAATAACAAGGGTGAAACTTTCACTCTCAATCTCCTGTCATATATCAGACTATGTAGTTGGCTAGATAAAGATGAAGAAGTGACTTGCTTTTGGCATGGGCTAGTAAGGGTTTTCTGCCACCAAAGCATTGTGTGTGGGATCAGGGAAGGAACTCTGAGTCTCTTATAATTCTTACCCTGGACTTTCCATGGGAAAGCGATACTCATTTCTCATTACACCAACAAATTGCAAATAATATGTTTCTTCTTTGGCAACTTGTACTCTTAAACTCCTTCTGCAGGAACAGAAACTTTTGTGAGGCAAGGAGGTAAGATAGAAGTTAAGTCACCTAGGCAAGACTATGATAACTCTCTGAAGGAATCTGGTAAAGTTCTATGTAGAAAGCAAGTACCATGATAGATTTAAAGAGTTTAGCAAATTTTGAAACAGGAAGGCTTATCCTATAAAAAAATGAGGCCTCAGCCTTCTTCAGAAGCCTGACCAATATGTTGGGGCTGTCTTTTTATGCCTAAGAGATGATGATGATTTTTTAGATTTGCTTGAAAGACCTGTTCATTTCTGTCAGAAGCAGTAGCCATTCCTTCATAAACAACTCAGCATTCAGTATATAATTTGCTTATTTTTTGTTGTAATTTTCTAGGTTTTCTTTAGGGATTTGGGACATATTTTTTCTTGCAAGGAGCTGCTCTCTCACATTTTCTGTGTGATAGAGCTATTACAAAAGGTGGGAAGAGTACCAAAGCAATTTATTTTACTGAACAGCAGCTGCTACCTGCAGTGGTGACAGGAAGTACTGCAGTGCAAATTTGTATTGTGAGGATACAGGAATGCAACTTTTGGGGAAAGGTTTATTGTAACTAGTTGTGTAGTGATTTTTTTTCTGTCTGATTTTTATTTCGCTATGCAGCCAAAACCAGAGAAACCTGTGTATTTATAACATGCTAATAATTTGGAATTTTAACATAACTTAGTTTTCTGTTAATTGTCCAAGTAACTAAAAAACTGAGAAAACCAAATGAACCAGTTGCCAAAGAAAAATCATAAATATTTTAGGGGATTCTGGGTAAAAAACATGCATGGAATGAAGCCCAGAATAATAAAAAAAACTATGGACATGTAGAGCATGGATTTGTTCTGCTGTTCAGAAAAAACACAGATTTTGTGTTCAATACCCTCTCTCCCCCTTGTGATATACTGAATTCCTTTGAGAATGAAAGTTTTGTACCTTTAGGAGCCATACAACAACAGTAAAATAACTAAGTCCTTCCTTCAAAAAATATAATTGGGTATCTATATTCTTGAAAAAAAATATGCAAGCCCTTACTTTGTGGATTCCATCAAATTCTCTAAAGCTAACCATTCTTTTTGGCAGAATGATATTCTCTACTTTTTTTTCCCCTAGAGATTGTGTGTTATATATTAGTGTTTGGTGTTAATTAATCTGTCAAAAATAATTTTCTACCAAGCATATTCAGTATTTTTTTCATGTGGACTTTTTATTAAAACCCCTGCCAAACAAACTGTTGTATGTGTGAAGCTACCTCTCTAATTGAACCACAGTGACAAAGAAACCTCCAAAAGTTAAGACATTTATTTTGGCTAGGCGTCTGTAACTTCCAGATCAACGGAACATCAAAAATAAACTCTTGTTAGAAACCTTGTGATACAAGAATTGTTTATGAAATTTCTGATATATCTTAATTTTAGCCAACAAAGAACTAAGAGATGATATTTTGGCATTTCCTCTTCTAATCCAAGGGAAAAAAAACCTCTGAATTTCAGCAGCTAACAAGGTCTTGAATGCTTAAAGCTTCCACTGAAGTTATTTGGACTAGTGCTTAGTGCCTCAGAATGTAAAGCAATCACCATAATCAGCATCCTCAAACTTATTAAAATTCAAATTTTTTCTTCAACTATGGGGAACATATTTGCATTGATTTGGCCTTACCTAAGCCAGTTTACCCATCCATATATGTTTAGGATGGATAAACATGTTTAGGATTGATAGCTTTAATTAAGTATATAATTAACTGCAATTGTTTGGGAAGTATTCATCATACAACACTGAGTAAAAATGTGCCTTTTGATGCTATATTTCTCTCTGCTTGATCAGTTGAATAAATTTAGGTGTTACAACTCTTTCTTGAAGTAACTGGTAATTTCAGAACTAGACACTGGGCACATCTACATGTGCATTAATACATCATTGCTGCTGAGCATTAAATTTAGTATCTCTAATATGAGGTGCAACATAAATGCACAGTAGCAATGGTGCACATTCTTTTTGTGATGCTCAATGAGCATTAGCATGTTAGCACAATTTCCTCTGTGATGTGCTAATGTGCAGTAGAATTAGCCTAATGTACATTAAGCATCTTGTGTAGATGCACCCACTAACTACTAAAGTAAATGGATCTTAGACGTGGTGTTATAAATGTATAGTATGATAGCTTGCTTGTCTCCCATTTTCATTTGTACAGTCTAAAAGATTATAATACAGAAAAAATCAAGTTTTGCAATATAATAAGATAACTATTCAATTACAAAAAAAACTGGTAGGGTAGGTGCCATTGTAATAGGTTCTCACCCTGCCACCTAGGGAGGAACCACCCCGGGCCTATTTACCAGCCATGACTTTGGTGTTCCTGGTACCTGTGGGATGTTGCTCAGTGGGGTTCTTACTGGCTCAGGAACACCTTCCTTGCTGCATCTTCTGTGGGGCTCCTCCTCCCCTACATCCTTTCCACCCAGGTGTTACCATAGGCTGCACCTTGATGTAGATGCAGGTTGTTTGATGTGATGGCTGGATGTAGTAGAGGTGTCATGGGACTCTCTCCATGGTTCTGCCACTCTGAGAAAAAAATGCTAACACAAAAACAGCTTAAAGTAGCTTAGTCAGAGTGGTGGGCAGGGCACTACTGCCCCCCATGCTGAGCTGCTTGATCTTGAGCACCAGGGATTAAGGATCCATTTCCTTGACCCTTTGTCTCCCTTGGGCTACTTAGCATTTTTCCCCCAGGTACTTTCTGGATGACCTATTGGCCAGGTGTCCCAGGATCTCAGCAAGTTTCCTGCCAGGCTTGCTCATGGCCAGACATGACAGGTGTCCCCTGTTGGCATACTTCGGGTATGCAGCTGAACTGTGGGGGGTGTGAGCATCGCAGGCTGTCCCTCCAGGTCTCTCCCTTGGGTACCTTCAGAGCCCACTGGACCATCCTCTTGTGTCCCCATATAAACTTTGACACTGTGGGCGATCCTTCCATTGCAATGGCAGGCAAACTCATCGACATGCCAGGCCACCCATTATTTAGTATTTGTATAATCAAGTACTAAATAAACGTGCAGTAACTGGAGTGATGCTGATGGGCAGTAGCCTAATAATACTGCACAGTAGCTTATTAGCACTGTTAGTCCTGTAAAACACTATTGCACAGTATTATTCAGCTAGTGAACACTCCATATCTCATGTAGATATGTCCATTATGTCTCAAAACAATTTAAAAGGCAGACAAAGGTGATACAAAATTCTCTACCATATATAGAGAAATCTACCCCAGAGAGAGATAACAGTAATTTGCATTAATCTGTTAAATGTGGTTTGAAGGTCTTTCCTTAATTTATATAAAAATCTAAAATAATTTCTGCCGAGTTTTCTTGTGCATGAAGCTGTGCAAAGAAAATAATCTAGCAAGTGACCTAGCATAAAAAATCTCAGTATATACACAAACACAGGGTTTAAACAAAAAACAAAACCAGCATTGAGTCATGTAATGCAGGTAGTTGGAAGGAAAGGGCTCATCTGCATTCATTTCTATATGCTGTTATTCTCAGCTTCTCTATGTAGTTTGGCATTACATTAAAGAAAAAGAAATCTATGAAAGGTGTATGATGGTAGCTGACCTTTCACAGAAATCTGTATTTGGGATAAATTTTTTAGTATCCAAACAAAGAACCTTAAAGAGCCAAAGAGCTCAAAGGTATTGGACTCTGTTGGATAACAGCTAGGTTCCAAGGTGAGGCATGATGTAGATCATTAGCACAGAGTGTGTTTATTTGCTTGTATTTTTAAAAAGTGCATTGCAGGGCACTAAGGTTCCTGCTCCTTTAAGGACAGAAACTGCTCAGAGAGAGGTCCCTAGCAGTCAGGCAGAAACCCCACAGGTTCAGGTTACTGCGGCAGCAGACTAATGAGGGAATTAGCCTGCACCTGCACCTGGTCAGCTGACTGGAGGAAGGCATGGCCCTAGGCACATATAAAGCCCAGGGCTGGGACTAGGGAGTTAGTTCTCTGGCAGCAGCCAAGAGGGAGGAGATCTCATAGAGGAAGCTAACTGGAGTTGCTTGACTGCATGTTCTGCTTCTGGTAGGATTAAGGGGCTTTAGGAGCTCGTAGGTACTGGTAGGAGGGAGGCCCAGTAAAATAAGAGAGAAGCTTGTCTTCTAAGAAGGGATAGAGTGTGGACCCTATGTTATCGCTGTGTTGTAGCCTATGGGCTTGTGCTTTATGTAGTTATTTAAACCAGTGGACTAGTCTGAGGCTATTGGGGAGGAGGAGACCTCATTGGGGCATACTGCAGTGTGGAGACCCCAGCACCAGAGAGGGCACAGGGACAGAGGGTGAGCAGACCCCAGCGCCAGCGGGTATAGTTACTGAGGCCGGACTAAGTTGAGGCCTCAACACAAGAAGACATCTACATAACATCTTCAAGGCATGGGGCATGATAAAGGGGTGGTTTTGGTGTCATGAATCTATCCCATAAGGTTTGGGGGTATCATAAGGCACCTCCTGAGTGTGGGACCCAATAAACGGGTCTTACAACCCACAGGGTTTAGAGGAGTCTGTCAGGACTGTGACCGAGCAGCAACTCAAGGGCAGCCTCCCAATTCATCATTTATATCAGCAAGACGTGACAGGCAAAATTAGTAGGTACCCATAGGGTGGAGCTGGCATGGTCACAGTGCCCTAGGGGAATCACGGCCATCCCAGGGGTGGCCATATCATGACAAAGTGAAACACAACAAGTAAACATAAGACTGCCAAAATGGCTTCACTATGGGTATGTCATGCCTGACCAACCTCCTCTCCTTCTATGACCAGGTGATGCATCACCTGGATGGGGGGTGGGATGGGGAAGAGGGGAGGAGAGGTTGATGTCATTTACTTGGACTTCAAAAAAGCCTTTGACCTGGTCCTCCACGATGTCCTCATGGCATAACTGGAGAACTGTGGCCTTGACAACCTTACGGTCTGATGACTAGAGAACTGACTCCATGGTCGGATCCAGAGAGTGATAGTCAATAGAACCAAGTCAGCATGGAGTATGGTAACCAGTGGTGTCCCTCAGCGTTCTGTACTCTGACCAGTACTCTTTAATATATTAATTAATTATCTGGATTCAGGGGTCAGTAATGAACTGGCTAAGTTTGTGGATGACACCAAACTATGGGAAGCATGGTTACACTGAAGGATAGGCTGGGGATTCAGGTTGACGTGGATAGGCTCACAAGGTGGGCAGATATAAACCTGATGACCTTCAACATAGAGAAATGCAAGGTTCTGCGCATTAGGAGAAAAAACCCACATCATACCTATAGGTTTGGCAGTGCTTCACTCACTAGCACTACATCCAAAAGAGACTTGGGGGTTATGATTGACCACAAGATGAATATGAGCCACTTGGCTTGCATATACTGATGCATCTCAAACAAGACCCAAGATGTCATTCTCCTGCTTTATTTGGCCTTGGTGAGGCCACAGGTGGAATACTGCGTCCAATTCTGGGCTCCACGCTTTAAAAAGGACATGGAGGAACTCGAGACAGTCCAGAAGAGAGCCACATGCATGATCAGAGGTCAAGAGAGCAGGCCTTATGAAGAGAGGCTGAGAGGCATGGGACTCTTCAGCTTGGAAAAACATAGGTTCAGGGGGAACTTGTTCACCAGGGCTCCCCTAGAGCAAACAAGGTCCAATGGTCACAAACTAATGGAAAACCATTTTAGACTGGACATAAGGAAGAACTTCTTTACTGTCCAAGTCTCCAGAGTCTGGAATAGACTTCCCCCAGGAGTGATGCAAGCATCTACTCTGGACATGTTCAAGTTCCGTTTGAATGATTATCTTGCTGGGGTCATGTGACCCCAGCTGACTTCCTGCCCTTTGGACAGGAGGCTGGACCAGATGATCTTGCAAGGTCCCTTCCAGCCCTAATGCCAATAAAATCGATGAAGACAGTGATCATTGAGAATGGCCTCTGTAGTATTTTGGCAACTGGAGGAAAACTCAACAGTGCATAAAGAAAAGATCTACTGCAATATTAACAAGTCAAGGGCTACATCCAGAGAAGCATGGCCATGCGGTATGTGGCACAGCAAACACGTCTGTGGTGCCACATACTGCACATTTAGATGTTCTCTGTGCTGCAAGGGCATGCTACCCATGCACACGCTGCTCCACTTTTTTTTTCCATGGGGTTTTTTACTCCAAGTTTCAAAAACCCTGTGGAAAAAAGGCAGAGCAGTTCATGCACAGGCAGTGCACACCACTCAAATGTGAACCCAGGCCACCCAGAGCCATGCTTTGACTGCTCGCCAGGCTCTGTGCAGCAGAATTGCTATGACTGCAGCCCCAGGAGGCCTCCAGGATGCCAGGTAAGGCTGCTGGGGCCAGCCCATTGCTGGCCCCAGTTTCCCCTTATCCCATCCAGAGTAACTTGCCATGCACCAAAGCACACGTGGCATGCTTATTCCCTTGGAACAAGTAGCAGCAGCACAAGGTGTACCACCATTACTTGTCCACAGGTAACCAAACATCCACGCTCATCTGGATGAGGCCAAGAAGTCTACTTTAAGCTAAGTCCTTCATGTTATGGGTATCTCACCCTCCCAAAGCATTCCTTTTGGTCTTTTCCCTCTCCTACCATCCTATCCATTGCTGGGACCCTGATTCTTCAATTGAGTCTTACCCTTCAAATATTTTTGTCCAAGATTGTATAAAAGACCTATTTACATGTTTCTGTGTAAAGATAAAAAATATATTTGTTAGAAACAAATTTCACTTTGTACTACTTTTTTCCTTGTACCACATTTGATAAATAATTTATATAGACATGTATCAGCCCTTCAATTGCTCATGAAGGAGGAGGTGAGATTCTGTTAAAAATGGCCACCTGATCTAAGGTAAGTCAGAATGAGGACTAGCAAGGAGCTAGAGGGGAACATGGGTGCAAGTAGGGTCCAGGAGAAGGGATTGGTAGGGTCTGAGAGGGTTAGGCTGGCTTAAGGGGGCAGAGAAGGTTCATGTAGCAGTTGTTAGGATTTGGGCAGCTAGAAGGGTCCACAGACAGGTTGGTGGGGTCCGGGAGTGTTTGACAGAATTAGAAAGGCTAGCGGGGTCTGCAGGGGGAGCTTGGGGGACTCTCTCCCACTGGGACTAAGGGCTCTTTTTAGCTTCCTGATGCACCTCAACCTCAGATAAGCAACCCTCCCCACTAAACCATCCCCCCATCCCATCTGAATTACTTTCTTGGCTCTCTGCACCAGCAAATATTAATATAATTGGCACCAGGAGCAACTTGCAGGAAGAGGGGTTTGGCAGGCTCATGTGGGCTGGCTGGTGCATGTCCATCTGGGGGGTGGGGTTGAGCTGGAGGGCTGGAGAACTAAAATTTGCCTGGTGACAGGGTGGGGAGTGTACAAAAAGCACGGCCTCAGGGCTTGGGCCAATGGCTAGGCTTTCCCAGTCCCACGGCTGCATTGGGAACTGTACAGAAGTTCAATTAGATTGGTCTCGCCAGACCTGATCTAAATTAGATTACCATAAAGGGTTAACTTAGATTTTGTTGGCCATTTTTAGGCAGATTTAACTTTCCTTTACGTGTGTATGTACCAGAAGTGTTTGCTATTACTATTGTTTAAAGTTTTCACCTTGTATACTTTGCTATATTTGTGCTATGTGATCAGTTACCTAAATCACAAGAGGTGCTGACACGTGTAAAAAACAAACAAGCATTGCCTTACCAGAAGTGGAATCTGGTTGACTGGGCTTCCCAGAGTCTGCATAGCTCATGCATTTCAGTGGGGCTTTTTGGTACTTTTATCTAATAGCTGATTCAATCAACTAGTAGATAAAAGCACAAAAAAACCCCACTGAACCACATACGCTATACACTGGGCAAGCTGGATCAAACTGATGTCATTCCTCTTCTGGGCATGTGCTGCGCTTTAGTGCAGGGGTGCACTGAGTTGACAGTAAATCACCTTTTTGTTTTGTTTTTTCCACCTCCGTGAGCACCCAAGATACCTTTTCTGCTCTCTGATAGCAGGACTTCTAAAACTGCAAGGAGCTTTTAGGTTAATTGATTAGGATTTCTCAGGTGAGTCCTAATTAGGGTTGGGTATTAGACTGGTCAAATACAGTTCAGTTAAATGACAGGTCAAATATTAGTCAACAATTGTAAAAAAATTGCCAATACAGTCAAATAGTGCACAGAAAAAACACAAATTTGCCATTAAGAAATGTATTGTAAAACAATTTTAAAAATCATATTTTTGTTAAGAAAATTGCAAAAAAAAAATTCACTCCCCATAAAACTGCTATAATTGTTGACCAGTCAAAAATATGCAGTAAGTTGACAATATCTGACAGGTCAACTGACCGGCTTGCCGACCCTAGTTCTAATACAAATACATGTTTTAATGATTATTCACAACAATTATCTTTGCAGAGTATATGTTACTCCTCTGCAGAGACCCAGTATAATGCCTGTGTAACGTAAAGCCTAATCCTTATTAGTCTTAAATATTGCAGATACTTGTGCTGACTTCTGTACAGAAGTCAAATGCACATTCTGTGAACCTTCTCAAGTTTAATATTTCTCTTGTATAAATGTTAGTGAAAGGAAAATAAAAAGTTTTCATGAATACAGCTGGACAGAGGATGATGGTTCCATGTCACAACAACTTTTTGAGGTTTCAAAATGTGTTTCTATTCTGAATTGGAACAAAGCCAAAACTTTTTTTCTTGTGAAATAGAACTGTGTCAAATAATCTGATTTTTATCATAAAGGTCAGTTTTTCAATTTAAGTTTTCCTCCCAGCTTCAATGAAACAGCATATTTCTACAAAATTACATTTAATAAAAATGTTCTAACCATCTCTCGTCATGAATACTATTGAATCAAATTTGCAGGTTTTATTCAAACAAATGTTAGTGAATACTCTTTTTTCAGTATTTTCTCAGCTCTGCTCAAGAAATATATTGATTCCCATTGATGAAGTTTGAAGGTCAGGAAAAGATACATAATGGAAGGTAGAAGCAATATTATTTTCAAGCTTAGCGTGGCATTTTTCAATTGTTTTGTGGTTGATATGAGTGATGGGCAATGGGTGCATGTATGCAGAGAGTTGTTGATTTGGGGATTTACACTGAAGACAGATGTTTTCTCTTAGCAGTACTTTTGGGCTTCAAGGGTTGCATGGCTTGAAAGATCATGAAGATTTTGGGTACAGCTTGCCCCACAATGATCCCATTTGAATGTTTCAAAATGTAAAATTTATTGCTACATGTTCCATGGTAAATTATAAGCTTGAAAGGTGTGGCTGGACCCCGAGATTCAGGAGTCAGCCTCTCATTTATCAAAACCTAATTAATGTTTCCAGAAACAGGAAAGGATAATTATTCACTGTGATGTGCAAGGAAGTGACCATGCAACTCCCATTAACCTATGCACCACAGTAAGTAATTGCCCTAACTAAAATACTAAGTTCTGAGTTTCTTCCTAACTATTTTTGATACAAAGGTTCAAGTGAAAAAAAATTGTCCCTAAAAATAAGCATCTTTTCTTAAATCATAATCATAATGTAATACAAAATTTACTATATAATACAACCACTGAAAAACTCTAGAAGTGGGAAAAAATGCTTGCACTAATTCAATAGAAATTCTTTGTCACAATCTCATTTGCATCCTTATAATATTCCTTGGGGACCTACAGTATGCTGTATAATTTATGCCATAAGGCTCATGTCTTGGAATGATTTAATCCATTATTGCATTTTGTATTATTAAACCTCTTCAGTGTTTTAATGATAGCAATGTGATAAGAATAATTTTAAAGGATAATGAAATAGCATGTAATCAAAATCAAGGGTGAAAAAGCTTTGCTATAAAGAATGTTATCAGAGCTTCTATATCTTACCCACAAAGGTAAGTTCACCAAACATGAGCTTTGTGAGACTGTATTTTCAGTTCAGCATGCTTTTTCTATGTAGCATGAGAAATGGACTGGGAACGAATTTAAGGTGAATCTAAAATCTAATGTTCCTATTCAAGTCCATTCATGAGACTAGGAATAGAGTCAAGAAACAATGTCTCAGCACCTGAGTCTGTATGGAGGCCTACTGACTTCCAGAGCCCCCATGAACACAAGGAAAAAAATCTCTAGGGTTACAATTTTAGCCTTGTAACTTCCTCACTTTGTTAGAGAGAATAAATTATTTTTCTCTTTTGAGGAAGCAACTTACTGCCTCATCAATATACAAGTGCATGTGAGTAGTGAGTGACTTAACCTCAAGTGGAGTGCACTGGACACTCTATAAGCCCTCCAGGTGCAATCAAAGTAGGTAATAGAAATCATTAAAATTAGGGTTGGGAGGGACCTCAAGAGGTCATCTAATCCAACCCCCTGTTCAAGACAGGAGCATCCCCCACTAGATCATCCCAGCCAAAGCCAGGTCTTAAAAACCTCCATTAATGGAGGTTCCACAACCCTTCTGGGTAACCTGTTCCAGTGTTTTACTACCCTCCTAGTAAAAAAATTCTTCCTAATATCTAACCTAAACCTCCTTACTGCAACTTGAGGCCATTGTTCCTTGTTCTTTTATCTGCCAACACTGAGCACAGTCTAGCTCCATCCTTTTTTGAACCCCCCTTCAGGTAGTTGAAGGCTGCTATTAAATCCCCTCTCAGTCTCCTGTTCTCTAGACCAGTGCTTCTCAAACTATCTGATATGGCAGACTGGCAATTTTTTTTCCAGTGGGCCAGGGACTGGTGCCTGGTTCAGCCGGTGGCAGCAACTGTGTGTAACAGCACTACACAAATGCATGACCGGCTGTTTCTTTCTCATTCCTTGCCTCGCATGATGTGACGTCACCTGGAGTGTTGGAACATACAAACTGTGGTGCCATGACATATCAATGTTATGCTTCTGAAAATATATTTTCTTTCCTGGCAACTCGCTGCGGACCGGCAAATATATTTCTTTCTTTCCTGGCAACTCACTGCGGACCGTCGACCAGTGACTTGCAGACCGGCACCAGTCCACAGACCACCATTTTGAGAACAGTGCTCTAGACTAAATAAACCCAGTTGCCTCAGTCTTTCCTCATCAGTCATGTGCCCCAGCCCCCTCACCATTTTTGGTGCCCTTCACTGGACCCTATCCAATTTGTTCACATCCTTTCTGTAGTGGGGAGCCCAAAACTGGACACAGTACTCCAGATGTGGCCTCGCCAGTGCTGAATAGAAGGGAATAATCACTTCCCTGGACCTGCTGGCAACAGTCCTACTAATGCATCCCAGGATGCTGTTAGCCTTCTTGGCAACAAGGGCACACTGCTGGTTCATATTCAGCTTCTTGTCCACTGTAACCCCAGGTCCTTTTCTGCAGAGCTACTGCCCAGCCATTCAGCCCCCAGCCTGTACTGATGCATGAGATTGTTCCACCCTAAGAGCAGGTCATTTCATTTGTCCTTGTTGAAACTCATGAGCTTTCCTTTGGACCAATACTCCAATCTGCTTAGGTCACTCTGAATCCTAGCCCTCCCCACCAGCATATATCTACTACTCCCCCTAGCTTAGTGTCACCTGCAAACTGCATAGTGTGCTGAGTGTGCACACTATGCCATTGACCAGGTCACTGATGAAGACACTGAATAAAACCAGTCCCAGGACTGACCCCTGGGGCACTCCACTTGATACTGGCTGCCAGCTAGATATCAAGCCATGGATTATTACCCTCTGAGCCCAATGATCCATCCAGTTTTCTATCCACCTTACAGTCCATTCATCCAGCTCGTACTTCCTTAGTTTGCCTGCAAAAATATTGTGGAAGACTGTAACAAAAGCCTTACTAAAATCAAGGTATATCATAACCACTGGTCTCCCCACATCCACAGAGCCAGTCACCTCATCATAGAAGCCAATCAGGTTGGTAAGACTTGCCCTTGGTGAATCCATGCTGACTGTTTCTAATCACCTTCTTCTCCTCCATGTGCTTTGAGATGGATTTTTTGAGGATCCGGTCCATGATTTTTTTCCAGGGACTGAGGTGAGGCCAACTGGTCTGTAGTTCCCTGGACCCTCTTATTTCCCTTTCTTAAATATGGGCACTATGTTTGTCTTTTTCCAATCATCCAGGACCTTTCCTTATCACCATATGTTTTCAAAGATGGTGGCCAGTGGCTCTGTAATCTCACCAGCCAAAACCCTCAGAACTCTTGGGTGCATCCTGTCCAGCCCCATGGACTTGTATATGTCCAGCTTCTCTAAATAGTCCCAAACTTCTTCTTTTACCACTGTTGGCTTCTCATCCTCTTCCCAAACTGTGCTGCTTAGTGCAGTAATCTGAGAGTTGACCTTGCCTGTAAAGACTGAGGCAAAGAAGGCATTGAACACTTCAGCCTTTTCTGCATCCTCTGTCGCAAGGTTGCCTCCCCCATTCAATAAGGGACCCACACTTTCCCATATCCTCGTGTTGCTGACATACTTGTACAGAACTTTCCTGTTACCCTTCATGTCCCTTTCTAGCTACAACTCCAACTGTGCTTTGACATTCGTGATTTCATTCCTGCATGCCCAAGCAATAGTCTTGTACTCTTCCCTAGTCATTTGTCCAGGTTTCCACTTCTTATAAGCTTCCTTTTCATATATTAGCTTTTTGTATTTAAAGAGTTCCCTGCTAAGTCAAACTGGTCTTCTGCTATACTTGGTAGTCTTCCAGTGCATTGGGATGGTTTGTTCCTGCACTCTCAGGAAGGCTTCTTTAAAGTATAGCCAGCTATCCTGGACTCTTCTTTCCCTCATACTGGCTTCCAAGGGGATCCTGTACATGAGTTCCCTGATCAAGTTGAAGTCTGTTTTTCAGAAGTCCAGGGCCCTTACTCTGCTGCTCTTCCTCCTTGCTTTCCTCAGGATCCTGAACT
The DNA here is from genome assembly GCF_001723915.1 of Gavialis gangeticus. Lineage (NCBI taxonomy): Eukaryota > Metazoa > Chordata > Crocodylia > Gavialidae > Gavialis > Gavialis gangeticus. The sequence continues at coordinate 145,376,954 of NW_017729022.1, forward strand.
CAATAATCTTATGGTCTCTGCTGCCCAAGTTGCTATCCACTATTACATTCCCCACCAATTCTTCCCTGTTTGTGAGAAGTAGGTCAAGAAGAGCACAGTCCCTAGTTGGCCACTAGCACTTACACCAGGAAGTTGTCCCAAACACTCTCCAAAAACTTTCTGAATTGCCTGCACATTGCTGTATTACCCTCCCAGAAGATTTCAGGGTGACTGAAGTCCCTCATAAGAACCAGGGCTTGTGATTAGGAAACTTCTGCTAGCTGTCTGAAGAAAGCTTCATCCACCACTTCCTCCTAGTCTGGTGGTCTATGGCAGACCCCCACCACAACATATCCCTTGTTACTCTCCCCTCTAACCTTAAACCAGAGATTTTCAACAGGCCTATCTCCAGTTTCATACTGGACCCCTGAGCAATCATGTGGCTCTTTTACATAAAAAATGCAATTCCTCCTCCTCTTCTCCCTTGTCTTTCATTCCTGAACAGTTTGTACCCATCCATGACAGTGCTCCAGTCATGTGAGCTATCCTACCAACTCTCTGTTATTCCAATCATGTCATAGTTCTGTAATTGTGCAAGGACTTCCAATTCTTCCTGCTTGTTTCCCAGGCTCCATGCATTCATGTACAGGCACCTGAGGTAACTAGTCAATTGCCCAGATTTCTCAGGAAGTATGAGAACATTAGAACTTCCTGCTCGCTCTTCCTCTATGTCTTCCACTTCCCCACCTACCTCAGTGCTTTGGCCTCCATTCCCAGGCAAACCTAATTTAAAGCCCTCCTTGCCAGATTAGCACTCCTATCAAGAAGATGCTCTTCCCTCTCTTTGTCAGGTGGATCCTGTGTCTTCCTAGTATCCTTCTTGAAACAACATCCCATGATTAAAGAAGCCAATGATCTGAGCCCCAGACCCCTTCACCCTTGCATCCAGAGCCATGTAGTCACTTTTGATCCATTCAGTTCTCCCCTGGCAGTATCATTGGTGCCCACAGGGATGACCAGCATGGGGTAGCAGTCAGAGGGACAAATGAGTCTCAGTAAACCTTCCATGACATCTCAGATCTGGGCTGTGGACAAAAAGCCGACTTTCTGATGCAACAGGTCAGGTCAGAAGATGGCTTCCTCTGTCCCCTGCAGAAGAGAGTCTCCAAGCACCATCACCTATCACTCTTTCTTGGTGGTGGTTGTCTTGATCCTTCCCACCTTGGTGAGGCCTGGCCTGTCCTCCTCCACCAATAGAACATGGTCTTCCCTCTCTGTTGCCAAGGCTGCATATCTGTTCTCCAGGTGAACTGTTTCAGATGGAGGTGAAAAATTTCTGCTTGCTGGCAGGGTTCACAAGCATCCACCCTCCTGGAAGTCCATGCCCTCTCTCTTTCCTAGCGCTGCCTCTGGCAGTTCTTCCTCCACTGCCTTGGAGGTCATCTCCAACATGAACTTGACAAACATCTCATGGCAGAGGATGCTTCAGAGTCTCACCACCTCCTGTAGATCCTTTGCCTGTTCCCTGAGAGACACCACCAGGGGGCACCATTCACACAACAGGCACTCCCTCACCTCGCCATCACTGGAAGGAACCTGCAAGCCACAGTCCCCACAGTCCCAAATCCAGACCTGGGTGCATTGGCTTAGAAATTACACTTAAAAATCTTTTGGCGGAGGCAATTGGCTTATAGGTATAGATATATGCATTATAAGGTTTCAAGATGGGCAGCAGGGGTTAACTGATTTCTAAGAAATGTGGGTCTCACACACAATGCTTCTCACAGCCTTGAAAGCAGACAGGCTGTCTAACACAACAAGGCCAACAGATGGACATATAGCCTAAGAAATGAGGGGACATGCCATAACACAAGATCACAGACTTCAAGGCAGACAGGTTGTCCAACACACTAAGGACACATAGTCTAGAAAACAGCCTGGGACCCAAGGGAGTATATAGCATACTGCCCATAATAAGAGTGACACCAGCTGCAAGGCCCCAGAGCGGGGCGGGGGGAGGGGGGCTGAGTCTCAGTTTTGGGGTAACAGGCCAAATTAGAAGAAGGCCTGGAAGGCTATGTGGACATGTGACCACAGAGAGACAACCAACCAGAGAGCCATGGATGAAGCCTTTTTTCTTACTGCCATTTTTCCAAGCACACCTTCCCTAACAAACTGACCTAGAAACTGGCCTGTTTACTGCTCATTGACCCCAAAAGATTCCTTTTTTATCTTCTTATTCACACCAAATGGAAAGGCTCTCCCCACAAAAGCAGGGCAGGGGGCAAGCTGACCTGTGAACTATCCAGCAAATAGCCTGCAAACTGCTTACCCTGTTTCTAACCCCGGTTCACTGGTTTCTTGGTCTCTGGCTGCCTGGTACCTCAGGGAATCTCCTATTTATATACCCTTCTGGGCTTGGACTAACTGCACCCACTCCTTAGGGCTTCTGTTAGGCCCAGGCAGCAAATGCATAGCAATCAGCAGTCACTCAGCCAGCAACCCTTCCAACTTCTCAGAGCACGTACCCCAAACACACACAGCCCACCAAACAAACAGTCAGTAAACCAAAGGTACAGGCAGCTCTGGATTACTTACCTTCCCTAGGCAAAATCTGGTGCTGGGTACCTGGCTTCTCTTCCCCTTCCTCCTCTTGCTCCCACCAAACTGCCTGCAAACTGCTTACCCTTTTCCCAGCCCCTGTTCATTGGCTCCTTCATCTCTGGCTCCTAACGAGCTCTATACAGGTATGCTTGAAGTTGGAGAGAGGAGGAACAAGTGACCAGTTAATTGAGTAAAAGATATCACCAAAAAACAACCTTGATTCTCACATATTTTCTGGACCATCATGGGAATGACAACACTCCAACCCTAAAGAAGCACACACTCCTTCAAATGTAGCAAGCAATGTAATTAACAAAAGTTACTCAAAAATAAACTGTCATGTAGTAAAAAACAACTAGGGTTACATCTGCACATAGCTGGTCGATTAAAGCAGCAGTCTGTAACAGGGGTGGGCAATTAATGAGAGCCACTTAATGAGTTTTGGTGAGCTGTTGAGGGCTGCACATATAAAATCTTTCAGAAGCTATTGCTTTAATAAATTTTAAGTAAAAAACAAACCATAGTCTAAAAATCAAACATCTACTGTATTTATTTTTTTTTTAAATTTTGTCCTTGGTTTTGAGTAGTGTATATAGTGACAGTTGCATAATAACTCAGAATAAAATGTGACTCTTTTAAGTTGTGTGTGGGGGGTGTGGATGTGTATGGGGAGGGGGAGGATGTGTGTGTGTGGGGCATAAGCGACGCGTAGGGGGAGCACATGGGGGAACGTGCCCCTCCCTGAGACTGGCCACTGACGAAGCCGCCACCAGCTTTTGCGGGTGGTCCCAGCCTGCCACTCTTCACCGCTGACAGTGCGGATGGCTCTGCATGGGGCTGAGCTCCATCCCCTCCCACCTGGGGCAGCCTACCCTGCACTCCTGCCTACACCTGCCCCACTCCTGGAAGACAGCACCTTCCTGACCTTGGCTACTGCTGTTGGCTGCTGATCACACAGGGTGGGTAGAAGGTGGCCAGGAGGTGAAACTGAATCTCAGCACACTGAGGCATGAACCACCCAGCTGCAGTTTCCCTAGCCTGATTGTGCATCTGCTGCCTAGCATGCATCCCTACAGCTTGCAGTGGCAGGAAGAGGAAGAGGAGCTGCTGGAGATGGGAGGAGCTGAGTAGTACCTAGGCAGCTGCAGCAGCAGTGGGAGCATCCCTGCCAACTGGAAGATATGCATGTGATGTTGTCTGGATGTTGCGGGGCAGGTGTGGGTGGGAGCATGGTGTGGGCTACCCCAACAGGAGCAGGAGCAGAAGCAGGAGCAGGAGCAAGAGCAGGAGCAAGAGCAGGTGGGACTTGGCTCCATATGGAACACCATGGGGATACAGTCAATTGGTGGGCACCTGCCAATTGGCTGGATCCAATCAGCTGGTGGCCAAGATTTAGCTTGCAGGCCATATTTTGCCAACCCTGGTCTATAAGGAGAGCACATCTCAGATTTTGTAACTAAATGTCTGCATAACTCTTACCAAGGTGACTAAATAGAAAATAAGCAGAGGCATTTTCTTACCACAGCTAACATGCAGTAAACTTTGGAGGAAAATTCACATTCTAGTTCCAAGTTGTCCATATTCCAGTTTTTATTTGTTCACTATTGCCCCAGCAGAGAGACAAAGGTAAGAAAAAACTCAGACTTAGGAAATCTTTTCAGATGTTTTTGTATCTGATGTTTAACAATGGGCATCACCAATATGCAGAGATGCCACACAACACCTGTGCACAACTTAAAATGTAATAGGACTTAGGCCATGCACATATGGATTAATTTCACACTAAATCAAAAGAAATTAAATTCCTGAAGGTAGCATCATAATTTTTCATGAGACAAAATGAGCATTATGACATAATTTTTCATGAGACAAAATGAGCATTATGAAAAGGATATCTTACAATGGAAAATTATATAACTGTATTAGGTCTTCATCCATGAAGTAGCAGTCAATATATAAGTAGCTTACATCTGTGTCTGAACATCCCACAATAATAAAGAAAATTAGGAAAAGAGACAGATCTGACTCTTGATTACAAGAGGTATGCAATATAATTTAGAAGAAACTGCACATTGTATGGGATGTCTGAACATCCCATAATAATAAAAGATACCAGGAAAAGAGACATATGCAACTCTTGATTACAAGAGGTATGCAATATAATTTCCATTTGCTCCTATATGCCTATCTTTATTTTTTTTCTCTGACATGAAATATAATGAAGTCCTGTGAAGATGTATAAAAGTGATGTAATAATGCCTCTTTTTGATTATATTATATGACATTTAATACATGCATTTGCATTCTGTTACAGTATCCATTAACACAAGAAATTAATTATATATTAATGTATTATAAACTTGTGTCTATTTTCATCATCCATAGGAAAGATGATATGTAATAAATATACTGTATTAGACAAATCTTTCCCCAGTATCCTCAGTCTCCAGGTTTTGGGTGAATACTGGCTGAGAAGTACAATAAATTGTAAATATTAAATGTAAAAGTTTTAAAAATGCTCTTATGGTATGTGCAACCCCTTTTGCTCTCCTTGCGGTAGCTTTCCATTCTAGAATGTTTTGTTCAGAAACATCCTGGAGAAGAAAAAAAATAAAGACTGATGCAGATATGTATATTCATGTGACTATTTGCACCAGCTGTATTCCTATAATCAGCCTGACTAATAAAAATCCTAATGTCAGTGAAAGTTTTGCAAGCAATTAATAGGCTGAGATGTTTTCACAAAGTCCAGTTCATTGAATAATTTAAAATAACAAATACATTATTTTAAAAATCAAGTCTGTTTATGGGCCATTTATAAACAGAAAGAGAGGCTATGTCTGTTAAACAAATGGTCATTGAATGTAGATTTCAGTTCTAGCTAAGAATACTGAGAAGGATTAAGGAACAGTGGGGAGAGAAATGTCTTGAATCATTAAGCACTCTCACTCCTGTTGCCAATTAAGAATCCTCAGGGTTTCAATAGTGATGCAGAAGAGGAAGGACCTTTCCTTAGTAGGAGTGAAGAACACATGAACATGAACAACATAACACACAAACAATGCGTCAGAGTGGGCACTTAATATCAATTTTGTAGGAACGCAGATACTGCCGTACTGGAGATCCACTTAATCCAGTGTCTTGCCTATAACACTGGCCAGGCCAAAATGCTTCAGTAAAAGGTTTAAGAAGTACAGAAAGGATATAGAATAAATCTTATCCCTTCTAGTAAGAGGCTGGTTTAAACCCAAAGCATGGCTTTTAACATTCCTTACAAAATATTTCTTAACATTACTTAAATTCTCTATATTTTTTATCTATGTAGATGTCCAATATCTTTTTGCTTCTTGCTAGGTTTTTGTGCCTTCAAAACATGTTGTGGCAATAAGTTCCCAAGTGTAGTTACACTTATCATATAAAAATGATTTTTTTTAATCTGATTTAAATTAGCCACTTTCAGTTTGAGCTGAATGCTTTCTTGTTCTTGTGTTACAAGAACACCACAGTAGCTTATGTAGCTATCTTTTTATATCATTCAATACCACTTTTCTTTTTCATGTCCCCCTTTATTCTTCTCTTTTTTAGGACAAGCAATCCCAAAGTTCTCAGTTTCTCTTTTTTTGAAAGTTTTGCTTATGCCCAGGATCATTCCTATTATTACCATTCATCTTAGAGACTCAGCAATACCTTTTTAAAGATTGGTGACCAGTGCTATATGTTATCTTCTAGATGAGACCACATAATTGATTTAGGTAATGTTATAATATTTGCCATATTATTCCCCATTACATACCTTAGGCCGTGTATAGACAAAATGAGGGATATGTGTGCATGACACTTTAAAGTGGGCTAAATGCTTTTGCACCACTTTAATGGTGTCGGTGTCTGCATGCCTTGGTGGTGTATTGAGCATTAATTCCAGCCGCTCTAGCAAATTCGACGGTGTAATGAGCCTTACATGACTTGAGGTGCAGCTGTCCTACCAGCTGCAGAGTGAAGCACTGGGCTTCATGCAGCTCAGGAGCTCTACAGGAAGACCTGAATGCAGCCTGGCAGCAGGCCGGGAAGGCAGGCTGTACCCAAAAGACGGGGGGAAAAAAAGCAGCAAGCCTGACCTTTCCCCCACCCCAGAGCCTGACTTCCTGCCTGCCTGCCTGAGCTGCACAGGGGCCCGGTGCTTCCCTCCGAAGCTGCAGTGCCCCCCAGGACTGCCTGAGCTGGGTGCCTGCAGGTGGGTGCTGCCTGGGGGAGGGCTGCTGCTGCCGTAGAGGGAAGCACCAGCCCCCCCTCCCATATCCCAGGGACCATTCCACCCGCTGGCAGCTTGCCCTCCCCACCACTGGAGTGGCCAATAAGTCAGGTGTGTGCATGACATGGGGGTTTAATTGGCCCTAAATTGAAGCAGTGTTTTTAAAAACCCACCGCTTTAATTTAGGGCCCCCGTTTCATCTACACTTGTCATTATACATCACAACATTTTGTTTTTGTCTTTTTAATATAAGTCATAAACTGAACAGATGTTTTCACTTAGGTTTCCATTGCAATGTCTAGATTCCTTTCATGAGTTGCTAGTTCATCGTAAGGAAAGAGATGTGTTCTCATAGTTCCATATGTACTTAAGACCATACCTACTGTAGCTACTCTCCATTATACCCTCAGCTGGGGAGATAAAACAGTCTCATTGGTCCAGTTTCAAAATGGACTAAAGACATATTTTTCACACAGGAAAAAGCACACAGTTTCTACAGTGGCAGTACTGGGCTTACGAGCTGAACTAGTTGAACTTAGTTTATCAAGCTGTGTAAAAATTCACAATATGAAGAGGCTTATTAAGAAGTAAATTTGCACAAAGATTAAAAAATGTGGACTGCCAAAAGTAAGTCAAGAAATAGATCATAACGAGGAGCATTAGGAGCAAACCAAACCCCTTTTAATACAGTTTTTCATTGGTGCAGTTCATGGGACATAACAATGAAGCTGCCATTGAGGGTAAGTTACCTGATACCCAGAAGACAATGGTCTTCTTATATGATAATAATAAGACATCTTCCAATACAAGAATTTCCAAGACAAATGAGCTACAGCAGTTGCACTGCCAACACCATCACCTTTATTTAGTTCAAGAATATAAAGAAAAAAATAACATTTGGAAGCAGCTACATTTGGAAACAAAATAATTTTTGGAAACAATTACATAGGCACCTGCTCTGATAGCACTCTCCCACTTTAAATACCAAAGCAAAATTTAAGTGCCCCTTTCTCTCTCAAGCCTCAAATATGTTGTGTGTCCAGGGGAACCATGTCTTTAGTGCATGGGGAGGTTTACCATTTCCTTCTTTGACACTGCACTGACTCCCAATGGTGACTTCAAAGAGAGTTTTAAAGCTTTTTTTTTAAAGCTCTTCTTTATTCCTATCATATCTTGGTCCTCCTTTCCAAAATGCAGCTGCATATGTTCTGAACAGGTGTTCTAAAATCCTTGCAGCTACTAACAGCAAGTAACTCCTTCCAAATCTGCAAGGCTACAGAGCCAACCAATCCAATTCTGGGAGTGGCATTTTCTTGATGCCCCATGCAATCCTTATGCCAAAGGGTTTTAAGCACAACATAGTAATTTTTCTGTAAAGGAACAAGCTATTGGGTTGGCTTCTCAACATTTTTCATAGCAGTTTATGTTTGTTTTTGACAAAATGTGTTATTGACAATTATAAAATGGTCATGGATAGCAACAAAGAGATCGCAACTGTAAAGAATTAAGAGACTGCTACCCCTGGAGTGCTAATGAGGTAAAAATGTGCTGAATGTTCATACTTCAGTTGAAATACATATATTCTACTTGCTACAGGTGCACAATGCTAATTTGCTCTTTGGGCAAACTGTGCTCAATTTGCATAATTTCAATGGCCTAAAATCTGCAAACATCAGGAAATCCATGTGTTTGTCTGCCTGTAGCATTAAATCACTGCACTTCTGACAATCTATGTGAGCTTTCAGATTGTTGGGAGAGAAACCCTACCAGAGTCCTATATTTGCTAAACTGCAGGATCAAAATATTGCTGTATTGCATAACACTCCACAGCACAACAATGCCAATTTAGATCCTGTGTGCAGAACCCAAAATTATTTCTCTGATCTGGTGGGGGGGGTGTTAAAAATTGGCAGTTATTAGTGATCCATCCACTTGGAAACTGCTATAATCTAAACTAATAAATTCAGTATTAAAAGTAAGTATGTTCTTGACAGGCAGACTGTGTAGTAAATTCTAGTGCCTGATACATTTTGACAAATTGACTGTGATCCAGTCTATAATGCTTTTAAAAAAAGGCTCTTTTTCCCTCTGATTATATCTTAAGATTTTTTTTTCAAACTATGGACTTACATGTTAGTTAAATGAACTTTAAACTATTATTAACCTCGTTGTTGTTATTATTTAATATTCCCAGTCTCAGCAAACCCAAAATGTTGTGAGGAGGGATATCAGAAACCAAACTGAAATATGAAAACTGTTTAATATTATTTCTTCTTTGCTTTATCTTCTCCATAGCCTTTCTACTTTATGTGCTGATTCCAACATCATGTAGTAAGGTAAGTTTGAAGTAAGGTCCAAATCCAAAAATGTGCCTAATTTTTAAGCACTCAGCATTGGGAGTGAATTTTCATCAATGTGGTTTAAGTATCTGAGCTCCCTATATAGTCAACAGGGAAAATTAAGTGCCTTGCAATGGGATTTGTCAGTTGCAATAGCCACCATGCTGAACAGAGGCAGGCCTAAACCAGCCAACAAGAAAAACTGAAAAGAGGAACAATTTTCCCAAATAGCAAATTAGGTTGTGGATCTGTAGCAAGTAGAACATATTCAGGTCAAATCCTGGTTCTTTCTCCTATGTTTAGTTGCCTCCTTGTGGCCCTGGATTAAGTCCCTGAGTAAGACAAGGATGACTGGCCAGTGGGGTGCTACCTTTCATGTAAAAAAACTAGTGGTTAGAGCATTCACCCAAGAGGTGGTTAGAGCTGGCTTCAGTACCGCCCCCACCCCCTGCCCCCTGCAGTGCAACAGGTTTAAAAAGTACATATGTCACCACCTAGGAGAGTGCTATAACCACCTAGCTACGGTCTGTTTGCAATAAAGAATAATTGCTAAAATGCACAACCAGTGTTGGTATTAGGGACCAGAAATCCACCAATGTCATATATACACCATCACCAGCTTCTAGTGCCCCTCTCTTGTCTATGTCAGACAGACAGGGAGAGCTCTTCATGACAGAATGAATGAGCACCACTGACATCAGCTGCAGAAAGACTCACAGATCTGTGGTAGAACACTTTAACCACCCCAGTTCTAACCTGAGGGTGGCTGGTTTTAGACAGCAAACTTTTAAAAACCAATTTGAATGAGAAATTGTAGGACAAGTAGTCATCCACCAACTGGATTTTGTTACGTATAGTTTAAACAGGAAATATGGATTCTCATCCTATTACCTGGATTAGTTTTCATGCTGCATTTGTTCATATGGGATTACTGCTCGTTTGATTACCTCTCCCAGCACTGCTGGACATCCTACCTCCCTCTTCCTTCCTTGCTTTTGTATGCTAATTTCTCTTTCCTTTTACGTTGCTTGTTGCACATCCTTTCACAGTATCCGATGAAGTAAGCTATATTGGTTCGTCTATAACAGGTGTCAAACTCATTTGGCTCTGTGGGTCAGATGAGTGGCACAGGGTCTGTTTGCAGGCTGGATCAGACATGTATGTCTTGGAGCAGCCTGAGTGGATACATGGGGCACAGTCCTGTTGCAGCCATTCCAGACTTCATACTGTGGCCACTCTGGAGTTGTGGGCTCTGCTGCCCATAGCGGTTGCTCTGGGGCTGCTTTGCATGTGGCACCCACTCTGCTGCTCTTGGGCTGCACTGCACTCTAGGATGCACTGCTGAATTCAACAAGGAGCTGAGGTGGGTTGGAGTGGGTGCTGCATGTGGTGCAGTCCCAGAGTGACTGGAGTGGGTGCTACATGCAGCACATAGGACCATCTGACATGCAACTCTGAGACCCACAGCCAGTAATGGGGCCAGATAATAGAGCCCCATTGGCCAGATATGGCCAAAGGTGTCACCCTTTGACACCTCTGGTCTATAAGGTGTAAATGTATTGTGACTTTCATCAAGGACCCTCCCCCTACCCCCGAGTCCCAGTCTCTTAGGTTTCCCTAAGAAAGGGATTGCAGTCTCCCCAAAAGAACGAAACTGCCAGCAAGTGAAGCATAAACTAAATAAGGATCCTAAGGGGATGTAGACTAGCATCCATCTTCCTGGCAAAGACAAGACAGATGATGAGATGGCTGATGACAC